>NC_091870.1:7364763-7671016 GCF_019399895.1 Cardiocondyla obscurior | reverse complement strand
ATTAGTTTGATGTTTTTATTGGCGTTTCACATAACCGTGTCTGTGACGAATGTAATTTGTACTTACGATTCAAAGTAATTTATCTATTCCCGTTATAATTCTAGGATATTACAGTGAGATCCATTTGATTAAAAAGAAAAGTCCCTCCCGATAAAGTGAATATTTCATTAAAGAATCTTATGTGAAGCCGGTATCTTTTTATCAGAATTCTTATACAATTGATAGGAGTTTTAACTTCCGAATATCCATTAGAAATCAAGTTAATTCAAATTGATATAAATGTGCAAATAATTCTAAAAATTTATAACACTTTTAAAGAAATTAATATTAAATATTATTATTAAATATTAAAATAACGTCTTAAAATTCGGCTTGATTTAATAAATGGGTGTCGCGATGAAAAGTAATATTTTTTCAACTCGCTGGAGTGTAAATGAGAATGCAGCTGTATTAACCAGCAGTTTCGTATTATCTCGAGCACATTATTATTCTTTTCGACGAGAATCTTCTCATAACGCCTCGGACCATTCACGAAATGTCTTTTGTCTCCATGGCTATTGTATCATATTGCTAGATATTTTACGAAAATCGTCTCTTCGTGGTCTTTCTATTTCTGCGTGCATAAGGTTACAGCGCGGTATAATGGCGCGGATAGGCACGCCATCGGCCTATTAACATAGTAATGGCACGTTTAGACCATCGGGATACCAACGACTATAGACGGTGAAGTCATCTCCGATCAACGACGGAATTTCGCAGCGAATAAACGCGTCGGAATACGGCAGTCGCGGTTAGAATGATTTAGATGATTACCTCGATGAACCTCAACGCGCACGTAACGTGGCGTGACTATCGCACGCGCCTCGTACAATAGCGGACCCCTAATCATTTCTTTCGAAAAAAGGAAGTAACGCTCGGGGATTCTGGAACCCTTTCTATTACAACAAAGAGGGGTCCGAGATGGCGTGCGACATGATTGCAAGCCACGCGACTAAAAATTATATCAACGCTCTCGTGTCGGGAACGTCGGCTTTTATATATAAATCGCTTTTTGTAAAAATGAGATTTCAATGAGATTAATATCCTATAATGAAAATTATTTTATATTTTATTAATTTAAATATTAATTGTTTGAGAAAAAAAAAAAAGAAAATTAGTACGTTTCTCTCGAATGACTAAATTATAAGCCGCGACGTTTGTTTTTCGTAGGAAAGAGAGTATCTTACATTCCGAGTAGTTTAACGTATAGACGAGAATGTTACCGGTCTAAAATATAACCGGCTATGTCCAAGACAGATTATATGTGTATGGTGTACTCTGGAAAGTACCACCTCGAAACTACGCCGAGGTCGTGGTTATGGGAGGCAGTTTCTTGGTTTATGTCCGTACTTGGCCATATACCCGCACTTAAAATCGCCGGAATATCGCGAAGATTCGTCGGTGCTCTTTACACCTCGTTGTTTCTCGCAAATTCATACGTAGCACGCCGTACTAAATCATCCGGCAGACAATCCGCCGCGCTGTAAAGTTTGCCAAATGGCTCGCAGCGGAGCGTTTCTATTCGAGAAATTGGCTGGAACTTCGACGCGTACGATACGCCGGAAAACGAAAGGACGAGCAAAAAGTGGAAGTTCGAATATTTTTATTTTTACGGATACGACTCGTTTTTAATACCGCTTTGCGAAACCTATGTGAGGTCACGGTGCTTCTTTATTTTTTTTTTTCTTTTTGAGGAGAATATTAAAGGTCAATTTCGTCGCAATCGCTCATTGAAGTTTCCACCTTGGGTGCTTCGAACACAGACTTTTATTAACGAGAGATTGTATACTCACCGTAAGGAATTGCGTTCGTGGTGCTGCGACGGCGGCTAGCGTACGTGATCTTGGCGTGGGGTGCGTCGAATCTCACACGAAGCACGTGCGTACGTGTGTCGCGGAGAATCGTTCACAGAGGAATGAGGGGGAACGCGCTCTACTACTATCTCCCTCTACTACTCGGCGGCCGAGAGGGGGAAGTCACGTACGCTAGCCGCCGTCGCCGCTCCCCGCAGCAAATTTCATATCTCCTTATCAACGTACGTGCACCTTAATCGTATGGAAATATTCAATTTTTGCATCGCATGCCACACGTCAATTTGTACAATTCGCCGGCGATATCGCGTAAGTCCGCTGCCATGTGTAATTCCGATATGTAACCGTGCATTACGGCGCAATCGTCAAATTTCGTGCATTAAGGCAAGCGCGTGATTATTACCGCGAGAGGCATCGAAATTGCATTCCCGAATGTCAATGTAATTGTAAATGAAATACACTCGGAGGCATCGAAATCGGCAGCGTTTCGCGTGCATCAAAAGCGGCACCCACTTTGCGTTTCGAGCTGTTCGCTTTTTACGGCCCGTATCGGGGCTTTCGTTTTCTTCTTTTAAATCAATATTAAAATTTCACCGAACTTATTTGCGAAAATTGACGTTAAATGATTTCGAGAAAACAAGGCGGGCGGTAATGAAGCGCGGACGCAACGTGATATTTGGCATCATGAATATATTAACGGAAGCTGTTACGATTGCTTTCATCTCGGCGACTAAGTTGCGATTTTCGAAAATGAAACCCGCGTTAATGTAAAAATTAATAAGTTCGGACGGGTTCCCGCGCCCATTTGCGATCTTGTCGCGAGATAAAAAACCGCAGCCCACGGCCGGGTTGATTAAGGGCTATATATTTTTCATTCGCCGCAATGTTCGCGGTATCGTTTTTATCACAGTTTCACGCTACGTTGCTCACGGAATTCGAAGAATAAATTCTCCGACTGATATACAACGATGTAGAGAAAAAAAGGAAGTACTAAATATTCACGTTTGAGGGTTTGCTTCGGAGAGAAGAAAAAGCGCGAGCGATTCCCGTGCGGTATCTCACCGTATTGCAGCGAAGGTACGAATTCGCTCACATTAAAGCAAATGAAGCCTCGAAAATGATACTTAGGAACGGCTGTACACCGCGAGGGGGTGGAGGGGGGGGGGTTAGCCTCGAAGTCATAAGATTTCCGAAGGGTGGACGGCACGTCGAATTTCGTTAACAAGGGTATCGAAATTGCACCGTGCTTCCCCTCCCGACATCGCGTCGATCCCGACGGCTAAATATATCCAGAGGGCCGATATGCAAAAGGCGCATCTCGCCGACGCCAAAATCGCGCGTTCGTTTTCTCGTTGAACGAAAGACGAATCATGCTTCCGCCCTCTCTTCATCCCTGCGCTTTCAGATCGAGAGAGAGAGGAAGACAATGAGCGCGCGCGCGTGCTGCAATCATCTTCGGCCGAGACGAGTCGAGCCGAGTCGAACGGAGCTATCATTCGCACATTTGCAAACCAACTGGGCGAACGGTGTGAAAATTACAGGCGCGAGACGCTCTCCCGCTTGTCTTGTCCGTTAGGCACGGCCCTAGAGGAGACGGGAAGATTACGGGCACTAAACTCCGTATGGCCCCCATCGAGAGGAGAGAGCGCCGTCTCGAGATTCAGGTATAGGTACAGGTGCGAACGAGCGTGAGATGCGCGCCGCGTGCGTGCGTTTACACTACTGTTAAAAGTGCGTTTCACGTTTCGCTAGCAGGAGGCTCTCGTTGATTAGCCCGCTGCTAAGTTTACTTACTACCTTGCTCGGTGTTCGGATCCCGGCTGCGCGTTTAGAAGGGAGAGGGCCCCCGATCGTATCGTTTTCATGATTCGCGTGATGCACCGACGATCGCTGCCATTGAATTATAAGCTGATACGATGAGCTCTGTTTGGTCAGCGTGATCGAGGGATGCGAGGTTAATTTCGGGGTAGATGGAGAACTGCCGTAAATTATCGAACGCTATGCCGAGTTATTAATTTGAATTTTTTAATACTACGAAATTACGTACGATATGCTTGTAATATGTAAATGGGATGGAAAGTTTTGAAAATTTTTTTTCTAAGTTAAAAATATGATCTATTAATGACGGTCACGAGCATTTATATAATTTTTAACGTATCTTATATTATCGCTAAAAAAATGTTACGGGCGTAATTTAAACGAGTTCTCAAGATTTCTTTTTTTTTTTTCAACCTAGCAGTTTCGGTAACTTTTCAGATTCTGATCGATCAACCTGCCCCGGAGTTCGGTCATGGACACAAAAATTAACAAAGGCTCATTTCTCGTTGACTAATGAACCATCGTTCTCGAATTGTTGCTTGTCCTCTTCGCTTTTCATCTTACGAGACGGGGCAGATTGAGTATCGAAACACGAAACAGTTTCGAGGGTCCAGTGACGAAGCGAAGACAATTTGTCAGCGAGAACGCGCACCTCTCGAGAGTCCCCGTGCCCCTTCATCAAAGTCCTAGGTATCGTATCCTGCGGTCTTTGCGATCCTACGAAAATATACCGAGAATAATGGATCTCGATCAATGACTCTTCGCAGTTTCCCTACAGATTAATGATCGTATTCATTCTCGAGGAGAGTTTTGTTGGGGCCTAAAGGAAAACAGCAGGTCCCTCAATGATTTCGTTACCCTTCTCTTCTATTGCCAATTGTGACCGTTGTGGCAAGTGCTATTGTTCCTTAATTACGTTCTTTTCATCTTTTCTTTATAAAATTTTTATTTTCTTTTTTATACCCCAATCAATACGAAAAAAAACGATGTATATTTTTGAAAAATTCCACGAGATTTGCAAAATTTGCAGATCAATAGAAAAAAAAATTTAACTAGTACGAAGCGATTAATATGTTAATCTTTTCTTTTACTTAACATTCGAAATGCAAATTTGATAGGCGGACGCGGAGGACAATTGTACAGTCGTAAACTTGCGGCAAGCTTTTTATTTTCTCTCGTTTTTTTTATTTTCTTAATTTTTTTTAATTTTTTCTTTTTTTATCGACGCTTCTGGTGCAGAGAATAAAATCGTCGGAGCGTTTATCGCTATTCTCTCGTATTCCACGCGGCATTTTCGCAGCGCCGTGACTACCGTCAGGCTCCAGCAATGTTTAGCGCGAAATTTTACGCACCGATAACTGCGCGTTTCGAATTCATTAGAGCGCGCGAAATGAATTCACCGCGTTCGCAACATATATTCCCGCTAGAGAGAAGTGCGCAAGAAAGAAAGAGAGAAAGCAAGGCGGGATTTCGTCGTGCCAATTAAATCGGCTCCTTGTTTGATACCGCTTTTCCCTAAATCTGTCAATGATACGAATCGACAAGAACGAAACTCGGTAAATGGATACCGCGGAGTGTTTGCTCTCGATTTCGCAGCCGGCCATTACATCGTTTCGGTCGTGCGACGTCTTGTTTTTTCGCAAATTCTGCTCTATAATAACAACGCGTGTTAAAGGTTTCTCGAAAAAAGCAGGTGAATCGTAAAATTAAAAATAACGAAGCGCGTCTATAAAATTCTTGTTGTACATTCGTCGCGGCGTATCTCCGTCTTGTTCCGTTCCACGTCCGAGTGTCTCACGATCACCTGTTTTGTTTTACTTTATTTTATTTTATTTTATTTTCCTCCCCCCGACCGCGACAACGAAAGATTTCTTCGACTCCTCGGAGTCCTTAATCGGAGGAAGAGATCAAAATTTATCAGAGTAAACATATCCAGCGTTCCCTTTAAGAATCACCGACAACCGGACCCGCGCCGAGCTCAATGTTCTCGGCATTACGTATTCCTCAGATCTTCATCGCGTTTGACTTAACGAGCCGGGTAAAAAGTAGCGGAGCGTTTCCAGCGCGAGGAGAGTCTAGGAGCTCTTCCTTTCGGAACCTGTTCCTAGTCCACGAAGTGCTCTTCGTTCCGGCTCCTTCGGACCGAGCGGGGAGAGCGCGCGAGAAAGGGTTCCAGCTGGGTAACGCGAGACCGTAAAAATTCTTTTGTGTAGAGCCTCCGCGTCGCCGTGCGTGCGCGCGTGCATGTTCTTATTGGGTTACAACCCCTTTCTCCAGCTCACGGGGTACAGAGGAGAGTCGTAAACCTGCTGTAAACGCTTCTAAACGGTCTCGCGGTTTTACGATGAGCCTGGGCCACGTCGGGCCGGCGCAAATGTTTACTCGCACCGATGGAAATTTTTACGCGTCTCGACGGTAACGAGAAACCTTCCGGCAACCGATTTTTCGACCTCGCGCACGCTGCAAGGAAAGTGCACGTCGCGCATGCATTATGTATCCCGCGCCTCGTGAACGTGTTCCCGCGGTCCTGCTTTGCATTGCAGTTCACTTCGACGTATGTGACGCCGTGTTTTTTTGCGTAATTTTATCTCCGTCCTCTGCCCGCGCCCATTTCGAGATAGTTGGCTTTGAGATGTGGCGTCGCGTTGAATAAATTTGCAAGGGAAACGATTGAGAAATTCATTCGGCTCTCATGATCGAGTTTTTAAACGCTGCGTGCTGCTACTGAATCTAATGTACGTAAAAGAGACCGGCTGGAAGATAAAGAAGCGTAAACGTTTTTTATCCCGTATTCTACGAAAATCCATTGGATCCCTTCGTCACGTAGGAGCGCTTCCACGCTCCTGCGCATCCTCGTTTCCCCGAAACTCCTCTCCGTAACCAGTTTCTGGCTCGCTTCCATTAGGCTGCTTAGCACGTAAACACAGCCGCTGATCTCGTTTAGAGAGGCACGACGGCGACGACGGCGCGGCGGTGTGTCGATCGTGCGAGCGAGACCCTTTCTTCCCCGCCTCCCCTCGTACCATTGTCGGCAATTAGGCCGTCTGTTCGAAACATAATTAACGCTGGCGGCGTTAATCAGGCCCCGGAGGTGTCGAATATGGCCCGTTCCAGTTCTTCAGTCCTCACCGGCGAGAGGAGGACGGAGAAACGGAGGTAAAGAAAGCGGGAGGCTTACGGATGCGCGCGTATCGGGTCCTATCGATTTCACGGGAGAGAAGGTGCTTTTAGATCCGCGCCGAGAAGCCAATAATTGGCTCCCGGCTCCGCGAGAATTCATTCCCCCGTACTGCTGCCCTTCCCCGCCGTCGGATAAAACCTTAATTCCTTGGCGAAACAAGCGGCCGGATCGCGTCCTTTGGCACGAAACCCCATGTTCCACGAGATGGATCGCGAGATTTCGTGTATTGCGTGGCATTCGGTAACGAGCTAACGAGGGGTTATAACAGACGTTCTTTTACGCGCGGAGGAGTATTCGGCAGTTTTTCTGAACCCACTTCACCGCGCCCATGCGTGGCGATACACGCGATACGCGGCTTGTTCATCGGCCTATGCCGACATCGCGTTGCAAATTTGCAGAAGGAGGAAAAAAAAAAAAAAAAAGAGAAAAAAAGAAATGTCTTAACGCATATCTCATTACCGTGCCTCGTCCGTCACGAGACATTACTTCCGCCGGGCGCTTATGTTCGCCGCTTCTTTGTTTCGAAATAAAATAGCACTTCGTGCTGGGCATCGCAGTTGATTAAATAGCCTCAGATAAGGATCTCACGTCTTAACCGTTTGGCATTTCGCTTTTGGCATTTAATTCTGACGACCGTGTGCTTGCGTATACGTCTACGAAACGTCTCTTCTCGCGTGCAATCTCCGGCGTTACGCTAAAGTAATAACGCGTATTATTTTATTCGATAAGAATCCATATGCTACATATAACGACACGTACGATAATCAAATGCGCGCACTGACAATTTTTTTTAACGAGCATTTCTTTCCGTTTGCATTAATTACGTTTAATTATTTTATTTATGCAGATCAAATTAAACAATGCATTTGTCTTGTTCTCCTTTTTTTTTTTCCCCTCTTCCGTTTGACGATTCTCAACGTTCAGGCGGCGAAAAACGCACATAAAGCTGTACGCGTAGCCGGCGATTCGTTTTACGAACGGGCGTGCGACCGCGTAAGAAATTCGCGGACTCATGCATATACGAGGAGAGAGGGGGAGGGAAAGGGGAGACCCGAGGGAACGGCCTGCACGGTATCAATAGCCCGTAGAAAAACTGGTACAATCTTACACGCCGTGATCACCGTGATCAAACCCTTCCCTCGCTGACTACCCTTCCGCCGTCGTTCGCCGGCCGGCTCCGCTCGACGTTCGGCATCACCTGGGCCTTTTTGCGCTCAGTCATTGTATTTGCGCGCGAGCGTGCCCGTAATATTAAGTCCGGTATCGCGTCGTGTCGCATCGCACTCGACGTCGATCACCTGTACGCGTCACGCCGGCATACGTTGGCCCCGCCGGGTGCCGTTAGATTTCCGGAAGAATATTGGAATGCTGTCCTTTTATTTGCACGGCCCAGGTGCACGCGCGTGTTTTTCGGCGCGCCTCTCGTTTGATAATTAGTCTATTTGATGAAAAAGTGGTATCCGCTGGCTGATATAATACACGCACGTGCATAAACGTACGCACGAGTCCGCGGGAGACGACGGGATTATTTACGCGCGTCCTTTCGATTTAACGACAAGTTATTTGTACGTATTTCGGCGCGGACCTTTCTGATTAATGCCCACAATAAAATGCAAAGCGGATGCGTATTAATACTTTTCAACGGGGTGGCGCGAAGTATGCGGCGTGCTCCGTGTGACCAAACCGTGGCCGGGGGGAGGGGGGGGAGGACCACGGGAATTTCCGGGGATCGGCATGCCTAGAAATTAATAAGTCAACGACGCCGCGATGGAAGTAACATGAAAAGGCTATTTGAAATATTGGATGGATTATTGTCCTCCACGCGAAAGCCCGCCCGCCTTAGGGGATTTATCGAAATCCGAGTTCGTAAGATTCAAGACTGCCGAGATACGATAGAGCGAGTCTTTAAACCGTCTGAGGGTCTTGTGTCGGCGGGAGTCCTCGTAAGGATCAAACGATGCCTGAAGGGCACTAGAGAAAGGGAGCGGCCGTGTCGGATCTAGGCTTAGATAACAGAAAGGCACTACTGTGCTACCATACAGTAGAGATAGAATATCGGAGAAGCGGTAACCCTTTAATAGATCTCCATATCCGGTGCACGAAAAGATTAACGAAAAATTTAATTTTGTTCGGGCTGGAAATTATGCCACTTTGTTTTTAAATACTTATTATTTTTTTTGTTTTATTTTTTACGTCTTAATATATTGTTTTAAAAATTATATTATCTTTTAAAAATGTAGAAATAATATTTGAAAAATAATTGTCATTGTTCAGAGGAGCTCTTTAGATTTTTACATTTAATAACTCATGATATATTGAGAAAAAAAAAGAAAGGGAGCCGAAAAAGCGAAGGGTACGAAAGAAAGAAAGAAAGAAAGAAAGAAATTTTTTAACTGCTGGCCGCTACCGAAATAGTGATAATGGACTAACACGAGATCCAATTAAGGCATCGAGATGAGCCCTACCTATCTGACAAGAACAACTAAGAGTCAAGAATCGTTATTCTGAGCAGACAATGTCAGCCAAGCGGACATGTCGTTAGATCGTTAAAATACCACTTCGTGACAGTGTTGAAGAGCACGGGTTTCTTCGCCGCCGAAATTTTGTTCTTGAAGAAGTTAAACGATTCTTCTGATTTTCGATTACAAGACAATTATATTTTCGACTATCATTTGAAAATTACGTGTGATCATGGATCCAATAAATTTTAATTAAAAAAAAAAAAAAAATTATGTTACTTCATGTCACATTATCAAATGTCTTATCAAAGACGTAGAAGAAATAAAATTAATATTCGACATAATCTACGACGCAGCTTGAAACGAGGAAAAATTTATTTTACATTTACGAAGTAGCACAAAGTGACGTAGAGTAATTTATTTTAAGCGCGGCTGATAAAAAGAGGCTTTACCAATACATTCGCGTCACATTAGTCAGATTAAACGTGCGCCGATGACAGGTGGGCCAGATTGGCAAAGCATTGCAGAGAGATCGAATAACCTCAGTGTATACCGGTAGCGTGGAACCCGATACAGCGGACGGGCTAAAGTAGCCGAAGTCTGCGATAATTTGGCATACGACGGGGGAATTCTATACATGTCCTTTGGTATTGAGCGCTCGTGCGAACGCCAGCTGACACGGTCGTCTAAGTCAAATGAGGCGTCCCGTACGACTGAGAGGAATCTCAATTTACTCGTTCACCGGAGATAGAGCTATCACACGTTGAATATTCATTCGTTTCGACACATGGGATCGTTCGTCGCCGCCCGTGTAAAATATGCGCTCGAACTCACCGGACTACGCTCTCGTTATCCGAAATTAAATCAACCAACCATTTAACGAAATTTCAATAATTTTTACATTAATTTGTAATCACCGCCTCGCTACCGTAGTGAAGTCGTGAAAGATGACGCCTGGATTCTGTCGAAGTCGAGCTTTAATAGTTCCGGCTGCCACGGCGTTCGTAATAAATTGATGGCAATGTGGAAGGTATGCCAGCGAAGACGGTCGTTTTCTTTCGTTTCTATCTGAAATATTTCAGGGGCACGACCTACGGTAGTTTAATTAAAGCATCGCGTAAAGTTAATTTATGGGAAAAGCAGCAGCCCATGAAAAAGCAACGGAAGCCAATTAGTCTAGAGTCACCTCATTCGACCGCGGCACCCCCCTCCCTCCCTCCCTCCCCCCTTTATCGACTTCTCTCTTTTTTCTTTTTTTTTTTCCTCTCTTGACTCCCTTCTGTTTCAACTCTCTCTCTATTATATCGGGACTCGTTTGTCCGCGGCCGAGCCGCCCTTTTCTTTGTCGTCTCGTTATGATCTTTGGGAATGCTGTACGCGAACGCGCGGCCTGCGGTTTGATACAGCGCGCCTTGTATACGAAATGGCTCCGATAATTAAGCGCTCTGATTACCTACGCCGGGGAATAGAACACGGCGTTGCGTGCGGAATGACTCTGTCGAAATAAGCCGGCGCGTTTGTGGCCCGGACGACTACCGTTCCGACGATCAGTCTCTCGTAACACTGATGTATGGCTATAGGGATTTGACGAGAGTGAGCGCCTGCTTAGGTGCGGAGAAAAATGCGTGGCGCGATGATAATGGCCCTTCCGCGTAGCCGTCATGCCCATCTAATTATCCGGGAGGAATAATTTAGACCGATGTGTCTCGCAACTTCATCTCGCCGGCGCCGGGGCCGCGACTCGAGGAGGAGGCTTTATTATTAACTTCCGAAATTTTTATGGACCTCGCGAGAGACTTACTTTCGGACGCGCTTTGACGCGTATCTCGCGTCGGACGTGTAAAAGCAATTTCCGGCCCGAGGTACGAATTATGAACTTGTAAATATGCGCGGTCGGAGCGAGGCGAAGCTGGGAGCGAAGCTCTCGTCGTTACTATCGGGCGGCCCGCCACCGCCCGTTCCTTTTTTCACGCTGAAATCTGGCAAAGGCCAATTTGTCGAGATCATATACAACCGCTCGTAAAATAGAGCACCCCTTCCCACCGGCAGTCGCCCGGAATACCAATGAGATGCCGCCGGACGCCGTCAGCAGCTTCATGGGAACCGAGCAGGCGGCGGGCCTTCTCGCTCGACCGAGGAACGACGTGCTAGAAGCACAACGACGCGATTGACACACACTTGCGCGAGCCGGGCTCGGAGAATCGACAAGATCGGATCGCCACGTCGGTCTCTGCCGGTCGGTCCTTTATAAATCCAAAGCCGCAGCTGGCAATTTCAAACCGGCCTCCTCCTCTCTGATGCGCTTCCTGTAGGCGGGAATGAAAGACGAACTGCGGAATTCGTAATCGAATCGAGTACCTCATTGTTTCAGATACCCCGTTGTTGCGCAAACTGTACGATCGCCTTATTTCAATCGGCCTGTATTTTGAATTATGCTTACCCGCTACGGAATGAAACGCGATAGATAATAAAATAAAAAAAAAACGCGCGCGGTCTAATTACGGAAATTCCGTGGTCGTAATTTGTTGCTGAAAATTATTAATTGTAAAACCGCGTTTTTTTTTTTAACGTAAAAGAAACTAGAGTAAATGACGCGAAGCGCGCGCCTTGTATAATTTAACATAATTATATTAAATAAAATAATAGCTTTATTAAAAAAAGAAAAGAATATATTTTTTTTTATTTTTATAGTAATTTTTTATAATGTATGCAGCATCAAATTAGGTTTCCCACGACTGTCTCGCGATGGAATCCGCCCTCTCGAACTCGCGTGATGTACTAGCCGCGGCATGCAACATAAATCGCCGCATAATAGAATAATTACTAGCTGCCTATGTGACGAACACGGTGAACATATAAAAATTTGCGATGGATGAATATCCACCGGCGCGAGCTGTTGAGAGCGTGACGATTACGCTGTCTCAATCATTCAAATTAGCTGCGAGCGTCGCATCATGCGATCGTCGTCCCGGCTGTAATTAGACGTCGCGGACAAATCACGGCCGTTTTCGGTCGTCTGCTCGCAACTCTCGCTTAATTTTCCCATGGTCTAGATCAATCTGATTTACGATCGCGCGCTGGATTCCGGAAAATTGTCGGGGCGCTCACAAAATGTGGCCGCCAGACATCACGTCGGGGGGGACATCGAGACAGGCCGAGAATAAAATTTGTCTCTACCGTGCGTTACGCTCTCACATAAACAACTCACTGGACTGCGTCAGAAAATTCCCGTGAATAGGCGCGCACGCCCTAAAGCGGATTAATAAATTTTGCAAAGTCGTCGTGACGCGTGCAAAACCACGACCGCCAATTTCCGGGGCCAAGACATCGATACGTCATGTTTACCTGCCAGGGAAATTTTTTACGGCCGCGTTGTTGGATATAAACTATTCGTCGCTGTTAGTCAGATATTTTCATCGGCATGCGCTTTTCTTTTTAAACATTTTCTTTCACTTTTGTGAAAGGAGTCGGTGGGAATAAATGGTAATTTTTTCTAAATTTTTTATGCAAAATACGACCACGAACAACAGCGGTTTAGATTTAATTTTATATCGCTTTTATAATTATTCGTTTTAAATAAATTTTTATTATTTATTTCGTAGTTGGGGTTTATTGATTTATTAAATGTTAAGGCTTTTAATTTTCAATGCTGTAAATGTTTTATAGTTCCCTTCAACTAGTTATTCAATCTGAGATAATTAATTGCGCGTGGATTAATCTTGGGAAATCGATATGCTCTCAATTCTAAGTATTTCGATCGAGATCGAACTGCTCGAATTATGATTGTATCTGGACACGACTATAATTTTATCAGCGTGACGTTACGTATTTTTTTGTGGCAAGCTATCATCGGTGTGTCGATTGTTTTACGCGTGTGGATTAATTGCGTGATAAAGAAAACGTAGCGAGCGAGTGTCGCTGAGCAGATAAAGTCGACGCGGCATTCCTCGGTCACGCTGGCTGACCAAACACAAAGGGAACAGACCTCGAAGCTCGAAGTCACGTTTGTCAGGATCGCGTAGGAGTCTGAGGCCGAATTGGTAGATGAACTGGAAAATTGCTTACACCCACGACGCCCCGCGCGGCGGAATTGTCGTAAAATTACACGAGGCCGGATGACAAATGCATCTCGTTTAACTTTACGTTTTTTTTTTAATTCTTTTTTTATTTTTTTTCAAAGATTTTTCTCGAGCTATGGCAATACGCCCTCGTCAACAAGGCAGCTTAAACAATTGCTCGTTTCAAATACTAAAATATCGCACTCGAAACGCGCCTAACGCATTTTTAACATGAAATACAGCTTTCGCGTTATAAATCTCTGGTCTTTCATTTCTTAATAATTAAATGTTGTAAATAAAAATAATTCAATAAAATATTAAATTAACAAATTTTTTAAATTAAACGTGGAACGAATTTTTTACTCGTACTGAATTTGCTGGATCGGAGGCGCCTTCGTCTTTGCAACCCAACGTACACGGTGTCATGATTCACGGCGCATGCAAGTGGGAATAAATTCGACTCATTCGTGTCATCTCGGTGGTAATTAGCGCGGAATATATCCGAAACCGATTAAACGGCGTTAGTAAACCGGTGCTGTCGCGTCGGACAGTATCTGGCGGATTATCTAATAATGTAAAAGGAGTATGCGTGTGAGATTTTCATTAAAACGTTTTTTTTTAAAAACGTAATCTCTCGATAGGATTAAGGTGGCAAAGCTTACGACTGGCTTTGCGAAATACCAATATAATTCCACGACACCCGTTAAGCGGTGGCATATAATTTTCAGGTTAACTCGCGGTAGAAATTGCCGCTCGCGGTGGCACGGGAATCAGCAATTAAACGGCCGGTTTGTTGTCGCGTTTCACATAAATTTTTGCCCCGGGCCGCGACGCTATCTTCGAAACGATGTTAATCACGACGTTTCGTCGCTAATATATGCCACACGAATAGACATACGCATGCATAAGGTCCCGCGGGCTATCGGCATTGCGAGCAGAACGTAGAATTCGATGGACCTAATTTATCGGTCTCTGAGGAAAAAAAAAAGGAAAGAAAAAAAAATAAAAAAATGTTACGCGAGATTATCGAGCTCTGCGCCTCGGGTGTAAATTGCGGCCATTTTTATCGGTTTTAAAGACGCAAGCAATTATTATACGTCAATTACGCGTGTAGGGGACGGAAAAAATAGAGGAGATAGACGGTCTCGAAATTCGGGATCTTTTGTCTTTGACGCCAGGCACCTAGTCATTTACATTAGAACTCCTAATGCTATTTCCGATCGCCTCTATTGTTTATTTCCTGATCGTTAATTACTCTATATTATCGACGCGGTTCTATTTTCCTCGACCCAAATTTTCTAAAAAAAAATCAAGTCAAATATCAAACCGTCTATCGAGCCGCGGGAAGAAATTCCCGTCTAATTACGACGATATAACGATAACATCAAGGCGTGTTACGAGGCGCGTACAAAAGACGCCCGAAGGATTACCATCACGGGATACGCGAGACACGGCGATATCGAGATGAAAAGCACATATGGAACGAGATAAATGCTCGCGCTCGCAAATGGGTAACGTTGCTTTGGCAACTGCCCCGAGGCGCGTAATCAGGCTCAATGCTGTTCTCTTGGGGAACCGGCGAAACGATGATGTGGACTACGTCACAGTTAATGGTCTACCTTGAACCCGTTACCGTGAAGACTCCATTTGGTCCGGCGAAAGCGGCATGAAAAAAGGGCGCGTCGGAGGGATATCTATGCTGAGTGCAGGCAGATATGCGGTTGCAGGTTGCGGCAAAGGTCGTCGGGAGGCTCCGAGGTGAGGAGTTCCCACACTTCGGAGCTGCCCGCAGCACTAGAAGCGCATAGGTCAGACGCCACTATATGCCTGCGGCGGCCGTTCTGTTCGACGCGATGTTACACGAAACGAATCGAAAAGCCCTATCCGTCGTATGATATCGCCCTAACTTTCGCAATTCAATAACGCTTAAATAAAAAATAAAATAATCAAGCCAAGTATTGTAATAATTCGAAATGTCGAACGTAAGTACGATTGAGCGTTTTTTAATTTTACGATAAATTCGAGTTCTGAAAAATCGGAATAACGATCGCGGGGCCATGATTGAAAAGCCGATACCGCCTTTGATCGGCGGATTCGACTCTCGGTAAATGATCGCCGAAGGATTCCGGCGCGTCCGGAAATCGACCAGCGAGCCAGAGCCTCGTGTAACAGAGTCTGAAAGTGGCTCGGGGCTCGGCGCGTGCAGGACGTGATTGTGTCGCGTTTCCCGTCTCTCTCGTGCACGATCGAACAGCGGGTTTCTCTCTCGGTCCACTGCCTCTCACCACTCACCCCTACTACAGGCAGACTTACCTTTTCGACGTCCGTCTCCTTTTTGCTTCTCCTTTGCTCCTCGCTACGATGGAGAGGACGGCTCCCACCGCCTCCGCTCGACCGCGACTCCGCAAGCCCGGCTCGTGCTGGTCTTGCTGTACCTAGCAGACCTCCAGTGGCGTGGATACTCGTGATTTTTCCCGATAAGAGTCCGAATGATATCAATGACGCTGAAACATAAAAAGAAAACATTTATTTATTAATAAAAAGAAAAAAAGTATTGTATATAAAACTTATAAAAATAATTTCCAAAGCGGGGAAAAATTATAATCTACTTTAATCTTTAAATAAACTCGTGTCAAGTCATACTATATTAAGTTTATATTATATTATTAACGTTTCTAAAAATTTCAAACTTTTTCGTAAAAGGTCCTGCTATATCTGTCTTAAAATTATAAGTTTCGATGCAGCGCACATTTTCTTTTCTCGGTTCGTCGTATAAATACGTGAGCGGCAAGTGCAAGAGCCACGGAGACGGTCTAAGTCTGTCATTAAACGCCAATCAACGAGTATTGACCGAATACTTTTACACGCCGCAAGTACTTCGCTGTCGATTGGTTCGTAACTGTCATTCGGAAAGAGGGAAAAGTATTTTCTTATCGAGAGGGACACTTAAGAGGGTCTTGACAAATCGTCTTGTTAGGTTCGGTAGTTACGCCAGTGTTCGTAGCCAAGGCGCGTGGCTGGAATGCGGCGCGGCGATGCTGTCGCGAGCGACTGGAACTCGCCGTGCGCCAGTAAAGAGTGGGAGAATGGAAATCAAGGTTCCGATGAGTGATACTCTTGCGGATGTTCATTTCAACGTGGAAAAAAAAAAAGAAAAAGAAATTTTCCGGAATCGCTCGAATCGCAAATTTCTTTATCGATATCTTCAGATAACAGCGATTCGAACGGTTGAAGAGTCACGATTAAAGACGGCTTAGTCGCTTACGGAAAGAAGTCAAATCAAAGGCACGGGGAAAAGCGCCGTTAAAAGTGCAAGTAAATCGGAGAGAAGCCCCTCCGCTCGTAAGCTTCATCGCGATAAACGTTGCTGATCACAGATTAAAGCATTAAAACATTGCTGCACATGAACACGCCGATTTTATAATGGTACTCTCGTGGACGCCCACTGAGACTTTTATAATTCACCGGCGGCTACATCCTGCCAATTACACCTTCTAACTCCCTGCGCGTACGGACGTTTAGGAAATCAAGCTCTTCGTTATAATACGCCCTTAACGGGCCATCGTCGCCACGGGTTTCGTCCTTTAATCAGCGATTCTATATACCTAGCGAGTGTACGATGCTTAATAAGAGGGACCGACTTAATTACGAGGATATATGGCGAATGTAGATCCCGTTCGGTCCCTCCGAACCATACACAACGGTCAACTATATCGAACCGAAGTCCAATTTGCATACCGAGCTGGATCCTCTTCTCCCTTTCAAATTCGCCGCCGCGTAACTCTTCGCGTTACGAAAATATTATTTCGTGCACCAGAAATTCCGGCGAAATGCCTCGCCACGTATTCTTTTTTTTTTCTTTTTTTTTTCCTTCTTCGCAACGTAACACGACACGCCTAATTAATACCGATATCTAAGAACGCGATTGCGACGTCATCGTCGAACGTTGCGTGAATTAAATGTTGCCGTGCGGAAAAACAAACTTTCGTATTGGTGAAGGAATAAAAAGGCTTTACCGCGGGGTAAAATTTTTGCACCTGCTGCAAAAGCAAACAGCGCTCGCTTTCATTAAACTCTATATTTAAAAAAAAAAAAAAAAAGAAAAAAAAGAAAAAGGGAAAAAAAAAAGAATAAAAAAAGCGCAACGACATCGCGCTCGCGAGAACGCGTGCGTTCGATTCCCGCCGCGCGAATCATGATTTACGTACTGTAGCCAGGGCATATGGTCCAGGATATATCATTGTTGCCGTCTCACAATGGCACGAAATGCAATACTCACGCTATCGGGTGCGCTTTCGTATAATGTGTCATAAATAGGCGGCGCGCACAACGCCGTTCGCATACCGCGCTGAAACAATAACCATTGTGGTGACCGGTACCGTTTATAAATAAGCTCCTATAAAGCCCGGGCGAGCGCTGCGTGATCACCAACGGGGCGGACCTACGCGAAGCGCGTGATTTTTATCTCGAGGGAAGAAACTGGGCGCGCAGGTGGTCTTATCAAAGGAACACTTCGCCTGGGCGCGATCATTATCGGGCGCGGCGTCGTGATAACGTCCGCCAACGATACGGAATATATGGAGACGCGCACGCTCATGGAAGGTATCGGCGGTGATGTAATTCAGCTGAATTTACGGCCAGTAAAATACATAACGCCCAACTGAAATACGTAACTCCGGCGGACGTGCGGAGCCGGGGCCGTTTATCGCTATCTCCGCGCAATCGATGTTGCATTATTGACGAGGAAGCGAATCTCGCGATTATCTCAATCACCCGCGTCGATGCAGTCGTACATGGGAGCGATGCAGGAAGAAGTGGGAATAAGAATCTCTCGCAGGATCGTGGAAACGCCTCGAGCGGAGTATCAGTAAAAACAACGATGCCGCGTAGACGGCGCACCTTTGCCCCGCGAACGGCGGATACTTTTGGGCGATTAAGAAACGCGAACGCGCGGAGAGGAAGAAGAGGCTGCGTAAGATACCCCGCGCCATAGGTAGACGGCAATGCACGCACGCACGCACGAGCGCGCGGCTGCTGCACCTGCGGCGTTTTTCACGGCGATTAGAAACACCGTTGGGGGGAACGACTGCAAGAAGCCAATCGTCTTCTGCACATTACAAGAAATGTGAAATAATACACGGGGAATTCGCGACACTGGCCAATAAACGGAGAAATATAGCGGGGCGTAAAAACGGAATTCACTTTGAAAAATGCCTTTCAATAGTGAACCAAGTTTTTTTTTTTTTTTTCCTTTTTTTTTTCTCTTCACTCTTTTTCGATCCTTATATAGAATACCGTATAAACGCTGGCGAGGACATTTTATCCCTTTTTCGAAACGGCATTTATTGCACGTACTGTTAGATTTGAAAGTGATAGTTTGATCTCGATCGTAAATAGTAATAGTGGAACACGCGATGCTCGAAGAAGATTATGATAAAAGGCGGTAATAGCATCGTGTGGAGATAAACGCTGCGGATTAAGATGAGGATGCGTTTTTCTCCAGATGGTCGCACGATATAGTTCGAGGATGCAATAGGAAACGTAAAACAGTTGAACGCGAGGTTCAAGGGAACGGGAACCTCCATTTAACGGTAGCTACTGCGGTTCGCCGCTTATCATCGCGCTTAATCCAATTCTGGACGACAGTCGTGTCTGCGGTCGCGAGCCACTCGCGCGTGAACTTTGCCGCTGCGGTAACATAGATTATCGCGAGATGCGTCATCGAGAGAATCGCACTGTTCGCGGGCGCATGAACGTAATTTTTTTTAAAGCGTCAAATCAATAAAGAGCTTATTTCTCTATTTAATAATTTAAATCGGATAAAAAAAAAAAGAAAAAAAGTGTCTCGCGACGATAGAAATAACGACTAGCGCGATGTGCACCGAATATCGCTACGTGGACATCGCTTGAAGTAACGTGGGAGATGATTTGCAACGATCGTATAATGTTTCTTCCAGGAACGGCGACTAAAGGTCGAATATGACGCGTTCACCTGAATGAGAATGAAGGTGAATGGCTGTCCACCGCCTGTCGCTTACGCTGCTCTGACTCATTTTACGTCAATGAGAATCCGGTTTCGGAATTAATCTACGTCAAAGGAAACGCGCGCGCTCCGCGACGGTATCTAGAATCTGCACCGAGACAGGGCGCTTTAATTGATACCCTGCGAAATGCCATTATTGTAATTTGTAACGATACCTAATGATTAGTACGGCACAGTGCAGCGTTATTAAGAGTTACAGCACAGAGACTAATTTATAGGCGTGGTACCCAGGTGGTGCAGCTCGATTCATTAAGATTCTCACAAAACGCGCTACCTGCGCAATATTAATCCGCCTCTCGTGGCGTTCCCTCGAAAATCTGAGAGATAAGCTTGGCTAGCCGAGCGAGTCCAAGGGTACGGCAAATAATTATTAATGAGTCTCGTTCTCCGGGTCTCTCTCGCGGGCTAATGACCAGAGGCGATAACCGTATGGTAATAATAGCCCGGGCCATGCAATCGCGCACACGTTATGCACTCGAAAGCAATTTGCGATTTCTTTGTTGGTAATAATTAACTAAGTACGTCGTTCGGATATCTCGTGCGCTCTTCACGCATAAAAAAAAAAGAAAGAAAAGGCGGAGATAATAAACTTCATTATAAGTTGACTCTGGCGAAGTCGGCTATTTCGTATGCACGTAAATTTGTCGCGAAAGCTGCAGATTTTTAGTTTTTAATACCGGTTTATCGCGATCACTTTGCAATTTCAGTTTCAGCGGAAAATCGAGGGGGGTTTTTTTTAATTCTTTTTTACTTAACTAACGTATTCGCGGCATGACGCAGGCACGAGTCACCTAGATCCCTAGCGTGCCCTTTGGCGTCATATTCCGTTGGAACGCATTGACTCACGTGCCACGCGTGGGCACACGGTATTCGAGGCGCGTACGATGCGCAACGTGAAAAACACTCGCGAGATTCGCGCGCGGTTTCTGAAACGGCATCAAATCCGGATGTATGCCGGTGAGACGTCGATGACATCACGTTGCGCATCGTTAACCACGCCGCGGGCGATCGCGGAACGCGCGGGATTTTTTTCTTTTCCGCGAGAATATCGCCGGTACACGTACAATCTGACAGCATCGCTAAACTGCAAAGATTTGTAACACTAATTTCCGAAGACGGGATAGCAGACTAGTTTCCTCTAGCAAAGCGAATATCAAAAATCGCATGTGCTATTAAAGCATTTTTGATGTTAATAATTAATTATGAAACTGGGAAGTTTCTTGTAAATGAAGATACGATATCTTTATAACGTGTGAACCTCAAAGAAAAATAAAGAAAATCATTCAAGCGAAATACAATTAATTTTTGTTCTCTCTCTTTCTCTCTTAGTCACTCGTATATTTTAATTTATTGTTATTTTTGCTCTGGTTATTTTACTATTCGTTTCGAGCCTCCTTTTGCAGGCGGAAATTTTGCGGGCAAAGGTCAAGGGAAATTACTCGACATTTAGAGGGAGAAGAAGAGCGAGAGCGGCAGCGGCATGCCCGAAGACTCGCGGCTGCCGATTCGCGTGTCAGAATCGTGCTGCCGCTTTGCTCCGAGACTCCTCTCGTGCTCGCGCGCGGTTTCACGGGAGAGGAGCGTACTTACGGTCGTAACTAGCGCTTTGGCTCGGAATAGCGGATCGTGAGGGAATTCTCCCCGTCCGGCGCGTAGGGCAGCCTTCCCCTGCAGCGTAGGCTCGCATGTGCGTACTCTCGACAATTTTCTCTCCTGCTTTTCGGTTCGTACCACTCCCTCGGTATTTATCAGTCGATCGTTTATGTAATCAGAGGCACGGTATCGTGGGATGTAACCCGTGAGTAATGATACGTCTCTTTTTTCGCGCTCCGCATTTTATATAATATAATTCGAGTGAGCGGTCACGCTCGACTTACGGTAACATTAACGTGCACAAGAATGCGTGCGGGCGCGCGTATTTCCTAGCTAGAGAGCTTAAACGACCCTTGAAGGCCCACGGCCGGTCCTTTTATTCGGCGGCCGGTGATCCGCCGTGAGATGCCGATATCTCGCCCCGCCATTCGATATTTACGAACGTTAACCATAGGTATTCCAAGTCTCGTCTTTCGGCTGCGCGCGAGCGCCGGGAAGCGCGGGGCGTTCGGTACGTTAACAATTAACGTCGGGTGATAGCCGACAATTAATGGACCGCGAGCGCTTCGAGTTGTTTCGTCGTGCGACCCTGCGCCGTGAGTAAGTCGGAACGAGTCTCGCGGTGCGCGACCGTGATCTCCGATCTGGATCGCTTCGGTGATCCGGTTTGCGAGCCCCGCGCGTCCCGAAGGCGAAGGCTCACAATTACTACAATGGCGGGACGGCTCGAGGGTGCATCCGTTCGTCGTGCGACCTAAGTACAGGCTGCGGAACGGACCTTCGTTCGCGAATCGTTGCCGTCCCCCGCGATTCCATCGTCGATGATTACTGTCCGCGGTCCGGGGAACGGGGAGGGGGAGACCTTAGGGGCCCTCCAGCTGTGTTCACATGCGCGAAAAGCGCAGTCACTCTCGAAATTGCGATCGATCGCCGCCGGAAATGCCGGCCGAGATATCAGATGCGACTGCGAAGTGACACGGGACTGATTCGAGAACTCCGCTGGGCACGCTCATTTGCCCCGGAACGACCGGGCGTGATTAATGAAAAATATAGATACGGCCGAGCGTCTCGTTCGTAGATAACAGGTGTTAACCAGGGAAGATTGCGCGGAAACCGGCGGCACGAGTGCCGCACAGGTGTCTCGCTCACGTACTGGATCGTTACGCGCACACTTACATTCGTCATAATCCAGTTGATTTAGCATGGCTAGGCGACCGAGTGTCTAGACTCGTTAAAGGTCATATGGCGAACGAGCCCGTTAGAACGGGTTACTGTCCTTGAAGCTAATCGCCGTGCTGTTCTCTTTTAACAAGCCTTTATTCTACCGTAAAATATTCCACGTTTAAAAATATTAATCGGAGACGTTAAATTAATTTTTAATTCGTTCGATAAAGTACAGTCGAGTGTTCTCCAATTTTCCGCGGATTAGCGCTGATGTTAAAATATCAACGTTTGTTTTATCGTTGGTATCGGTCGTTAATCAACTACCGCATATAATTCATCACTCCTTCGCGCGCGAGGAAGCCTGACGCTTCTTCTCAGCGCGTCGCGCAAAATTAACGCCGATCGATTAATGACATTAGCATCGAAGCTCTCGGTGTCTCGCGCATTACTCGCCGCGCGCTTACAAAGGAAACCGCGTTGTTTGTCCTTCATTCGCGCGTCCGCCGCATCCGTTTCTCGGCGAACGGAGGATTCACTTTGGATCCTTTAATTGGGCGCCGTTGATGAACAGATCTCATTTGCATACGCTTTAACGAGGCCAGGGAACATTGTCCGCTCGTGGCGCGTAAGCGCTCCTATCGAATAATTAATTAACGAGACGCACCAACCTTTTATCGTCCTCGACGTGTTCGTGTACCCTGGCAGCCTCGAATCGGTTTACGCGTGTCGCCATGTTTAGTAATTAATGAGCTGTTTGATTAATACACGGGCGCGCACGCGGGGGTAAAAAACCAAGTCCGAGGCGCATTAGAGAATAAAGCCGTGCCCTCTCGTTTTATTATCGTCAAGATATCGCCCCGCGGTTATTACGATTAATAATTAATGAGCACCTTGATGAGGGGCGGGCGTCTGATGGTCGCGCGCGCAACTTGACTGCACGCGCACACTTTAATCGTGTTATTAAGCGCATATTGCTGGGCTCCGCACGCATAATCTCGCGTTAGAACGTCAAATACAAATACGAACGAAGATGAATTTAATTTAAATGTGTCATTTAAATTTTCATTTATTTTAATGCACAACTTTGCGCATTCCGTTCTCATTTCTTCCGTTTTTATAACCGCGGCCGAGTCAGTGGACGTTTCCTACGTGAGAATATAACGTGCCATATGTTACTCGAACTTGCGGAGGATTGAAACGTCCGAAAGTTATGCGACGGCCGCGAACCGGCGAATGCAACAACGCGCAAAAAGCGCGAAGACGTGAGTTTTCAGAATCCGTTGGGATCTCGCGTTGCCCGGCTAAACTATCCAGGTGGATGCGAGGCGCGTTTTTTGCCTCCGGAATATTTTTGCAGCCGTCGGTTGCGCGCTCGACCACGCCTGCGAACTTCGACGCGGGAAAAACGCAAGTATCGTCCGGCTGACGTTCCTGAAGAGGCATGCCGGCAGCGTTTCGGATCGCTTAGCGCGAGCTATCTGCGAGATCCTTCGATCTCTAAAAAATCAACTAGGATGCGCGACAGTCACCGCTACAATTCCTAGATTTTTTTTTTTTTTTTTTACGTAACTCTTATTGAGAAAGCGATTAAAGAGATGGATGCAAACGGTGGGAACCTCGTTATTCTTGACACTTCGCGACTTTTCACCTGAATCTATCTCGCAACCTTTTCGGTGACTGCCATCTGCCGCGAGGAATGGTGGCGCGGGCGGGCGGGCGGTCCTCTATTTATTTTCTCGTCTTCAATTAATTTGGCCGAAGGAAGCGTGGCGTGGTCCCGAACGAAAACAAAGCAATCGCGCTCTGGTATCTGCGGTGGCGGGTTGCCCGCTCGTTTAATTAGCGAGTATTGTGCGGGCAAAAGGGAGTCGAGAGCGCTCCGCGCGTTGGGCCCCGTGGGTCAGATATCGCGTAACAAGATCTTATTCAGTGTTCGGTGCACGGAGGGTTAATGATGCTATCGCTATACAGTGCCAAAGCGATCGCATTACAGATACGATTCCGGCGTATTCGCATGGAACGGCCGCGACGGGGAGGCGCGTACGACGTTCGATATTTCTTTAACGATCCGCCGCTGCGATTCCGCGCGGTTCGGGGCATTAGGGGCCTCTCCTCTCCGGATTCTTTTGTTCCAAAGTCGGGAACGCTGTCGCGCTGCCGGATGTTGGACTCTCGCATCGAGCTGTAAACCGCGCGGTTTTGAACCGTGCCGCGTGTGCGCGCAAAAATCTCGTACATTTCCACCGATCGTTTCCTTCGAGTTACGTAACGCGTCGGCGCGCGAAAGGTCCTTCATAAATATTCATGCTACGGCGAATCAAATTTCCTACGCTAATCTACCGCAAACACGCCTCGTCGGCGATGCATGTAGATATTTATGATCGCGCGAGAAATGTTTGTCGCGACGCGGATTGACGTTGGCATCGTAGATCTTGTCGCCGAAGGTGGGCGACAGGTACTTAAAATTCCCATTTCGCGGATGACGAATCGTTCACGGTGACTCGGCGCGTCTGCGAGACAGTCTTTGACTTAGTCGACGTCAAGGACGCGCCATCTCCCAGTTTCTTCGGCGTCTGTGGGAACTCGAACCTTCTCACGTCTACGCGCGTTCTACTGTCGGCTTCGCGCAACGTTTCTGAAACGATGGGAAGTACCTACTTACGACTACGTATTCTCACAATTTATTCTTAAATTATAGACGCCCGCGGAAAGATGCCTCGCTTTGGCCGGCGATTGAATGACATAATTGAGATCATTATATTTAAATCAGCGCGGATAAAATAATAATAGCCTGTTTTTTAGTCGTTGAATTATGAAATAAAAATATTCGTACGCTTTGATTTTGTTTTTGCATGTCGAGAGGAGCGTGTGGGACGAAAATTTTAGCGATGCTTTACGACAGGTCTTATTTTGATTATCGTTACGTACGAGTCTTATTACACGAGACAGGGCTAGGTACTTGCGCGTTCCGTACAAAGATAGGCGGGGTTCTACGGTGTGTAAGTGCCACGACGTAATTGCTATATTAATTGCTTTTTCATGTATATTATTGATTAAGGATGAACAAGTATCGGCGATTGGCGAGTATCGATAGGCAGACGATCGAATAAATTGGAGATTCGTGTTTGTTTAAGCGCAGTCTTGATAGGGGCCGGCCTGCAGCAATTTGTACGGGGTATCTGTGCGGGGATTCAATTTCGACATGATTTTTTATTAATTTAGAACAAGGGATGTTAATTGAGAAAGGCCTCAGCAAACTTCGGACGTGCCGCACTTTGGGCATGATTGATTAAGGTTGCGTGCGTAGGCAATAATCCAAGTAAATGAATGATATAGCAATTACTCGGTGAACATTGTATAAAAGCAATAACGACGGATAATGATTCGACGCTTTTATTAAAAATATATTCGTTTACTCGCAATTATTCATGTGCTCGGAGCAAATTTATTAAGTGCATACGTAAATTATGCTTTCGCGTAAGTGAATTATTTCTGAGAACTTAATCGGTGTATAAATTTTTGTTTGATTTTATTATAGCAATTACAAAGCAAGATCAACGAGTCTATTTTGTCGAACAAAAATTTTTCTCGCTTCGCGCAATGTGCCAGTAATTGGAAATCTGTAACCGGTTAATAAACTGTACTTTTACAGAACAAAAAAAAAATTCTAACAAATTCAAAATATATTATTACAGGGATCGAGTGACGGCGCATGCAACTTTATCACCGGAATAGCCTTATCTGCGGGACACAGAGACCTACATTGCGTCGTGGCTGCGTCGGCGTCGGCGGCTTCATGGTCGCAAGGACAGAGGGCTTCGAGAAACCGCGGGTTTTCGTCGAAAGGTAATAAAGCCGCGACGTTGGCGAAGGGAGAAAGAGAGACCGCAGATTTATGCGTAGTAAAAGCGAACTCCTTCGACCGACGACCTTCCCTTCGACGTTCCCTTCAACCCCCTGTATTCTCCCTTAGTCTAACCGACTGTGGCACGGACACGCGCGGTACATAAGGACGAGCATTAGCGTTGCTCTCGCCGGTACTTACGGATAGTTACCGCGCGGTATCGTAAATTATTGCCCACGCCCCGAAACTTTTAGTGCCACGCCGAGCGTTTCGGCTGGAACCACGTGGTCCTACATCCTCGACGAGAGGTGCGCGGAGGATCGCTCTCCGTCTGGCCATCGTCCCTTCCCTTCATTCTCGCGGGGAACGTTCCTTTCGAAATCACGTATGGTATCTTAGTGCGTTGTTTTGAAGATCGGATTTAAAAAGATTTTTAATTGGCTTGGCGCAGTTTAGCCTGGCCGAGCTGGGAGATATAAACGGCATGAAACACGAGCTTTTTCGCGTTCTTTCGTAAAAACTGTTTCTCTCATTCAGCGTTTCTTTAATTCTTAGCGCATTTTGCTGCGACTTAAAAACCAGCACGAAACCGGTATGTCGCTTTAGGTCACACCGGGTGGCCGTCCTAAAGAAGATCGTATTCGATGCATTTCACGTCCGCGCATCAGCTGTCTTCCGCGTGTATCTTCGGCGATCTTAAGAAAAAAAGAAAAAAAAATGGAAAAAAAAATGGTATGCGAAATACAGAAACGTCACGGTACGGGAATCGCGTTTAATTTGTCGCTGTTAACGACGTCAGACGGGGAAACGTTCTCGTGCTTGAATTCCGCGGCTCCTCGTCGTCGTTCGTAACGAACGAGCAATTCCGCGACGATCAAAGATACGAACAATTCGTTGTTCGTGCGCGCGCCGGCACGCTGCTTCACTCTCGAAGCAACCTGCAATTGTACTTAGCCTTCGAAAGACCAAAGACATGCAATAACAGACTCGCGATTGCCTTTGCCGAGCTCGAGACGCGTGACCGACCCAACGCGTTTCTTTATCTCTTTCCCTTGTCTCTTTACTCCCGTCGCGGAGTCCCCCTTTCTCTCTCATCCCGTCCCTTCGTCGTCGTCATCGTCTTCATTCCTTTACAATTTCTCGACATCGATTCTCGCACGCTCGTTGCAGCTCGTGACTTGATGACGCGACCCTTGCGCACCAATCTCGCTTTGTCTTCCACGGATATACATTACAGCTTTATACAGGGTGTTTCTAATTAACTACGGAATTCTCTTCAACGATAGATAAAAAAAAAATATATTAATCGTAAGATAAATCGGGCTTGAAAACATATTGCAAGTTAGATAATTTCTCATTAGAGAATTAAAATTAATAATAATAATTTTTTTTTTATTTCCTATTACATATATATTTATTAATTGTTCTCGATCTTGGTTTTTCCTATATTGTTCATTATTAAGAGATAATGTGATTGATTGTAAGACATCCTGTACATATACGAGGTGCACCGATCGCGCGAAATGACTTGCCTGCGCGCCGACTGTCGTTCGAGACGATTTAACGGTGTAATTTGGCTCGTTTCAAGGAGCGATAAATCAACGAAACTCTTTCACGCGGAGAGCTCAGCATACGGCATATATCGAAGTTCCCGGCTAAAGCGAGCATTAACTTTAGTAAGAACTGAGTAGGTTGCCGACCTTATCTCGAAGTAAGCTTACGACTTGATAAAGGCTTACGATCGCTTCTTATTGTCGATTATCATAAGCAAAATCTCATGTTGCTTCTATAAGGCATTCCATTCTGTCATGACGCTCGCGTAATCTTAAGCTTAAAGTGCATTCCGAATGTGAGAGACTCAAATAGATATTTCATTAATGGATCATGAGACTGATTTATTTATTTATTTATTTTTTTAATGCTCTTTTGCGCGTTTTGATCTTATCATTAATGTCTCTTTTGTAAAAGTAATAAAAGCGTGGAAACAAAAACTAGAAGAAAATTAAAAATTAAATATTAAATATTAAAAAAAAAATATTAAATTATTTTTTAAATTAATATTTTTATTACTTTTACATAATCCACGCTTGTCGTTATGGATATATTATCATGAATCTGCTGGCCGACTCGAAACGTGATAAATACATGTGCGATTTCTCCTTCCTTCGGATTTTCACGCTTGTCAGCCGTCGCGGATATGTATATACATGCGGATTTGTCATTAATGCAGAATCCTATTAATCTCGAACATCTGCCGACTTAGTCGCGCGCGTGTAACATACTCCTACGGTATTTATTAATATCTCCGCGGTTGTAAGCCGTTTCTCCGTTCGTTTCTCTTCGTCAAGTCAGTCCCTCTCCCGACCGGCGTCGTTCCCTTCCGCTCCGGAATCGCAACGGGCGCGCGTTGTTGCACTTGGCGGTTTCGCGGCCGGAGAGGAGGAAGAAGGTTTATGGTCTCGTAAATAAGGGAACCGTAAAACCAATATGTCTGTTTTTTATGCGCCAAACAAAACCCAAGCCCCCGCGCGTAAGTACGCCCAGGCTCTCGAAGGAGCCGAAGAGAGTAGGTACGGCCGAGTTCGTCTCACTCTGCCAATGAGAGACTGAGGATGCATCAGGTGCGAGAGCGGGATGCGCCTGTATGCGCCGAGGTAGCTTCTGGGCGAGAAGCGTTATACTCTCGCGCAAACGATCACCGATAAGGCTCGCCTAATTTATCGTCCCTTTTCCCCTCCCGAGGTTAATGTACCGATCCGAGGTATGCGCCGAGAGTTTGCCTCGGCGTCCGACTACCGATTCGCGCCATCGACCGTATCGGGCGGCGATTTGCCGAGTTAGTGGCTGCGGAAAATTCCGCGATGATAGCTACGAGGAAGCTTGTAAATCGAGGGATATCCTCGGAAATGGGTGGATACCGGACGGGGTTCGTGTTTCAACGCGTATACGCGAATCCCGGCCTCGCTTGCTCGTTACTCGCGCGAACTCTCCAACTCCACACGCTATCCGCGAATACTTTCGCTGATTCGTTCGGTAACTATATTTATAATATTCTTAAGCGGTTTATGTTCCTGTAGCGGTGAAGAATTTTTTTTTATTTTTCGTTTTTAGCATTATCTCGGAATCGATCGAATAAACGATATAAACTTTTATCAAAGATGTAAGAAAAAAAGAAAAAGAGTTTTGATCAATCTATAAATACATGTAATTTAACAATTTTAGTATCAGATTATCTTTTTAACTGCAGCGCCTTGCATTTTCTTCTGAGATTGATATCGATGCAGGATCTCGGTTAATGCACGATATTTTAGATAGCTATTTGGCAAACTGTAGACCAAAGATCTATGATCGGAAGGCATCTCGTGGACATCGCCGCGCGCTTGTTACGATAGCCGCGATATTCACAGATTTCCCTGATCACATTGTACGAAAATTATTATACGGATCTACAATCTAGGTGGTCTTTCGATCATCGGCCGCGTGCCTTCGCCTCGACACCGATAATCGTGCTCGTTTCGCGCGCGCGGATCGTGAAATTTTTTCGTAGCTCCGACCGCCACGAGGCAACTGCTTCCTTGATATAAATCGACGTAGCAACGAGATCGATTCTCGTTATCACGAGAAGAGCGATCGCGCGGGGTGATGGGAGGATACCGAGATTCATTGCTGCCTTTGTTTTTGCACGCACATCAGATACTAGACGTCGCCTTATCGCCGGCCGATATCGGAGCCCTCGGCGAGGATGCAAGTACACGGGGCGCGTTCTCGAATGCGCGCGGAGTGTGTCTTAGATAAGGTATCTTCCGGTCCAACGTACCTCCCGTGTCCACCGCCACGGATCTTTCGTCCGAAAGCCGCAATAAATAACTCGGGCCGATTGCTTTTTGCTGATCGGTCGTTCCATTCCGTAACGACGAACGTGGTCGAATGCGTACACACACTCGGCCGAAGAGGAGCGCGGAGAGTATTTTTTACAACTCGGTTTTAACATAAATCATTACAGCAAGATAAATCGCGTGCGAGTTATTTACGTCATTAAAAATAAATACTATATATGTATATATGTATTTTTTTTTTTTTTAATATCGAAATAGAAAATTACAATTCTATGCAAGTTTGGCGGATAATTTTTTTTTTCAAGATTCAATATGTGTAATTTGCAAAATTTATATGAATCAATTAAACGTGAAATTTATTGCTCGCGTAATACTTATTGCGTGCCGGACTTCGTGCACGGGCGGCGCGTATCGTGCGAGATCAATCTTGTGGTCCACATATGAAAATTACAAGTCCTTCGACCGACTGCGGTAGTGCGTCTCGAGACACGTGTCTCCAGGCTTGAGATTACGCATCAAAAGAACCGCGTACACGTAATCGCCGGATTAAAATTACGACGACATTTTTCTCTCGGAGATGGGTGTACCGACGCGATCACGATTCCGTGATGTGTTGTACGATCTCGGGAATAATACCTTTAGGTCATTCGAGGAAACGAGGTTTTTGCCAAGCTGACGTTCTTCAATGATAAATCCATAGCTTTGCATTATTTTAATGAAAATTACATACCGCGCCTAAGATATAATTTTGTTTAATGTGATAATATGCCTCTGCAATTATATTCATAAATTCAGTCGTTCGACTACGCGTTGCTTTAGAATGAATCGCAATATCGCGCAACGTGCAATCTTTGAGACGGACAGATCGGTCAATGTTTTTATTTTATTTTATTTTTATATTTTTCTCTTTCTCGAGCTCTGTTCTAATATCCATAAATTTTCGTTACTCTCACGAGAGAAACCGACTTGCTCTTATTTGGCTGGCATTCTCGAATATCATTTTCCATCTGGACGTGGACGCTCGTGATGATTTCGCATTACTTATGTCCTGTCGTACGGGCATATACCAGAAGCAACAAAGAGGTTTCTCCCGAAGGGTAGACGAGATTGCCGGTACACGCGGCGATGCGTACGAACTCGCGATTCGCATATCCCTGGCGCACGCTACGCGCGAGATAATATTAATCTCCGGTCTCTCGTGTCGTGCTTGTGCTTCGTTCTGTAACACGAGGCGTTCTGCAACATGCCGAGGAGATGCCGAGAGAGAGAGAAAGAGAGAGGGAGAACGAGAGAGAGAGGAATCCTGTCGGCAGCGGAAAATAGTGCTCGGTTTTAGGGTCGCTAGGGTCACGTGCACGCGGCATGAAGCATCGCGTGGCTCCGTGGGATCGCGCGAGCCCCGCGTGCCTCGTTTTCTACCGCGCCGCGTTGTGCACGCACGCACACCTTTTTCACGCCCGTTGATTAGCCTCGTCGCGTCCGAGGCATCGAACGGCGATCCCGCTTTAACGTTAAAATACTACCGGAAAGTAAAATACGAACGGCCGACCCTTTTCGACGCGTAAAAATTTATTAAAATAGATACGCGGGAAATAAAAAGAAATCCGCACGGCGCCCGGGGAATTAAAAGCCTTCCAAATTGATGCGCCACAACCGGTTTTGATTTACAACGCGGATTCGCAACTCGATTTACACTTGCGCGGAGAAAAAGGTTTCGAGTGTGCCGCGGAATGCTCGCCGGAAGTTTCGTGTAAACCTTACAAAGCACTCCAAAGATAAGCTCAACGGGCGCCGATAAGAACGTGTCTGAGACGCAATGTCGCGAGTGTGCTCAACGTTCGCTACTTCGTTGTTTGCAATTTGGTAGATAAATCAGAATTCGAAGCGTTTTCTAAGTTTTAATCGCCGGTAAAAAAAAGGGGGAATTTTTTTCTTTTAAATATATTATTTACAAATTTCGTTGGTTAATAAATTTCTCAGTGACGCGCGTCTCGTTCGAACGTTATTCTGTCAGTAGTGCGCCGACTATCCGGCCTCATTAACATACGCCACTCTCATATGCATATCGCCACCGTAGCATGTAGGTACGCGCATGAAAGGGCTCTCTGTGCGCGATGCATACGCACGTACGCGAAACAATAACGCGCGGAGCCGCGATACACGGTGCCTCGCCTGTCTGATAAAAAGTGCCGTTTATGCTTCCTGCGCCCGCCTTTTATGCGTGACGGCCGGTTTCACGCACGTACACGCTCGTGGAATACGACACGCATTTTCTCCGTAGAACCGCGGATGGACTTTCGGCTTTCTCACCGCAGCAAAATTCGCGCGCTCATAGTGTAAAAATTAAGAAATTTATAAAATAAACTAAAATCGATCGTTTTAATAATTACGTGTCTGTAATAATTAGCAAATATAATATTGCGTCGGATATAAAAATAAGATAAAACTAAATCGACTTTTGCTTGACGGAGCTACCAAAATTTTAAAGTATCGCTAATAATTAAGACGGAATTATTAAATACTAGAAGAAACTGTGCGCACGCTTTTTTCCGCTATTTTTCGCTATTTTACGAAAGGTCCTAATTCGTGAGCGTCATTATAATTAGGAACGTTAATTAATTATATAAATTTCTATATGATAATTAAAATTGAATAATATATGGTCGACGGCGTGTTACTGGTTCAAGGGACTGCAATTAAAAACTAAGAAAAAAAATTATGCAGCTTACCAATTTGCATGAACAATGGAGTAGTAGATTTCCGCTGGTGACTGTAACATAAAATTAATATTAATGTAGACGTGCTGAAAACGTGCTGAAGACGTGTTACCCTAGTGGAAATTAATTTCCAGCTAATAACGAGCTAATAATCTAAACGTTTTTCGCCGCGTACTAATATACTGTTGCGTGTTGACCTATCTCAACGCGTGCTCGACTGCTAAATCTGCCGGGTCCACCGACCGCCGTGGTAGTGTAAGTGCGTGCGTATGTGACATCTGGCCGGCAGATTTCGTGCTCTAAGTTCGCAAGGTGGAGGACGCGAGGGCAGCGGACGGCGAGAACCGGTTTGTCCGGCGAATTCGGCGTCGAGCACGTCTTAGCTAGGTCAGTAGTAAATAAACTCGAGGCAAAAAGCATTTAAATATCTATTTAGATACGTGATCCGCGCTGGACAGTGACGAGACGATCGATACTAGACAGATATTGTTTCTTTTTTTTTTAATGACAACTTTATTTTTTGAAGATAGTTAAGAAATATACATATTTAATCTGCGCGATCTAACCACTAGCTGCAAAATTAAATTAGCTGGATAAAATTCCACTCGGGTAGTTAATGTTTAAACAAAAAGAAATTACGCGTATGCATTTAATTCTTTTATGAAAATAAATAAAAATTAAGTTAACGAAATGACGAATTTAAAACAGGAATTGATATTCACCTCGAAGTTGCTCCGCCGATGCAAGATGCCTATCCGAGGCCTGCTCCTCCTCTCAGATGGGACGTGACGAGCCATCCTTCCGCGAACAAGACACTCGCGAACGCGACCGTGATTTTATATTCGCGAAAATTATTGATCAATTGCGCGCGATATTTTTCGGCACTGCTGTAAAGAGAAAATCCTGAAAACAAGTTACTGGCTTACCCAATCTGCATACAGCGGAGTTGTAAAATTCTGCCGGTGGCTGTAACATAAAAAGGAAAATATTAATGTAGACGTGTCAGAAAATTAATAAGAATAATAAAAAAAAAGGGTAAAAATTTTTTTTTAATAAAGATTTAATTTAATAAAATTCATGCTTACCTATAAGTTGCTCCGCCGATGCAGGATGCCTCCTGGGCCTGCTCATCCTCTCAGATGGGACGTGTCGAGTCATCCTTCCGCGCACTGGAAACTCGCGAACGTACTTCCGTAAAAAGATATGCGTAAAAAGAAAACGCCCGGAAAACTAGCGGCACTCCCGAAACGACCGACGAACTGCTGCGGTTCGTATGATGACTGATATCGGCGTGCGGCACTTTTTTGTCGCTGAACGATGCGAAGCAGCGGAGTTTCTCTTGATCTGAAACAGAAAAATTAAAGAATTATGTCGTAGATATTTAATCTAATTAAATAAAGTAATAAAAGAACGTTATAAAAAATCTGAATTATTTAATTCCAAAAATAAATTAATATTCACCTTGGGGTTGCTCCGCCGGGGCAGGATACCCTTCCTGGGCCTCCTCCTCCTCTCAGGATGTTCATGGGATGTCGGACTGATCCTCCTTCAATAGGTAGAACATTATCTGAAACAAAAAAATCACTGTTAATACTCTGTTCTATTCAAGGCCTTTTTAAGCGCGTCTTATTTATCCTACCGCGCGCGTGTTTTGGTTGCGGGTGACCGGGCGCACATTCCAGCGCTATCACAGCTAGCCCGCACCGTCCCCCTTACTCCCCGCGCTCCCCGCGCCTACAGCCCTTAACTATCGGATCTACGCAACACGTATAATATGAGAAACGAGCCGGCTGATCGCCGCTAGCGAGCACCCACCATCACCTTTCCACGTGCTCCTCGGGGTTGCTCCGCCGTTATGAGATAGATGGGCACGTGTCGAGTCATCCTTCCGCGCTTTAGAACGCTTGCGGGATAGTCCACGACACTCCGAGAATTTGCACCGAGCAGCGAATGAGACGGGCCGCGATAAGAGATACCTTGATATCCGTCTCGAAAAACCAATGATCTCCACGTGGCGGCCATATCTCAACTGCACACGGGACACGTAGACCATTATCGATCGATCGGGCGATCGATGGAGCGCCGTGATTGGTCGGCGCGCTAGGGTCTTCTTTCACCCCCCCGCGACCGTCGCCGCGCACCCACACGATCGCTGGTGATTTTACAGGTGAGGCGCAGGAAAACCGCGTAAACCGTATTTGCCAGGAAATATTAATTAATTAATTAAATATCGATCAACGATTAATTCAGGTGTCTCACCAATTTTTTTATTTAAGAAAAAAAAGAAAAAGATATATTGAGCGGAACGTGTGCGTGTGTGATTCACGAGTTCACGCCTGTCTGCTTAGATATACAATTTATTCTCTCCTCGTCTTCGCCGCCTTTGCGACAAATATCACGCGGTTCGGTATCCTTTCTTTATTCTGCGCTCGGGTGGGAAAAAAAGAATTGCATGTCGGATCGGTGCGGAACAGAACTGCGGCGCGGCGAGATCGAGCCGCGTGAACAATAATGGAACGATGATAAAAAAAAAAGGAAGCTTTGCACGAGCGACAGCAACCGGCAGCTGGGCTCGTTTAACGCGATCGGCGATGCGCGAAACGCGTTTGGTGGCATTCTTACAGGCACGTTAGGTCCTTATTACAGGAACACAACAGTTCTACACGGATTTTATCTGTTCGGTGCTATTTTGTCGGCAAACATTGTAGCTTCTCTCGGCATACTTTATTTTATTATTTTTATTTGAAGCCTCGGTATTTATTCATTTTAAATTATTCACCCATTGTATTGTGAAGGAAAGAAATTTTTTTTCCGCCCAACATGAGAATCCCTGTTCGGCGAGGAAAAAGACAAGTAAGGGAAGGGCTAATCATGCTCTCGAGAAGTAAAAATGACGCGCGGAGAGATGTACAGTGTATCCACCCTGGCGGGTTCCCCGTCGGTCGGGCATTCAGAGCGAAAATTAATTAAAAAGTAATTACTGATGGTGCGCGATATGCTCTTAAATTAGTTTTCAATTTGCGTGCTCGGCCGCGAGATTGATATTGACGTAAGTACGAATTACTCTTCGCGGCTTTGAAGTCAGGTTTTCCGATCGATAACACGAAACCGCGTTCTTTCTACTCCGCCTTGCTTTTCAGCTTGCGAAACCTTACCTACGGTGCCCTTAAGGTCCATATATCTTTCGCGTGAGGGCGCCTTAACGACTTCCCCGGCCAGTCGATCCTTAATTTACTTTCGAGACTGGTTCCTGGAAGCTTTCGCGGCATAATTAATAAACGTGCGCCGGCTACGATTGCTAATTGCAGATTAATTAATCGCGTGGCCGAAATTTAATAAGCTAACCGTAATTGATACGTGCCGACGTTCACGCTCGCTCGATAATTATTAATTATATAGCTAATTAGTTTGCCGTCCGACGCATATTCAGCAAGCGTTATTATTTTCGACAAAAATTATATTCCTCGTAAGATGTTCCTGAAATTCGCTTGTGCAAAACGAAAGATACGAATTTTCGTAGCAGCTGTTTTAACAGAAAACTTGTTGCGTGCTGCAAATAAAAGTTCAACGTTTCACGGATTTTTCCAGTGAGACACGTCTCGCTGCGGCTAAATTGACGACGGAATCACTCGCGGAGAAAAAGTTCCCTGTCGCCCAGAGATTGTTCCACTTCGGAGGAGAAGTCCGCGCGAATCGAGGCTCTTTTTCGCTTATCTATGTTACGCCGTAGGTAGAAAGTACGTATTTCGAGAGCAAGAGAGAGCAAAAGGATCGAGGAAAATGTGAGAGGTGCTGTATGGCGAGGGGGAAGATAATTTTAGCGAGTCACCCGCATGATGATACCTCTTCGCGTTTCTCACGTCTCCGCCGGTACGATTATAGCCACCACGTGGTGGCTATTAAAGTTTCGCGAAAAGAGATGCGCTCGCGGGACGAAAGGCAGAGACGGTCGCGATTTTCTCGGCGCGAATAAATTACCCGCCGTGGGCGGTCATAAAGCACCTTCGCAAATTAAGTAGCCACGAAAGGAGAAATATCGTCGTTAGTGGCAGAAAGAAAGTCCGTCTTCGCGTCGCCGTCGGGAGATATGTCGGGTGGGGAAAAGTGCATCGAATGGTTTCACGATTTCAATTATACGTTTGGGGTCGACAACTCGAGACAGCGATCTTAAATTTTTTTTACATAATTTTCATTGCGCATTTATTGTTTAGGGTTGTCTCTATTTCTCTTTCGAAATACACGATATGCAAGTGATATTACGAAATTATTTCTTTTTTTTTTTTTTTTTTTAATTTAATGACTTAAGACATCACTCGGAGACGCCAATCGTGCTCTTTGCACACGCACGCGACCACCGCGGGGTATCGTTGTCCTCGGAATTTCGCGTTTAGCGCACGATTTGCTGCGAGCTTTCGTTTTCTCCGTATCGCGTTCGTTTGCGTCTCCTTTCAGCCGCCGGCACTAACCGCCACGCAAACTCGGCCCACCTTCCACACGGTAATAATGACACAAGTAAACGGAGAATCGACGTGCGAGCGCATGCCGCGTGCGTGCGGCGTGAAGTACGAGGCGCGTGACCAGACTGAACAAATTTGCTTTTCAACTGGGAGGATCTGCAAGACGAGCGCAGGCTCGATGTAAATTGACGAGTTTCTGTCGCGGTTTTGATTCAAAAAGATTTCACCGTCCTTCTGTCTCTCTTTTTTTTTTGGTCGCAGAACTCGCGCGGGAAAAAAAAATGCGGTCGACTTCGCCGAGATAACTCTGCACTTGACAATATCGTTAGCGCACATTTTTTTAATTTCATATATACAATACTGCGCGATTAAACGTCGAGTTGATTGACAACGATGTTGCTATTGTACGTGTGTAAAATTCTTACACACGCCAAATAGACGATAACTTATCAAAAGATCCGTACGCCGTAAGATACACGCGTTCCGTGTCGGTTGACCAATATATCGACGCTTTTTATCTCGATCCGACGATAAGCTCGCGCGTTACGCACCTTTGCGATGAATATCAAGATAAGCGCTATCAATGTCACCCAACTCCTTCCTCGATCAAGCACCCGAGCGCGCTTCGCCGAGACGTGATTCACTCGCGACAACAACATGAAATCGATCGTGTGCGTAATTTCAGATCCTTCCCCCCTAAGTATTTTCGAGCGACCGTCGAGGAGGAGAACCCAGGGTGGGGTGAAAGGAAACACGTTTTGAATATTAAAATAAAAAGCGTAAGAAAGCAATTGCGTCACGTACGAGGATTCCTAAATTATGGTTATTTCGACGATGTCGCGGATTCTAAAGTATACGTCCAGGTTTATGGTGGCCCCGGTTATTGAAGGAGCCACATCGGTTGAAACGGTCGGGGTGAGGAAATAAAACGGCGCTTATCGGCGCCGCGTGTCCACAATGCCCGGCTTTATTAGCACGGCGATAACCCGGAGGCGTGTTGTCGCTTAATGGTTTAACGAGCCGTCGCCGCACGGCCACGTATCGCGCGCCTCGCCGTGGCCCAAATTTTGTTTTGCTTCGCGAGCAATGCGATGCGTGTGCAACGCGCTAATCTTCGCGGGAGGTTTCACGAGAAATGGCTCTTATCGCATTTTGTTCCGCGTACTTAGAATAAAAGTAGCACGCGCGCGCGGCGCGATATCGCCAAGTCGTCCTGCAGTTTATCGCTCGCGAAATTTCGCAGCGATTTACAGCTGAACGATCTGATCCGCAATCTCCGCAAGATTTCTTCTACAGAAACGTCCGATACATCATATGTGTCGCGTGCGTCTTTTCTTATTTTTTTTTTTTTTTTTTTTTTTATCAAATAACGTTACGCTTTTACATGAGCGAGTATGATTTTTTTTTTTACTTTCGTGATATTGTTAGATATAATTACGTATTCATACCGTACGAGTGCTCAATTATATTTATAGCGTTCTAATATCGATTTAGCACACCACCACTTGCTTGATAGATAAACAATAAATTGCGCCTTTGTCGAACGACCAGACGCGCGCAAAGTTTCCGCAGTTTCGCGATCGCACGCGGGGCTTCTGTTCGGTTTCGTAATCATCGCCGTTATCCTGAGCATTGACGTGCCGCTATAAATTACGTGGCAACGAGTGAGACGCGCGATCATATTAACGAAGTTCCCCCCGTAAACAATCTTAACGAGGCGTTCAAAGTCCGTGGAGGGTGTCACGTGCCGGTTCGCGGCTAATCGAGCGATATTGATAACGCACGATGCGGCGTAGACGGTCTGTGTGCCCCGACGTTAATCGTTATCGGCTTAATTGCTATTCTCCCCTGGGGATCGTGTCGCAAGAGGTCGGACGGGTTGTGGAACTTGAACGCGAATCACGAGGGAGTCGGCAGATTCCGCGTACGCGTTGCTTGGCTGCTGCTCGACGCCGACGGGTTATCAGCATCGAGGAAGCGCGGCGCAAGAGCGCCGATATTTTCCGTCACGGGCGTGCTTGTGCGTCCCGGCCGATCGGCACCGCTCAACTCCGCAAAATGTTTACGCTAGCAAGACTTCTGCGACCGTTGGACTGTTGGGAGATTTAATTTTGCATGCGGATAATTGCTCGAATGATTTAAAGAGCACTTTGCGATTTTTCCCCCTTCTTTTTTTTTTTTTTTTTCCTTTTTTTTTCCTTTTTTTTGTTTTGTTTTCGCGAACGGCACATTACGCAACGACGATCATTCAACACTGGAAAATTTCCTTCGCGCGAACGACGTCTGCAGTTTTGCAATGATGCAACCACGCGTTATCAGTCACTAGCTGTCTGAATAATGAGCGAGTTTTTCCTTCGCCGATAAGTATAATAACATCGGGCGTATTTAACATTACATGTATTAATAACTTGCATATTTTATTTTTTCGTGTGTAATTTTGCACGCGATAGAACGATGATTTGAGCGCGTAATTAATTCGACGGTTATTGTAACGTACCTTCGTGAAGAAAAAGAAAATTCTTTGCGCGTTTGAGTTGTAGCTTATTTAGAAATTTTCGTCTTAATAAATGAACTATTTATCGTACTTAAGGAAAGGAAAAATTGATTAATTCAGAGGCATGATACATGTGTACTGCAAAACGTGTTTCAATAACGGAGGAAACAACGGATTTCTTGAGATAGGTTACGGCCTGTTATTACGCAAATATCTAATTACTGCCATTCTTGTTTTTGTTTCGCGAGATTTGCATATCGCACTTAGCTAGGCGATTATAATTTTATCGATCGGTTATTTTTATGAATTAGTAACATTTCACGATGGGGTTTTTTCCTTGTTCTTTTTTTTTAAATATTTCTTTACATATATTTTTTTTTATATAATGTCTTTGACGCATTTTCTGTGCTTGTTCGCGTGATCATTGCCACCGCGCAAACATCCGCGTCATTCCGAGGCTCACTCCCACGAATCCAACTTTCGCAGATGTCTCTCGCTCGTTTTATTGTTAGACTAGACAGTTTTATTCCTGTTTATTCGTGACGATTTTGCCAACTACATAAGAAACTTGCTCTTTTCATTAAAAAATTAATTTAGTTAAGTCATTTAAATTATTCTCTATGTCTATTTCAAAAAGTTTCCCGCTATATTAGTGCGTTTTATGTTTCCCATTGCGCAATATCCGTCGATGAGTCAAATGGTTGTCTGGTCTCGTGATATATTCCGCGAGTGTTTTAAGTATGCAATTTTGTTGAGTCATCGAGTAAAGTGCATTTATAGGTTTTCCAAATTACTTTTTAAAATATCGCCTTTTAAGTTATTTACAAAGAGTCCGGGTGTATTTTTAACCAAACTGTTCTATTAACGTTGTTTAAAAAAAAAAATATATATATATTTCTAGCTACTGTTTTGTTATTACGTAAAAAACAATAGGAATGTCGGACGATATATAACATTGTAATAAATTCTAGAAAATAATTATCTAGTCAAAAATATTTTTTTATCATGAAATTTAAATAATATTGGTTCTTATTTTTTTTTTTTTTGGTTGATAAAGAAAAATGGCCGATTGTAAATGGTTTCTCCTGCTGGAGTTCCGCGTACTCTTATTTACGTTCTGATATTGTTCGTGTCGCACAGTTATCCGCCGGAAGTATCGTAACGACACGTCTCCCATTCACATACGCGTCTAGTGTTTCATGAGAACTGTGACGCCACGGAAAAGGGTCATGTGAACATGTCACGGGCATCCACCGTATACTTGCGTTATGAATCCGAGCTCGTGGGACGTTGACCGAGTCGAATAAATTATCGTAAGCGATCGAATTCGCCATTTCACTTTCGACGTGGCCGCTTATCACGTTTCAATAAACAAAGCGAGATTAAACGTAAGTTCTTGAGAAACGTTCTCGTTCGATATTTAAATAATTTTTATTCTCATTAAAATTCTTTATGCCAACCTTGATATTTTACAACGCAAACAAGTCGGTGAAACGTGACGAACTCTGCGCACTGCGTTGTGCATTATCTTTTAAAAAGATGCCTTTTTTTTACGCACAAAAAAAAAGAGGAAAGAAAAAAGAAAAATTAGAATAATTTGCGATTTAAGTATATGCGATGCATACAGTCGGACTTAAGAGGATCGCTTTCTAGCATCCGCGAAGGCGACCGATTGAAAGACGGGAAAGCCGCGTTGCTTCGCAGCCGATCCTCACGGAACGTACAAATACAATATTCCTCGCGCGTGAATTTCCCGCGGGTCATTAAGGCCTTCCTGCATTTTCTTTCGCGGGATAGCTCCCTTCGCTCGTAACGCCGGCGAATTACTCGCGGTGTGTGTCGTGAAAAGGAGATGCGCCGTGCGCCTCGTAAATATGTAATCTTCCTTCCCTTCGTTCTGCCTACGTTAATTAGGAATTGCGACGCTTCTATTTTAACTTGAGGACACTGGTTAACGAAGTTCCGGAAATGGACGGGCGGCGTAACGACTGCGACTGCATAACAAGGTAAAGGCGTCTCCGTGGGAGAATGCACGACGCACGCCAATCCCCACCGTGCCGCGTGCGGCTGTGCGCTCTGGAGCCGCATCTCACTCTTCCGAACCCCGTTCGCATCTCTACGCGCGTAATTTACTCGCGGGCACTTTGCATAAGTCGAAGGAACAAAAAGGCAGGAAGGACGAACGGACGGACGTACGCGTCTCGTAAAGTTGTACTTTTTATCTTTGGTTTCCGAGTAAGAGTTTCATTAATTTTTTTCAGATATTTTTTCTCTCTCGCTTTTTTTTTTTTTTATTAAAAAGAATCGTATTATTCAAGGGTCATAGCGGTACACTTGACTTCGAATACGTATGCGCGTCATCGGCGATTTCCGAAACCTTGAAGTTATCGCGCGTGCTGCTGTTGAAATCTTCTCCGTTGTATCACCGCGCGTTGATAATGGGGTGCAAAAGTCGGTGAGCGCGCGAACGAACGCGCGCGCTGAATCGTCCCGGCGCGTGAGAGCCTCCGCGCGATCAAGTAACGCGATCCGAGAGAGGATCCCCCTCATCCCCGTGTCCCTCCAGATAATCTTGTATTTTTTTACGCTGATATAACGGCGATTAAGAGGAGCGGGCGCCTGCTGGCACCGGGCCGCTGCCAATTAAGCGTGGCTACGCGAGTAGAACCACCGCGAGATCTCCGCGATCTCCCACGGTTGCAGGAAGGAGGTCTACGGTCTGTCGTGAAACCGGAAGTCTGGGAAGCACGCGGCCCGGTAACGCGCGCCGCACAATAGCCGCGAGAACGCGCGGAGTCGCGGCGCAAGTGATCGGCGTTGCGGTACGCGTGTTCATGGGTACGGTATTTTTTTTTTTTTTTTAGATATCTATCGCATTGCGCTAATTACAGGATTGAGAATAGGATTGCGAAGAAGTCTTACCTCGATACTCTAATTGTTGAGTCGCTACGTAGACAGGAGTCCTCCCCGAATTGAGTTCACCTTCGAGTAGACTGTCGACGCTCGGCTGGTTATTTTTACTCGGTCGGAAAGGCGAAAAACGAAAAGGGAGAATGATCGTCGTAGGGTGCGAGAGTGTTCCTTCCCGCCACTGTCCACACGGCAATGTAATCCAGAAATCAGATTAAATGTCGGATATCCTGCACGGGGGACGTCTCCCTTCCTTTGCAGTTTGTGAACGGCAGGAAGCTCCAGTCATTACCTCGCTCGGCAGACCCCTCGCGCGCATCCTCCACGATACACTCCGATACACACACTCAAAAGCACCCCGCGCCGCACCGCGCCGATGTGCATCGACGTATGCACGCGTTCACGAATTCAATTGAAGGCCTGGACGCAACAGACGAGCAAAACAGTGACGCATATTCCATTAAGCGACGAACGTGGCTCGGACTGAATTCGCTGACTGCAAGCTAGAAATTAAAACGTTTAAGTTCGATTAGCGCGTGGTAACTTTTTTTAATTTCATACATGTATGAATTTAATTTTTATATATAAAAAAAGAAATTAAAACATTTTTTTAAATATATAATATTTCGGTCAAGCGGTAATTATAATTTATATTTATGTGCAATGTGTTTCCTACGTATATGTGTAAATGTCCGGTCGGTTAAAGAAAACGAGCTCGGATTCTCGTAAACAGGTTCTTAATATCTTCCCCTGTTCGGTTAGCTACTTTTAGCCACTAACCGTACACACAGAAATTTCCGTCTTTTCCCGCATCATCAGTCAAACGTGGCACGTCTCGTCGTGCTCGAGTCCTCCTGCGTCGATTAGTCACCCGCCTAATTTCTGACGAGATCCCTATTTAGAGCGCCGGCTGGCAAAAAGTCCGGGAAACAATTACGCGCGATTAACCGTGTACATTTGAGGCTGCCACGCGGCCGTGCAGTATTTTTCATTCTCATACCGAGCTGCACGCTGCACCGTGACGGCGATAATGAGTCACTGGTATCCCTCACGCAACGACACGCTAAATAATCATTATTTTTCTACTATCGCTCGTTAAACGAGCTTCTATTTTATGTAATCAACGTCATTTGGAAAGACCGCAAAATAAGGAATGGAAGGTTAAACAAATTTTTATCTGCATCCACGTGACGGCATTTTTTCTTCTCTCGATTTTGCATTCATATTTTATTCATTTGAAAGATTTTTTTTTTTTATTTGTTTTCAATAATTATCGCTCGCTGTGAATTTTTATATTTAATGATTTCAATTATGGTCGCTCATTATTTATTTCTTTTTATTTCCCGGCGAAAGAACGCCTTATAATTTATGCATCGAGATAAATAGAATCCTCTAATTAACATATATTACTGTGTTTATTATGGACAGAAAATTTTCTTTCAACTTCGCTCCCTCATTAGGAAACCGAAGCTCGTAACATCCCCCATCGTGCGTATTCCGTTTTCCTTTCCTCCTCGTTCATTTGTCAAGGAATCCGCTTGAGCATGGCGACATAACGGCGACGCGGCGACACTCGACTTTAATTTTTCAAGCTTTGAAGCCCCGCGCGATCGTCGATGTTTTTCTTCCCGTCGGCCAGCTTCCCGTATTTCTGGAGCCGCGTAATTATGCCGAGCTGCCCCGTTCTCGAAGACCGGCTTGCGTCATTTGTCAGGATGAAGGTCCTTCCTGATTCTCGCGTGACGACTGACGTTGCCACGGAGGGAATATCCCTTAGCGGTGTGTCGCAGGATACGTCTTGACATTTTCGGGATTGTCATTAATCATTTTAAATTGTCAAATTTTCACTGCTTGTATAATCTTAACGTACCGGCCAAATTTTAAATTATATATTACAAATTTGAATTACATGTAACCGCATTACGTTTTACAGTTCTTTTTTTTTTTTGACTAATTAAAATTGGTTCAATTTTGTGTATTATTGTAAATGACACTTTGCATTTGCGCAATTGGTTTTATAATGCTTTTTAACTCCGAAACGATTGAAGAACATCCGTGTATATTTCTCTTAAGTCTTTCTTTTTTTTTTCTTTTTTTTTTATCCCTCCAAAAATTAATATTACTTATTTACTCCGATTTTCTTAGAAAAGGAGAAATCCAGGTTCTCATTTTAGTTGAAAATTTGTGGTTGCTCGCAACGTAATTAGTCGTAATCTAGAAGAATCCGGTCATGAATAGACGAACCTCTTGAACTCACGAAGTTCTCGCGCGTGTGGTGGACCACCGTGAACGATAATTTCATAGTTTCGGTTTCGTGCTACGTTTTAGCAAAATAACCGCAGCTGACCGCCGTTGCTTCACCGCTCGCTCTCGAAAGTGATCCGCTGTCGTTAGATATTACATTTTAGCTCGTAAAAATTGCCGGCAAAAAAAAAATCAATATTCCGTGGGGCTACGGCGAATTGAGATGCAAGATAGTTGACGGCGATTAGACCAACCCAACAGGTGTGGGCCGAATCGTGAGTGTGGCTAATCTATAATTGTGCGAAATTGTGACGCCCCGAGCACCGAGACCGTCACGTTCGTGGATCTTGTGCGAGGATGGGTCCGTATTTAAAGGTATAACGACACCGACCACCTGCAATCTCTCGCGCGCCTGCCTTCCTTTTTCTTTTCTTTTTTTTTTTTTCTTTTACGTTTTTCGCGCTACGCGGCATTACGCACTCTACCTTGCGAGTGCAAGAGGCTGGAAAGCATTATTCGTGCTGCTGCACCGGTAAACTCGAGTGATTACGTGTTCTTTTCTCAAGTAAAAAAAAGGGGGTATTTCTTTTCGTTGTTATTATGAAAAATAATAAAGTGAGAATTTTTTTAAGAAACATACATTTTTACGAAGCAGATAAATGTTCAGATTGTTGGATTATTTTTGTCGCTGGCTCGAACAGGAGTTTTATAACGGCGACGATCTGGGGACTCGTAGGTGCGATGGATCTTTGAATCGCTAAAAAACTCTTCGTGTTTATCTTTCGCGAGAAAACAAATGCATCGAACAAACGTAAACAGATTAACTCGGCGTCGAGCTCGTCGCTTCTGAGAATTTGACCGAGCTCGAGCGCTTCGAAGAACTCCGTGCGAGAAGGACAGCGTTCAATCGACGATCGCACCTATTGCTGTCTCACTTTTTTTACTCGGTTCTCTCTTTCGCTCTAAGGGTCGAAATCTGTAACGGCCATGTTAGTCTAGTTGCGGAGGCTCGGCCGTGACGACGTGTCGATAATCGCTCCGCAATTACGCGTATTTTCGGCCGCGGATAGGACGTTCTCGCATACAAATACGCGTCGACGTCGTAGTCTCGGGAACGGACAATCATATTCTATACTCCTGTCGTTCCATTCATCGCTCTGTGCTTCGTTCTAGGCTCCGAAAAAGTGCCCCGGAAAGGCCAAGGTTATGTCGCGAGTGGAGAGCGCGAAGCGTCCGATCTGATATTCGCCGCGTGACGTCATCGACCTCGGCAGCCATCTTTACCGACCCGCTTCACTCGCCACCACATTCAGCGGGGTTGCAACACTCGTAATGGCCGTTACGCGGGATGTCGTCAACGGTGATCGCACCTCGCCCGCCTTCTTCGTCGCGGCCGAGACTATCATCCCGTTTGGAGGAAGTGACTTTTGAGGATCCCGAAGAAGAAGAAGTGCGCGGGGGAACGTTTTGTATCGCGGCCCGTCTCCTTCGGCGGGTTCCGGCGATCGCGAGTGTCAGAGTGTGAGATCTGCACCTCGCCCGTCTTCTTCGTCGCGACCGGGACTGTCGTCGCGTTTGGACGAAGTGACTTTTAAGGAACTCAAGGAAGAAAAAGTGCGCGGGGAACGTTTGATATTGCGGCCCGTCTCGTTCGCCGTCTCTTTCGGCGGGCTCCGGCGATCGCGAGTGTCAGAGTGTGAGATCTGCACCTCGCCCGTCTTCTTCGTCGCGACCGGGACTCTCGTCGCGTTTGGAGCAACTGACTTTTAAAGAACTCGAGGAAGAAAAAGTGCACGGAGAACATTCCGTATCGCGGCCTGTCTCGTTCGTCGCGCTTCTTAATTTAAATCGTAAATAATCGTCGCGATAATCCATCGTCGTTCTTTTGATTCGTTCGTCTTTCGAGAGGTAGTGTTAGCGTCAGTGATAAGTGACAGTGATTACAAAAAAAAAGCAGAGCAGTGTAGTCCAGTGTCAAATGATGGGAAGTGCTACAACACGTCAGGATAATTTGGATTATTTGGATTACTATCACGAAGGACAGGAAGGAGAGAAAGAAGGACAGAAGGGAGAGAAAGAAGGGCAGGAGGGAAGGAAGGAAGGACAGGAGGGAAGGAAGGAAGGACAGGAAGGAAGGAAGGACGGACGGACGAAAAAAAACCTACCCTAACCTAACCGAGAACAACAAATGTAAGTAGACATACATTTTTTTTCACACAGAAATTATTGTAATTAATAAATGTTCTCAATTGCAACGACGCGCGTAAATTAATATTTTTTAAAAAACTGCGCGCGTAGCGGGTTTATAATTTCCTCTAATAAATATAAAAAAAATTATTTTAAAAATTGCGGGGGGGAATTTTAATGTAAATTACAATAGAACAATTCGAAGCGATTTAAGACGACTTTTTTTTTTTACACGTGTGCGTATATGTATAGGTAAAGCCTACAAAGTACTCGTAAAGCTTTTCGAAAATTGCATTCGTCCATTAAACGTACGGATAGTCTTTGTCGGGTAGGATCGATAGCTTCCTAAAGTTCCTTCCGGCAGCACTTCGTGTGGTCCTTCATTTCGGCACCTGTCCGGCGGGACAAATTACCGGTGAGAAATATAGCGGAGACGATAATGCTGGTTAAAAGGAAATTAGGGTCGATGTAATTCTGAACAAGAGCCGAAGGCAGAGATCCGCTACGTGGGGCGCATGTGGCGACCCTCTGGCCTAAAGGACCGAGGTGGATGATCCACTGTCATTGAGGAATATAATGGGCCACCCGTGAAGAACTCCCTTCAATCGCGACGCGAGATCGTCTCGGCAAAATTGAGATATTTTTCGTGGACACCGTGCTAAATCGCGCATCGGCCGCGGTTAATGCCGCAAATCCGGTAATGACTATACTGTGTCGTAGCGATAATGCCGCGTGGGCGCACCCTTATTATAGTACAAACGCCGGACTATTATCGTCATTTATTATCTTCTTTTATTTATATCTATACGCGAGCGCGCTCGTGGCCTTTCTCGCCGATATCTCATTGTAGATTATACCGAGAATTTTCGTCAGGCTCTCACGGCGTAGCGATTATCTATTTCGTTTTGGAATGCGCATCAAGTTAGGCAGGATAGTCGCCCAAGGATGACATTAATCGCCGTTGGTGCGAGCGGTCGCTAAGATTAACGAGTCGGCCTTTCTGAATACGATAACGAACTGGTTCGCCGTTGGATAGCAAATAAAGAGAACGCGTGCTCTTTATTTTTATTTTTTTTCTCTTTTTTTTTCTCTTTTTTTTTTTTACGAACGAAAACGTGAAACGCAACGCAATACTTCATGTGTGTCTCAAGTGCGCTCGTGGCTTCCAAGTTGTGATACTATATCGCGCGGTTGCGACGGAAAACGGTGGGTCGTATCGCCGGCGTGCTCTCTCATTGGCGATATATAGCGTCGTCATCCACAAAACTGCACTTTTTACGACGCCGATTAGCTTATCTTTGTTTCGCAGTCGGTCGCGTAATGGCGTGCGCGACAAAGATTATAGACGGCGGGGCTGACTTATCTAAAGACGGCGTTGCATAGGCATGACAATTGCGCGCGAGTCGCAAAAGGTGTCGTAAAGCGGTCCAATTACACGCGAGGATGACTTCGAGTGTTGCCGAATCGGGTATACGATGCCCGGGCTCAACCGAGACTTATCTTAACCGCCTCTCGTCCGTCGGGCTTCTCTCGGAGCCCTTTTTTTTTTTTATCAAAAAACGGAGCGATCTCGATCACTTTTATTACAAGATCTCGCGACGTTTCCAAAATTCTTCGTCGTTACCGCTCGAATCCTCAATTCGTTCGAGGAGAGTACGAATTACTCGATGCTCACTCGTTCGCCTCGTGAATCGGTAAACGTGCTCCGCTTATCGCGCGTATCAATTATCGCTCTTTGATAGTGGGTAAAATGCGGATTTAAATACGACGCCGCAATTAAAGACGTCGGTTCTCGAAAACGCCGGTGCTATTACTTAAGATTTCCATCGCTGATTTGAGCGGCGCGTTTCACAATCCTTACGCGCGCGTCCGTCGAGCGAATGAAATCACCGGCGCACGTGAGTCGTTTAAGTTACGAAGCCGCTTTACCGCGACCGGCATCCTCTCGATATTTTCGATTGATACGTGGAACGGCCGAGCGAGAGGCATTAAGTATTCGCTTCATCGACAACTCGTCATACGACTTTTCTAATGCATCTGCTTCTAAGTAAACGTTAAAAAAAAAAGAGAAAAAAAAAAAGAAAAAACGTGCCGTCTCCATTTCTTCTTTTTTTACCCGCGCAAACGTATTTGTGCCCACGCGGCGCAACGTCGGAAGGCCTTTCTACGATTCGTTAGGCCGCTTCGCGCGTCGGACACACGAGCGTCACGTAAAACAAACACGGCACGGAAAAGGACTGATCAAATAACGCGTACACCTGTTAAAATGAGACCAGACTTCGGTGATGCGACTCACTTCGAAGCGTCAGGTTGTAGTAAGATATTCCTCCCATTTGTCCGATGTAGCATTCCACATCTAACTCGGTAATTATCACATGTCGCATTCCGTTGCTTCTTATTTTCGTAACACGCGGAATGCAGCCCGCATTAATTCGTCCCGATTTTCTCAGCGACCCTTCCGTACGAACGTGACGAAGTACGCATTACCGCAGTAGGGATATTTCATCATTTTTCTAATATAAAGAAGCTTTTCATGTTACTACTTCAACATTTCGATAAGAATTCAAATAGATATTCGCGATGTTGCAACACGTGTCTACCGAGATATCGGGAGAATTTTCGAATAAAGATAAGCGGCCGTACTCGCAGTATGAAGTTCTGGCACAATCACGCGTTATTCGCGAATCCGGCGATAACGAATCGACGTCACGTTTGCACAGCGTGGAGGTACGCGGTACGCGCGCTCGCGTGATGATCGGCCGAAGGTGGGACGTCGAAGAACACAGGATTTCGTCGTAGCGCGTGTACGTAAACACGTGCACAATGTACACATTGTAATCGGTACGCTGGATCTTACTCCGACATTATACAGACAGCCGGGAGCGCGGTTTAAAAATCGAATGGTTACGGGGATTGCTTCGGCGAACGCATAGGACGAAGTAGATTGAGATATAATTAGAATACAACTCGTCGGGAGTTTCACGGCGTATGTTAGGCTTAGCGCCCGTAGCGTCTTCTCGGATCGGACACCTAGTATCGAAGAAGAATGTTATCTAAGGTTGAACTTGCGCGACGCTGTGGTATCTAACCCGCCTGAGACAACATTTGAGGAACTTTAGGAACCTGAGTGCAGGTAGATATATACGTTCAGGACCGCTCCTCTCCGGTCTGGGAAAGTTAAACAGTCAAACAACCATGCGCACCGAGTTGTTGACTCGCGGCACACATTTGGTAGGAATACCTCCCCTTCGTTCTTGCAAGATAAACAACCTGTCGCGATAATGATACGTCGGATAGCAGCAAATAAAAATGCAAGGGCCAATGCGTGGATAATACCGCTAACGCTTTTGTAATACAAAGTATCACGGTGCATAAATTAAAACTAACGTAATTTGTATAATGTAATTATTAAAAAAAAAAAGTATAAAGAAAAAAATTATGGAAGAACGTTATTGATAGGTTTGAAAAATTCTGCGTATGATTATTGAATTGGAATAAAAGTAGAACTAGATTTCGCTGTGCGATTGTTAAAATAAAGTCTTACGTTTAAATTACCGGCGTCACGGAACGGTTTGAGACCGGAAGTCTCGTGCTATTTCATTAGAGATCTTACGCGCTCGGTGGTTTTTTATATACAATATATAAAAAAATATATAAGTCGTCTTTTTCGATGTATGAAAGTTCTGAGGTTCCAACGAGGAAAAAAAAAAAGAAATTACGATTCTACTACGAGCCATTTTTCGTGGGAGTTCAATAATCTCGCTTCCGGCTACGCGGATCAATTTTCATTGTGGGTGCACGCAACGTTTCGATACACGCAGCTACGCGAGTTCAAGGAGCCCGACGTACGTCGGCATCGAAGAGAGAAAAGAGGACAACACGAACGATGCAGAAGACGCGAACGATTCATTCCCACAATTACGCAACCGTATCTCGTCCTTCGAATTCGTCCTTAATGAGGGATAATCACGTTTAATTGCTCGCCCCGAGGCGTAGAGGTGCACCCTCGGGCGAGGATATCTTACAATGTTAGCAAAGTACTCGTGAGAAAGCGGATTCGATCAGTGCTCCTTACACACTGAAAGATTTAACTTACGAAACTTCAAAAATTAAACTCGATTCGAACACAAGAAGTTAATCACTGCCAAATTTTCCAACGCGTTTGATAACAATTATACTGACCGAGTTTCAGTTTGTTAAATACATTTTAGCTAATCATGCGATTATGAATAAATTAATATGTTTATTAATGACCGAGATAGAATTTAGCTCTTCAATAATTCAACGTTAAAATTAATCGACCGGCGGACTAGAAATAAAAAATAAAAAGACTTTTCTTTCCCCTTTGATTGAGCCATCGTTGCACGAGATCGTGTTTAAATCAGGTAAATCTGCGTCTAATTGCGCCGGTAAGCGCCGTAATTTCTCTGGACTGTGTCGTGTCGCGTCAATGGTTTTAACGGCGATGTAAATCATTCCGATAAGTATCGCACCGCGTGCGTTGTTGAAGCGAGCGAGTAAGCAAGCAAGGTCATGTCTCCGTCGTGTTATTAATCATTTTCGTACGCCGGCGCGCGGTAATTCTTTCGTTGCCCGAGCTACTAGCGCGCGCGATGTCCAGTCTCGTCGTCGTAATTCAAGCGCCGCGCCTGCAACAGCTAATTAAAAACCCCACGACAAGTCCCATGCGCCCTGGTTTTCGTTTCCGCATTAATCTTGGCACGTATCGCAGTTCTACCGCGAACTCGACGTCTTTTATCGCGCAGCCGACTCGTACGATCGGCGTATATCTCAAATATGAGGATATAATTAGAATATGCAGCTCGCATTTTTGTCGCGCAGAAAAATTAAACATATTGAATATTTAATTACTTAATGAGAGTTATAGCCGTCGCCTATAAAATCTAATGATCTCGATCTAATTATGCGGTGGAAATTTATGCGATTTCCGTCTTGCAATTAACCGGCAGCCGTCGTAGAATTTTTTTACGCGTTAGTTAGGAGAATCTCGTACTTCCCGAACGTTCAGATTTCACGGTGACACTTTTTCTCGTAGCAGCCGTCCGCGGCGTATTCGCACGAGGATGCGTGCGTATTACAGCGAACCGACGTGCGGCGTTTATTAGCTACGGAAACGAAACTCAGGACCTTGATATACGCGATTTAATTATCCCGCTTGTCGCCGGAATCGTTCGAAGCCAGCGGGATCGTGCGACGCGCCGATGGCACAGCGGGCTCGAAAAGGTTTTATTGTTGTCGGGCGCTCGATAGGAACGTGTATGTACCGACGTATTACGACGTCGGGTAAGTACGCGGAGGTTAATGGCGACAAATATTAATTGGTCATAAAAACTAGCATAAACTAGCAGGACCCGACAACGTCGGCCAAGGTATTCATAAATAAGCGCGATATCGTTCGATAAAACCGGCCGGAGGTAATTAAACTCGCGTGGTGTAACGACACGCGGCGGAACAAAGCGAGAGGGGAAAAAACGAAGAGACGTGAACCGCACGTTCCACCAGATACCGGAGAGTCCGATGGTAGGCGATATTTATATACGGCGGACCGTAAAACCGTACGGCGGTCGCGTGGTGCTACGGGCACCGGGGGCCCCTCCTCTACTCTTCGTTTATTTCACGCCGCGAGCAATCACCATGAATCACCGTTTAGAATCGACCCGGGACCTCGCGGCACGGACCGACGCGCGTGGCGTTTTCTCGGGCGGGTGCCGGGGAATTCTTTTCCTCCGAGCGGGCAATCCGATTGGTATCGGGCCCCGGCGCTCATTACACGGTGCTCACGAGATCCGACGCCGCGAATTTATTTCCGCTGAAAGGATAATTTCCACTCCTCCGCGGGGATTAAGCGCGAGCGGCTCGGTTTCTACCAGCCAGGCCGGAGAGTGCCCGGCCAAGTTTCGCGTTATCTCGGATCCGCGATCGCTCTTGTCTCTTCTACGCGTTATACGTGTCATGCGTATTACGTGTGCATTATAACGATAATTGGAACGAGTACGAAGCGCTTCGCGGCGGCGTCGTGTGTGCGGCTTAAATGATAAATAGTACGGAGGGGAGGTTGGTGAGAACATTTGTGCCTTGTAATTTACACTTCGAAGTCCCGCCAAGTAAATTCGCGAGTGTGAGAAAAGTGATAGGCACCTAAATGAAACGGCACGGCAATTTATATCGCGAGGCGAGGCATGCTAATTGTACCGCCTATAAAATGGTTGATTTCTTTCGCTGGCGGGATAGCGCGCAACAACCGTATCGTTCTTTGAATCGCTGTATAACGATGATTCTCGCGGATTCTTTCGAGGCCGAATGCGCGAAGTAATAAGGCATCCCGGTATCATCGGAACTGGTATTGAAATAAACGGCCGGCAGCCGTCGACTGGGTCATACTTTATATATTTCCATACAATTATTATCAAAGGCCACGAAATGATGACTGGCTGCCGCCTGCTTAATTATTCCTCAGAGGCGGTGTAATATTTCTCTTTCTTTCATCCCGTGCCGTATTTTCCTCTTTCTCAATATAGAAATCGGATACCAATGCCACTGCCTTACAGCGGCATGACGTTGCACGTTGTAACGGACTAATTTTACAGAAGGAACGGACGATTGAGTACTTTGCTTGCAGCTGCGAGCTTCCACGCATTCATCCCGCATTTCGAAGGATCGCTTCTCATTTATCCGCCGTTTTATTATTATTTTACCATTGGATTTTAATAGAGATTCATTTATCACGCGCGTTTCACGTAATACGCGGCTCTCCCCTCTTCCCTTCGGTGATTTAATGTTTAATGCATCATGCGAACGTTTTTGACGATTCAATTGGCGGGGACGTTTTTCAAGCGCGGGGCCCAAGGATATATTGATTTATGTTAGAATTTTTAAGAGGAAGAAATATAACGTAATTACGCGCGCTACAAGTTTGTTACCGCGCGAATTAAAATATGCGCGCGTACGTTAGCTGCAAAATCATTAACGCGATGAATTATTGTTATTATCGGTAATCAGGAGAGGCGGTACGCATGATTGGTGTGTTCGCACGATCTGCCGATAATTTTGTATCAGTCATTAGGTTTATTGCCCAGCTGCGCGAACGAATTATCGATGACTTACGACGGATAGGATCAAAGTGCGGCAATTATTCGCGGCGCGGGGGGGGAGGGAGAGGAAAAAAAAAAATAATCGGCCCCTTGATTGCTCAATTCTGGACCGGGCGGACTTAATCGGCCGAATCGTTACTCACCATCGAGGTCTTACGGTATCTCATTGCGCCGACTTTTAATTTGCGCATTAGCGCGTCTATACATATACGCGCGATAATTAGTCCCCATCGATAGAGCCATTAATATTACACCCGTGCCGAGGACCCGGAGACGCGATTTCTCTTCCAGTCCCATTCCTTTGAATTCGCGCGGAATCGATCGATTGCCCGTCGATTTCGATGAATCGTAATTGCCCGCATTTTTTTTTTCCTCGAGGAGGATTCGGGAGGACTTCATCAAGGCGATATACCGTTGGCCATTTATTCCCGAGTTCAATCACACCCAGTAAGGACCGATTATTTATCGACGTTACTCCCTAGTGATATTAAGCTTTCGGGGACTATCTCCGTACTAGGAAATTGTGGTTTTTACACCGATCCGAGTAATGATGATTTATCTCACCGCGCAAAAAACGTTATTGCATGCAAAATAATAATCTCGTCTCCATTATACGGACGAACATGCGAGCAGCGTAAGATAAACTTTCTCACGCGGCAGCGGTACGTAAAAACTAGCGTTATTATTTATCACGGGCTGATTATTACGTTTTCTCCGGGCGGAGGATTAATACTACCAGCCGTCCTCGAAGGTAGAACCAAACGCGTGCAGCCCCGCTTGCTTATAATACGGCTCGCGTACATCGCCTGCGTTAACGCGTCGCGCACGGTATATCTACCAGGCCGATGATTACTTTTTGCGACTTTCCAACTTCCAACGTTGAATGACTAAGGAACTAATCCTCGCATAGTGCTTTTGTCCGTAACGTTATCGGCGCGCCGGCCACGGTGAGCCACTCTCCCGCCGATAAGGACGTCTCGATGCCTTCGCACAGTTAATTATTAGCTTACTCGTCCGGTTGGTTACGATGCGCGACAAGCGGCCGACGCGTCGAATGCAAATCTCGAGGGAAACCGGTAACCGGAAATAGCCGGTGCCCGGGCGACCGGCCACCTGTTCTGATATAGAAATCAAAAGCGGATGTCTGGTGCGCCGCGGAAGGCATCGAAGCGCGTCGGCTCTCTCTCGTCAGACTTGTCGCTCCCGGACAAGGCGATTTTCCGTTGTCAACTGACCTCGATCGCACCGCGCGGGCGTCTGTTAATTTTCGTGACCCGGCGATATCGAAGCGGCCGATCGGCGCGATCGGAAGGGCGGCTGATTTTTCGTGACGCGGTCAGGAATCGTCGGCGTTCGCACGGCAAAGGCCGGGAACGGGTTTTACGAGCCGTTTTATGGGAGTTAACGCGTTTACCGGCGGGAGGACAATCGCTACCGGTTGACCGTCATCGATGGGGAAAGGCAGTAAATATCCGATGAAATCGAGCGTGCGGCGCGCAAAAACGCGACGATGCAATTCGGACGAGCGGAACTACAGAGCCGTGCAGGCCAGCAACGATTTAACTCCTCGCGATCAGGCGAGCCTATCCGCGCGGTCACGCTTTGATGGGGCCGCCCCCTCTTTTGACTTTTAACGTTTCCTGCGACAGGAAACCTCGGCCCGATGCGTTTTAGGGGTTACAGAGCATCGGGAGCATCCCTTCCGTTACGGAATGCTTGCCACGCTTCCGTGTCGGTTAACAGGTCGTAGCGACACACGCGCAGGTGTATCTGTTACGATGAGGAATCGCACTTCCGCGATTCCCTCGGGAACTGATCATTAGTTCCTCCACTGCATAATTACGGTCGATATAGAGCAGACAATCATTTCACGCCTCTGAATCACATATATGTAAACCGCCGCAATTTAACCTTTGCTTTTCGTTCAATTAGTGCAAATTTTTATTTAATTAATTATGTTCCGCGGAATTAAGTTTTCTAATGGCTTATTTATTCCTTTTTTTTTCTATAATTTACATCTTAAATTTTAAAACTGATACTTAAGAGCGAGTTATTTTTTAATTACGAAGTGGAGAAGTCAGAGGTAATGTTACTGAACGGAAAATGAGGGCGGGATCCTAAGCTAAGATTTCACAAAAGATTCGCGAGTGTTTACTAACGAATAAATATTCTGGTAATGCACGCATCACAATAATGTCAAGGATAACTTGCGTATTGCGGAACAAACGGCAGGTGCATTACGAAGTCGGGATGAGAGAAAAAGAATATAACCCGAACTGTTGTCACGCGATATCATAATTTCTCACGTTACTTTCGCGGCTCGAACGTCGAGCAAAACCCTGCGGTACTGACTCTGATTTTCAATTTAAGAAAACGGATTATCTCGAAATGAAAGATAAACGCCGTTCGCGTTCTCCATTATCCGACGCAACGTCGCGATTTTTTCGCGGGGCCTCAGCGCGTCTATCATACTCGATCTGTTCCGCTCGTGATTGCACGCACATCGCGCTATTATAATCCACAGTGAGAACGAAAGAAAAAAAAAATAAAAAATAAAAAATAAAAAAATCGACGGGAATCGAAGCGCACAGGTTGTTCGAGGGGCGCTGGTCGCGCGGTTCTTTTGCCGGCGAGATTGCGCGCGAATGATAGTCTTGCGACTGGACCTCGGGCCGGTTTACTGGTTAATGAGTGAGCGCGCGGTTAATAAGTGTTTACGTGTCGTCGCGAGATAAATCGGCGCGCCGCTTCGTGTGGGGCGCCGATAAGCTCCGTCGCCCGTCTCTGCCGGCCCGCGCTCAGAAGCGCATGGGTACGCGCCGACGTTATCGCGGGGATAGCGATAACTCCTTTAATGCGCCGCCGATCGTACTGGCCGCGCCGGCACCGTTTCGCCGTAAGAGAGCGCGAACTCGAGGTCACGCTTCGACGAAAGTGTATATTGCAGCGGAGCTTCGCCTCGCGCAATATTCTATCGGAACTTCGAGGATCTATTAGAACGCCGTCGATCATCTTCGCGGAGATATTCTTATTTCTTTTTATCCGAGCAATTTTACGCCTGTTGAAGAAAACGTAAAAGTGAAGTTCGTGGAAATATCTCTAGTCCAGGAATTATCTTGAAAAGTATATCGTAAGATTCTAGTGGTCGTTTATCGATCAATGCGATATTATCCGCGCTAGTCGGTCTCTTTTATTTTATTTTATTTTTTATATATTTTTTTTTATCACGTGCGGACCTTTTTCTCTCTCTTTCTTTCTCTCTCGCTTGCTCTCTCTTACGGAAAAAGGGATTCGAGCTGATGAGAATCTTAGGGTTATCGGCGCGACAGCGCCAAGGCTCTCGTCTCGTCTCGATTAGATTAGACACGGCGAAATACGATGCACTCCACTTTGATAATATCGCGCGTTGACGCAAATCTCGTCTCACGGCGCGACGCGAGCCGTTTTGATGATACAATCAACTCACGTCGCCGTTTATTTTTGTATGAGAAATCTACATGATAAGTCGCGCCTGATAAATTGACGCCAGAAAGAAAAAGACTCGCCACTATATTACGACACAAGTCGACAGACCTTTTTTTTTTTATATGTGCGACTGTAGCGTGTTACACAAAATTTGCAGTTTGGTCGACGCGAGGTTCGAGGTTCGTCGCACCTTTTTACGAATACGTAATTATTAGCGATTTATCCACGCGAAGATATCGTAGGTAATAATACCTCTAAGCTTTAACGCTACTCCGCGGTTTATCTATGCAGTCTTTGTTGTCGGAAGCGGTCATTAGCATTTCGCCGCCCGCGTGAATAAATTTCAAAATCGTGAAGCTCGCGGTGACGTAACAAGTGGAATCAGACGTGCGTAAAAAGCTTCTCCATAAATTATATATAATTTGATAAAGCCGTCGGCTTATTTTTATCTCGTCTGGCCGGCGCATTTGAATTGTTGAAAGAAGTCTGTCGCTGCTACGAACGCACGATGTCAGCTACCGTATAAATAACTTTTCGACGATTACCGTTTACCGTTATCGACGCGCATAGGAATATGTAAATTTAATGCAGACGACGATTATGATTTAAAAAAAAAATGAAATTTATTTTTGTAAGAGACCCGTGAACCGTCTGCCGAAGCAAATCTCGGACGCGTGATCGAAGGTAGACGTAAAATATATTAGAACCATTCATATGCCGCATTGGGCCATTACGTTGAAATATTTCTTTTATAAGCAATTTACGTCTCTTCGTCTTCCTTTTCGCCCGTTTATTTTTTATCTCTCCTCCGTTTCTTCGTCCGTCTCTCTATTTATTTATTTATTCTTTTCAAACCGTACGAACGAGCGCCGTCTTCCCTTTCTCTTTCATCCCGGCGTTCCAGCCGCGACGTGTAAAATTTTTTTTTCTTTTTTTTTTTTCTTTTCTTTTCTTTTCCTTTTTTTTTTCGCAACTTCTTTCTCACATCTGTATATCCTCCGCGCTCATTTTTCTCCGCCGAGCCACTACGGCGCGGTCGCCCCACCATTCGGCAGCGCATAAAGGCGGCTTGCGTGTGCCGGTATCTTCGACCTACGACCCCAGCTCGGCTCCTTATTTCTTCGAGAGGCTCGAAAAACATGCCGTTACGACCGTGCATGTTATCGCGTGCGCGCAGGGGGCATCGCGGCTATCCGTTCGTCGAGATCGCCACGTGGGTCATTCATGGGTGACCCGCCGAAGAAGCGGAGCTTGCGAGTACAGTCGACGAGCAAAGTTTAATAAAGCAAGGATTAATAAATAATTAGTTTTATCGTTTTCGCGAAATATTAATTTTCCCTCGCGATCAATTCGTGAAAAAAAAAAAAATGTCAGACAAAGTCCTGAATTGAAAAGTATATTTAAATATATTCGCATTAAAAAAAAAAAAATACCTATACATAATTATGCGTGTTACGTTTTATAGGCGAGACTACAAGTGATATATCGCGAATAAAAAAAATTTAAGTACGCTGAAAGTAGTTGACAAGCGCGACTATGTCTCTTCCCGTGCAGCGGCAAAATTACCAGATAAGCTTGGCAGTTTGCACGCGTGAAACCGTGACGCGTGTCCGACCACTCTTTTCTGCAGACTCAACATCAACGCGTGCGCGTGCTGCGCGGGAAATAGCCGACAAACTATGACATAATCTGTTAAGTTCTACGAAGTCTGTCGATACGAGACGAGTTGATTTAACGTCATTCCGTGGTAGGTTTTTTTTTTTTTTTTCATCTGGCAAATCCTATCTGTGTGACTTAACGAGAGAAAGAAAAAAAAAAGAGGAAGAAACAGGAGAAAAAAAAGAAGAAAGAAAAGAGAGAAATTCGATAACCCAAAGTCTCTCTCAGGCTTTTCGCTGATAAAGACTCGTGATAGAGCTCGTCGTGATATATGACAGAAGTCGCCCGCTTAGTTTACTTAGTAATGAAAATTTCTCAGATAAATGTCATCCTTGATATATAATCGTTGTCTGTGACGTTCAAATTAGAAATAATCTATATTGGATACGTTCGACACATAAAGTGTATTTCTTTTTTTTTTTTAATTTTTATCTCTCGGTTTCTATCTCCGTTAACCCCGTTTTGATGAATCTCCTTTTCGTTGATTCCGATCAACGGGAAATTGACAAGCTCGGCGAATCAATTCCGGCCTGCATACTGCCGTTATTCGACATCGCGCAACCTTTCTCTCCCCCCCGAAATAAATTCACTCGTTCTTTTCGCCGTTTGCGCAAGAAGTCCGACGCGGGCGGGCTATCGCGACACCCAAATCAAAAGGAAAAAGCGAGAGTCGAGGGAACCCGAGGCCAGTCTCTGCGAGTGAGAGCGTAATCTCAATGGTCGTCGGACCGGCTGGTTGGGGTTGGCCGGTTGGTTTGGCCCACTGGAGCGGACACCCGGAGGAAGCACGCCCGCCGGAACGTGGCACGCTTTGTAGCCTCGTGTACGTACCGGTACACGTGCAACGGATCACGTACACGGCGGCGATCTCGCGTGTACGTATGCACGCGTATCACAGGGTGAGCGCACCGGGCGCGCGAGGCGAGGGCGAAAGAGACGCCGGAGGAGCGAGGAGCGCGAAAGCACGGACCGAAAGGGAACTGCGCACCACTAGCCGGAACCGTCCATGACGCAGTCATCGCGACCATCTCTCGCGTCTATCGCATCTGCATACGTGAGTGTCGACCTAAACGTGCCGTACCGTGCCGTGCCGTGCCGTGCGGTCGGGCACGCACACTTTCGGGACGTACGGCAACGCCGGCGTCGCTTCCCCACCCGAAAACCGGAGCAGGCTGGTGTGAATCCTGTCACGCGCGGAGAACGCGTCGATGTCAAAGGCCGAAAGATACGAGTACCGCGGTTGGGAAAGAAAGCGGCCGCGAGGTGTGAATTCTAATCGAGCCCACGTCGAAAGACAGAGTCGGAAGGCCGGCTGGAATCTTTTACCACCGAGAAGTTTACCGAAACGAATTATTTGCATGATTATTTACGTAAAATTTCGCGAGGTAAATTTCCCTTGCTGATACCTTAGCCGCGACGATTAGAATACGATGAATGAAACATTTAGGTGAGAAACGCGGAGGGACTTATGACTCTGGTAAATTTTCTTTTACGCCACCTTGTTACCCTTCGCTCCTTTCTGGCTGTCTCGCTGGTTTTTCAATTAGCGTAGCTAGCGATCCGTTTCGATAAGTATATTATAGCGTCACACCTATCTCAAATGCCTACATTTATTTATGTTACTATAGTATATAACGATTACTGACTTTCTCGTTTTTGTCGTACGTTAATTTCGTTCTGGAGCGCCCACTCTATCCCGAATAAATGATTTAATTACTCGGCCGCTTCCTCTTTCCGTCATGCTGCACGGTGCAGCGGCTTCGGCGTCCAAATTTCAACTTCGTTACGGCGCGCTTCAGTGACTCCTTTGTTCACCAGCCAAACTTATGCAAAGGCCAAAAAAGAAAGAAAACACGGGAGCGGGCCGGTCGCGGAGGGTAATGCCCTTTTCGGATTTTCAGATTGAAGTAACCGAATTTACATCCGCCTCGAGAGGCGAAAGATCGTATCGGGAAGAAAGAGATTACTTTATTTTAAAGATAAACGGGGGACGTCGGCTGCGCTTCGGAGAAATCATTGTTTATCGTTAAATCGGGTGTGCGTTCGGGTGGCGAAGTAGTCCCGGCGGGAGCGAGCCGAAAAGAAGCACGAATGCGCCGGAGCGTAGTTGCGCGCCGCGTCGGGCGGGCGAGGGAACGAGCTGAAGGTGCATAATGAGCGAGCTGAATGCGTCGGACGTTTGGAGGGCATAGGCGGAGCGTCACCGTGACACTACGGCGGAACGCGAAACTGCGGCGAATAATTGCAGCACCACGTTCGAGCGAGCCCCGCGAGTGCAACAACACTGCGCGAGCGACCACGTCAGCGCCGGCGGGCGAACGTGCAGCTTGCGAAGGCTTTTGCGAGTGCATAACAACGTCCGAGTGCCGAGTGGGCGCAGCCACTGCCGGGCAATTAACCCGAATGGTAACGAGCCGCGTCGTGTCGCGTCTCGCCGATTACGAAATCCCGGCGGTTTCGCCGTCGAAAACGTCTAACTTAGCTTCGAGTGCGCCGCTCAAATAAACATCTTGGCAAAGGCGACTATTTTCTCTTTCCCTCCGCGCCTCCGTTTTCCACGTGCGGTGGAATAGAATCGTGAGACACTGTCTTAAGTAATGTCGGCACTTAATATTGAGAAAGAGACGAGGGAACGTGAACATAAATAGATAGTCAAACGAATAAAATTTTTTTTTATTCTAGACGATGGCGATTTATTAGCGCTTGATTAGCCGCGTAACACGAAACAACACCGGTAGCAGCTTCTACCATTTCTTCTCAGGGAAATATATTACGTTAATGAACTTTCGGATTATAAAAAAAAAAAGAAAAAAAGAACGAGATATATTGTCAATGCGATCGGTTCCTAAAGCGTCAAATAATCGGTAGCCACGTATTAGCATACATTTATTAAACATAAATTTAATTTATTCCGCCGTGGATTCCTTAAAAGCATGTCGAAGAATTTGGTTCAATAAATATTCCGGAATGACGTGTTCGTCGTAAATATATGCTCGGTACCATTTGTCTTGGCTCGCTTAGCGTATCATAAATTAACGCCATCACGTTAGTCCGTTATCTTTATTACGACGAGGACGATTATCTTCGCATGCGTTTGCCCGTGAACGCGCTGCTCTTCTCCTCTCGCTTCCACCGAGCTGTCCATCCGTGTTCTTTTTTTTTATCGCGAGGGAAATGTCGTATAGGTGTATCAATAAAGGAGCTATTGAACTTAGATAAGAGCACGCACCGGGATTACGTAACACGTGCGTGAGCGGAGGTTGTCGCGCGGCCTACTGTATCGAATTAGGTATCCGGCCGGTTCGCGCCGCGCTACGCGTGCATCCTATGCAGGTGCGGACTTGTGCACTTTTACGTACGTTCGCGCCAGTATGTCGGCTTGCGTAATCTCTTAGCGAGTAGTCGCTCTCGGCTCATGCACGAGTGGTTACTTAACGACTTGACGCCTTAACGCCATCGCGAAAGCAACGTAAACGACCGCCGAAACGGTCATCATTGATATATCACTCTGAACGAACTCGGTCTATCGATCATTCGCGATTAACGAATCCGTCGCGGGCAGATATTTTACGAGATTTTAGCTCGGCACAGCTCTTAACCTTTCTCTCTCTCTCTCTCTCTCTCTTTTTCTCTATATTAATTTTTTTTTATCGTTCCTAAAACAGCACGATCGGTGATAAAAATTATGCAACGCTTATAGCGCTAAGAATGATATACGTGTAGGAATATCGCGGTGATTTATTTGCCTTACCTAGATGCAATTAATTATGATACTTAACACACGGCGTCAAAACATTTCTTACTTGCGCAAGAAATTACCGACGGACGTCCTCGCTCCGGCAATTAGCGGCGGTCATTAAGGCTGGGTCTAAGCGCGGAATCGTCGTTCCTTTTCTAGCACGAGAGGCGTCAAAACCTCCGTGTAATGGTAGCTTGCGAGCGACGTTCGCGCGGGTCTCGTAGAATAATCAGTCATTCTCTAGCCTCACCGCTTCGGCCACCATCGCGCCAATGAAAACGCCCGGTAGGATGATTTTCACCCTAGGCTAATTATTGTTATTAGCCGGTGGGCGAGCACCGGGAACCGCGATCGTTCGCCCGCTTCTGATATTATGACGAGGCCAGACTGCCATTAGCGCCGCGCGTCCAGAATGCTGATACGTTTTTTGCACCCGCGATATATTCGTGCCGCAATTACCGCCGTCGGGGCTCCTGTCGATTCCCGTCCAATTTCGAGCGTTCGGGGGCGTACGTTAGCGTAAGGGAGGAATGTTTCACGGTAGCCTGCTGCAGTCTAAAGGCTCTCCACGCAAGTGAGGCCGGTAGTCATCGTTCATTATGGCGATATTTTGAATGCTAGCGGATTTCGTGGGATCGAACGGCGCGGCAGCGGAATGACAGTGGCCGCTTCCCGAGCCGTTGTTCGGGCATTAGTCGAAACGACCCGCGGGCAATTAGGCAGAAATGTCTGATAATAGGGGCGTTTGCCGTGCGCCGCGTAGCTCGTCTGTTATTTCCTGATTTTCGCACGATGAAATCTGAATGTAAGTGGCGTTGCCGCAAAACGACCGGGGCTCCTCCAGGTAACAAGAAAGTTTTTATTAAAAACTGCGCGTACGCACGATAGTCTCTCCGTTCCACCGTTCGCGTTTCGCAGGAAGGGGACGACGGAATCGTCCGAGAGAAGGTAACCCCACGGCCGGTGGTTTTACGACCGAACGAGCTCGACTTTAGAAAATCTGTAATGGCGGTGTTCGCGAAGCGGCCAGTTTAAGCGAAACCGCAACCTCCGGTTCCCAGCGAGGGCAACGTATTAATTACGGAATGTTTAGCGTTAAATTTTGTGGAACGGCCCCGCGCGCGCCCGCGTAAGCCAACCTGTCCTTCGTGCCTCTTCTCGCGTTCGCCATCGCCGCGAAGATTCCGGCAAACAATTATTGACGACCGCAAATCGTCGCCTACGGTGCGAAACCGACGTCTTTTCCTTCCCTCGGTCGATCTATCTCTCTCTTTCTCTCTTTCGAAGACCGTACGCGGGACGAGAGGGCCGTCGAGGTGCAGGATCGAAATTTTTCGTTTGCAACATCGATCCGCTGGCGCGCGGCGCGCACGCTCGACGGGATAATGGAAAGTAATAACGCGCCTGACATGGGATCTCGGGGATGGGCTAACACCCGCCAGGCTTCTCGAACTAACCCTATACTTTCGATTTGATAGACAAGCGGCGCGCAAAACCAACGGCATGTCGCGGTAACCGATCGCGCGTGTAATCTTACGTGAAAATTGAGCGTATCGCGCCTGGAGGTACGGAGTAAATCGGTCGGACCTCGATCAACCTTTCCCCGGCGATATCATCGACACTGCGGAACGGATCGGCTCTTGCGCCGCGCGAAGGTTCCGACGAGCGCGTTTCAATACGAGAGAGAAGTTTGCGCGCCGCATCTTTAATTATTGTTATGTAACGTCTTGCGTGATTCTTCGTTCTCGCCGCGAGCTAGAATATATATGTGTGTGTGCGTTACGTAGCCTTAATAGTCTATTTTTCGCGGGCTGAATCACGGATATGTATCCCTCTGAAAAACCGAGGAGAAAAGAAAGCAGGAAAGAGAAAAAGCGACAGAACAGATAGGATGGCTTCTTTACAACCACCGACAATAGAGCGTCGTTAAAGCCCGTTGGTCTCGCCGCATTCTTGCGCTCATTGTTACGCGAGGATCCTTCGGGGGGGCACTCCGTTTCCACCCGCGCCTCGACACGCCTTATGCCTAATTTCTCGGGCCGGGTCCGGGGAAAAATCCGTGCGCTAATCGAGATTTCATACTTCGACGCGCGATACGCGCGGGCGCCCGCAGCAGTCGTATTCTATCTGCCGTCTTTTTTATCGGTGTCGATCTCGTCGGGGATCTTTTTACCGCGCGGTGCATTCAGAGCACAATGGGGATATTTGAGAGGAAGGAATGCACCTCTATGACCTCGCGAACCTGGAGAGAATGAGTTAGTTAAACTGTGGCCAATCGGCGCGAACAAATCGAGCATCAATTCGAGGGGAAGATCTTCGAGTTAATTCGTAATTTATGTTGGGAGAAAAAAAAAAGAAAAAAGGAAATTGTCTTAAAATTCGACGGTGACGTTAATAGTACGAGCGACGTAACCGCGTCATTTTTATATAAATAAAATTGTACGAGCTGCTCGAGCACAGTGGGTTCCTTTGTTGCGCCGTACATCGTCGCCGCTTTAATGACGTACAAACATACGCGAGTAAGAGCGAGATCTAATCTTCTAATTTATATGAAAAAGTTCCGAAAGGCTCTCGCTAGAGGATACCCGACTGAGAGAGGTGCCTTATAAAAACGCGGCTTCGTCTGTGGGCGCCAAAGGGTCTGGAAATAGCCCATTTAATCCGTAAGACTCCACCTACTCGGCGCTATTAGCTTTTGCATTTTTAACCTATGAATTCATCTCCGAAAATTAACAACCCAATTAAAGCGCCCATTAACGTCTCGGTATCTCATTAGGTGAAGATCGTTTGCAACTTTTAATGGAAGGGGCACCCGGTTTTTGCGAAATAGACGAACGAACGAATTCTCATTACAGAGAACTGCTTTATGACTCTTTCTTATCGCGCTTATACTATCCGAACAGCTCTAATCGACCGTAGAGCTGCGCGAGTTTAGGTTCGAAAATGTAAAACCAGCCGCCCGACGCGTATCGATAATTGTTTACGATTTATAAATTAAATGTTGGAGTATGCCATTTTAGAAAATTGTTTTATCCCGATTTGTAAAAATCTCTTTCTTCTTTTTTTTAATAATTTTATTCGGAATAAATTTGATTTTCACTAATAGTGTATATGCGTATAATATTTTGTACAATAAGTCGTAAAATAGTTAAAAATTTATTATTATTTTGTTAATTGTAAAATAGTTAATTTTATTTTTATTATACGAAGCAATTAAGTTCATCTTCAGAAAAATTGAAGTTATAATGAGTCTCTTTCGAAAGTGATTATCTCACTCCCACGCGGCCTAATAGGTGCATAATGATCGATGGATCGTTCTTCGATACTCTAATGCTTTCTGTCGGTCTCTCTTTCTCTCGAACGTCAATCCGTTCAATCTCGGCGCGAGCGCGGCGAATCTCCGGCAGGTGTGATCATGGGAAAAGATCAATTTCACCTATAATGGAAACGTCTCCTCGCGCACCATCGGATTCATCCTGCTCTTAATCGCGCGGCACCGCCTCCCTCTTTACATGATTTTTTTTAGAGGAGCGTCTCTCAAAACGAGCTGTCGTCCCGACGGTTATTCATCATGGCACGTCTGCCGCGGACACCTGCATTGTCTCAGAACGGGGTCGACCTTTATCTACGACGTGCCGTTTCTCATTACTTCATCTCCACCGCGCGGTCTAATTTTTCGCAATTAAATCGCATTTCTTTCGCCCGAAAATCCGCACGGTAATCTCGTGACTTATGTTCCGCAGCCACCCCGACGAATCGCAATCTCCCGGAAAACGTAGACCGGCGTTTCCTGTTGAAAGCGACCGCACATTTTTTTTTTTTCCCCCTACCTATTGTTTCAGTTTCACGCTCCATTTTACCGGGGCGTTCCACTCATCGGCTTTTGTCCCTTAGATACCGCGGAACAATAGAATTTAATTAGGAAGCATCGGTTTCCACTTTATTCGTGAACGTGCCGAAAACTGTGAATCATTTCGCGACCACCGAGGAAGCGATACCACCGAAATCTTTCGTATCGACCCCGAGAACTCTGCCGAAAGTTCGAAGAGAGAGAGAGAAAGAGAGATACCCGATGAAACCGAGCTAGCGTTGAATCGTAAAGCGGATTTAACGTCTGGAAGTTACGGCGATTAATTAAGAGCCTTGCGCTCACGCGCGAGAAGTTCCCAGTCTTTCGCGCGGAGAGAGAAAGAAAAAGAAAGGACAATGCAAATAATAAAATTTTGATGGAGGTGCCCGGGCAGCCGGGATAAATTTATGCGAGCCCCTCGGTCGTGAAACGCGCCACCCTCATTAACGATATTCATTGGCGGTTCCGCGCCGATAATTCAGCCATTCATCAGGCCGATCTAACGATCCGTTCGGTTCTTGCGCCGACTCGAGCGAAATCGATTAAAGTGATCGACTGCGCTCTCACGGACGATCTGTGCGGGGGTTGGGGCTCTCGTGTGCGTGCATACACGCGGATACTAATTCCCGGGACAATGCATCACCGAGTTCGGGGCTTGGCGAGCGTCTCATCAGGGAACCTCACGTTAATGAGGATAGCGCGGACTCGCTAGTCTAAGAGAGACGCGTTTTTCTATTTTTTTTTTTTTTTTTTTTTTTTTGTCAAACCATGTGCGTACGCGGTAGATCGAGCCTCGACGATGTGGGCCAAACCGAAAAACTTTGCCTGGCGGCATTTGCAATATCTCTTAATTACCGGCGCGATCTTTTGTGCCGACTATCTTATGACGCATCGCCCTATAATTGGCCAGCTTGACGACGAGCGAGAGTACGCTTTAGTAAAATTTTTATCTGCCGTTCGTCGGCCGAAATGTCGGGACGATTACACAAATTGAATGAACGGAAAACACAGGGAAACTTTTTCTCTACGACTCATCCCCCTATCTCTTCTCAAAAACACGCGACCGGCCGTTCGACGATTACCGGGACCCCGGGGTCCACTTAACTGGACAGGAAGCGTGTCTGGCCCACGAAAATGGACTATTCCCCGTGACGAGATAAGGGCGTAGCTCGGGTCCTGATTTCTGAGAGCGGGTCATCGATCAAATCGACATAGCACGACACGGAATACTCATTGAATTCGTCAGCACCGGCGCCGTCTTTCTCACTCGGTCTCCTAATTTCTCGATGTCGCCGAGACTCCGCCGTGGCGCAGGTGAATCGGTGAGTGCGTTCGTAGGTACGCGATAAGTCGCGGCGATGCGCGCGCCCTGCGGCTTTTTCGGCTTGCACGATTCCTTCGGGATCGTCCGAACGGCGGGAGGGCGACGGGGCGCCCCGTGGCGTCGCCTGTCCGTTAAATCACTTTGATTATCCCCGGTTTCCGTCGATTATAACCTTCGGGGTAATTACACTAGCGGGGCCCTAGCGCATTTAAGAACCGGCGAGTACAAACTGCCATTTAATTACCCTATTTAATTTAACTTTAGATTTACGAACGACGAATCCGTTGCGCGGCACGCCGCTGGTTGGAATTTATCGATCGCAAGAGAGGACTCATTGTTGATTTCTTAATAAACCTTCGCCGCGCGACGCACGCGAGGCGCGCGTTTCGATGAAAGCCGCCCGGGAGACGCTCAAACGGTTCGCAATAAGGCGGCCTGTGAAAGATATCTTTGTACGTTTTAACGACGAGCTAGGCTTCCTTCGGCCGGGATAATCGAATGACTGCTACGCACGCAGGCTGTAAACTCGTTCTAGCGGTCGTGTCGGCTCTCGAAAATAGTTTAAACGTGATATTTAGAAAGATATTAAATATACTTCGGTTCGGAACGGAGTTCGGAAGTATTAAATAAAAAATATTCTCTGAGACAGATCGTCAAAAGATTTCTTTTTGTAGCAGGGTGGTCAGGGTACCTCACACGAATTGTACGCTTTCAAAATTTATTTCGAATTAACGACTTTCCCGGGACTTTCACGAGCTCTCGTCCTGGGACAGGACCGGGAATTTATTTCGTTCTAACCCTCTTCAAAATCAAATGCCTCGCGCGCGACGGGTTCGAATATTAAAAACGGAGATTTTCACGAGTACGCCTCGCGTTATTTTTTTTTTTTTTATTTTTTTTCTTCGGGATCGCCGTCCGAATGTTCAAGATCTTCGAGTTACGACGCGTGGAAGGGCCTGTTTGAGAAAGGGGAATCTATTTATCTTAAAGTGCACGTTTCATTACAGTAAGGCGCGTTGTAGTTTTGGCGAGTTCGGCGAATATACTTTCTACCTCATTTCTGCGTTGTGGTCGGTTGCCCAAAAAGGCGTGCCTAAACAATGAAGTTTATGGGCTTAAGGCCTGCGGCAGCGGCTATTAAAACAATCGACAGTCGCGTTTGTCGGGGGATGCAAATGTTGGCGCGAGCACAATGGCTTCTCTAAAGAAGTCGCGGCAGTAAATACCAGCATAATTGCCTGCCTTTAACTGCAGGAATGACTGATCTCTACATAGTCGTTTCGACTTAGCAAACCCACGTACCGGAGCTCAATACATTATCGATACCCATATCTATTATATTTATTTAAGAAAAACAATTAAAAAAAAAAAGGAAAAAGAAAAACTAAGATTACAGACGACAAGTATGTAATTTAGACGAATAAAGAAAGACGTAGTGCCCATTTAGAAAACGCGAATTAAATGTTGCCGCTGTTAGCAGCAATTATGTTAATGAAGCTGCGGAGTTACGAATAGAATACCAATGTCGCGCATTACCGCGGGAACGAATCGCCGGACGTACGAAAAAGAAGCGGGCCTGCGGTACCAAAGCGAATTATGCCGCGCGCGCATATGCGTCACCACGCCCGCCAAATGGCCAATTCGTGTTTGCAGATTGCCTCTATCTCGGCACCCTGTCGCGACTCGAGATTGCAGTTTCCTCTTTCCACCACGGGCGAAAAGGAATAATCTGGGAGGGAGAGAGGGTCGGTCGAATAAGAACGGGTCTTGTTTTTCGTTTCTCCGGCTGCCCCTTGAATTCATGGCTACACTTAACATTTAAAACGAAACCAAAAAGTGGAATCCCCGTAAATGGTCGCGTTAAAAGAAAATTAATTACGATAGTTCGCGCGTTATCATTATGCACGACGTACCGAGTGACTTCGCGTAATCGTGATCCCTCGCGAAGGCGTGAGATCAACACGAGCGGCAAGTAAGTGAAATATTCGTTCGCTGGCGCCACGCCTCTGAGACTCGCCTGAAAGCGCCGACAGGCGCTAAGGCAACCGCGGCCGGATTAAAAACATCGCCGGGAACAGGTCCCGCGTATTATTATCGGCACAATGGCGGAAACCGGCGATCTGATTGTAAAGTCCCTCCGGTCGTTCTACTAGTTTTATTAGCCCCGCGGCCGCGCGTTCCTTTTTTTCCTTAGCCAGGCCGATTTAATTCACGTCGAGTCGTCGGCGCGAATACTAAGGTGTTTTTAAACACGTCGCACCGCCGGTCGAGAATCGAATTCCGTGAGTGACGAAAACAGCGATAAATCGCCGATTATCGTGCTTAACGTCCTTTCCCTTGCGTGCCCGTTTTCTTTCGTTGCGCGTGCGGCTGCGGGAACGCGTATGTCGTGCATGCGCGCACGCACGTGCCTCTGTTAACTATGTCTTGAAACCGCGATTTATTTCCGTACAGAAATATGCAAAGCACCGCGCATAACTTAAGCACTCGTCCGGAAGATAATCCGACATTTAACTGTTGTTTTTGCTATGAAGACTTGAATATGATTTATTAGTGGCTTCAAATATTTTATTATTTAATTTTATAATTTAAACTTAATTTTTTAATCATATATTGATCGATACTGATGTAAAAAAAAAATTATTTTTATAAACCGTTTCTTATCTCGTTACTACGAGTGCTACCTCCGTGTTAAAAAAAAAAAAATCCACGGACAATTGTACCGCGTGTAATTATCTGCTCCATTATCGGAGATCTCAGGAATGTGAATAACTACCTCTAATCGCATTTCCAATACAGCAAAGTTCGCTGAACCTCGCATTATGATTGTTCTCGATATCGATTAATTGGATTCGCGTGTATCGAGCAATGCCACCGGATGCGCCGAGAGATAAAATCTATACGTGTCCCGATAAGAAAGTACAGCCGCGCGCTTTCATAAAAGTTTTACCCGATACGAAAGGCCTTTCGCTAAGGACCTACGTGATTCTCGAGCGCGGTGGGACCAGCCGAGTTGCTCCGAAATCGTAGGTCCTCGACTTGTTTAGGCTACGCCGAAGGATTAACGAACTCCGGCGTCGTGCTAAGTCAAAAACGTCTCGTGAAATATTTCTAAACAGGCGCGGGCGGTTCTCGTGAGACTGCGGAGCCAAAGCATGCGTATAATAATAGCTAATAAAGTGAACGTAAAAATGGGGGGTCCGCGGTAGAGCAGGTGGCCTTTTGGCCCTCCACGAGAGGGGCACACTCCTCTCGCTGCCCGAAAACCAAACTGGTGCCTTCGCCTCCAGGCCCACGCGAGAGCAAAGAGTCCCCCTTCTCTTTCCCTCCCTCCCCCCTGTACCTCACCAAGTGGCTTTTGTCTGCCAGGCCCGAGCGACAAAAAAATAACGCGCTGCGAAGAGAGATCGTGGGCTTCTCTCGAACGAGAACTTAAAACGTTCTTTAACCTTTGAGTGGTATTCTGAGAGAGAACTCTCGAGACAGACCCTTCGTTATCGAGGATAGCGGCGGGCGTCGCGCCGGTAAGAACAGCTGAAAACTCATTCAAATATAAAGATCGATCTTAAGGCTGTGTAAACCTTTATCACGCGTTTAGTTCGAGGCGTCACGCGATCGCTGACGATTTTCAGTGAAATTATTATTGGGAGTTCTAAAATAAACTGTACGTACAGAACGGCACCGCGGTGGCACGCCTTCCGTAGAATCGTTATTACGTTGACACTTTTCTATCGCCGCGAGCGTGTCGCGTTGGGTGCGTAAGGATATAATCGCGAGAGACTCGGGGGCGCGCACGCGTGTCAGGATATGTTGCATTATTATGATATAAGACCCCGCGTGGTCTGCATAAAGTACGAGCCGCCGTTCGGACAGTTAGCTCGCACGCTGCCGAGAGCGTTCCTCGGAATATACGGCGCCACATTACCGTCAGCGCCCTGGCTCCTACGATCCCTCCGTAAGTTCTTTCCGCGGCGGCAGCGGTGCCTCGTACTCGGATAATTTAGCTTTAAGATCGCGGCCATCGCGCAACGGTCGCGACATAAAATATATGCGCGCTCGGCCCGCTGCGCGTATAATTCCTCGCGCCCACGCGAAGACGGAATGTTTCCTATTGAGTTATACATTCGACGTCTCGTATCTGCGTGAACGTAAAGCTTTAACAACGTTCGCGTGCTCGTGGCCCGTCGACCGGCAAGAGTGCAGCCGGCGTAGACCACGGAGTCTATTTTCCGTCGCGGGCGGCGCGTAAATGCGCGCGTAAAAGTCGCGGCATAAAATCGAGCGCGACCCTCGTCCACTGTAGACGAGCGAGAAACTGACACATTGTTAATCCCGAGAAAGCGACACGCGCTTACGTAAACCTCCTAGCCGTCGCGAGCCCCGGGCGCGCTTTAACCTCGAGCTGAGATTCTTATCGGCGCCGTTTACATCCATTTATTAACGCCGAGCGCTGAACTTTCCCGACTGCGAGCGTTCCGATAGCGCGCCGAGCTACGTGTGCGTTAAAATTGTCGCTCGTGTCCGACGACGATGACGACGTTGACGACGACATAGCCTTACTTTATTGCCGCGAGATATGACGCCTGATAAAATCGCTCCTTTTTCGGTTTCCTCGGCCGCGATCTCGCCGTCCCCTCCGATTGACATCGCGTCGAATTTTAGTGGCGGATTATCGTAAAACTTTGCGCTTTTCTACCGGCGAGAAATAGTTTCGCGAAAGCGTAAATGCGCGGAGGAGGGAGGGGGATGCATCGCGAAGTCGGGAGAGAAAAGGGGATAGGGAAAGAAAGTAATCGAACGGAGATGGCCCCCTAAGTTCCCGGTTTCTCGCCCACGCGGCCAGACAGAATAAAACTACTCGAGGACCGTCGTAAGTACCGAGGAAGTACGCGCTCGTGCCGCTCTCCGGGAAGAAACTGCGAGCGGCGTAGGGAGAAATCAGCGAGGGCGAGCGAGAGCAGAACGAGAGAATGAGAACCGTGACGATGGTACCGCGGGGCAGTCGCGGGGGGAGGGACGCGAGGAGGGACAGGGAGGATGAAGAGTGCGGCGTGCCGGTCCGCGCCACGTAACGCTGTTTTACAGCTTCTTCGGTCCAGTTGTTGCGTTAATGTCCTCATACACTCGGCGTGGGCGCAACCGATCCGCGACACGACCGGACATTACTTCGCGCGGCACGCAATTGCGTGCGAAGGGCCTAAGTTGCGATTTATGAGGCGACAGCATAAGGACGGACGGAGGTGAGAGAGCCATTTATTCTGGGACAACATCTCCTCGGGCCGATGATGATATAGAATATACACGGATCTTTCTAAAGCGCCTCGCGATCCGATATTGCGCGTCGCGCCGCCAATTTTTATTCGCTCGTAATACGCAACTAGTCCAGTCGGAGCGAGAGTTCTTCGGCGGGAGTAAATTCTTCAGCGCGCGGGCAGAGACTCGTCCGGAACAACCGACGCTACAACCTGCCGTGGGCCGTTCCGAGACTCCTCGCCCACGCGCCGATACTTAGCGGCAGTCCTGCTGCTGCAAAGACGGTTATTAACGATTATTACGTTCCGGCTGTTCGTCGATGAAAAAGCTGCGTCGAACATCGACGGATGGTCCGCGCGAATCGTTTGCGGCCGGCGCGGAGATTCAAGCGCGGCAACGAGAGATTTATTCTCCAACGCGGCGAAATAAATAAAGCTTCGAGTTTATACGCGAGAGGTGCAACGGGGAGGGCGGGAGGGAGGGGGGAGAAAGTGATGGCTAATTACCGAGACTTTACGCAGCTAAAGAAGGGTAATTACCCGCGAGATGCGTACGTATCGCCTAAACGGATTGTAAATCTCACCGGAGTCGACCTCGCGTGACCCTCTACCGGATGTGTTTTTAATTTCATGCTGCTCTTTGGTATTTTCGATACCTGCGTGAATATAGGTATATTAATAATTTAATATGCGACGCGTGGCAGGTAGGGTCGGCACGTAATTTACTTGATGTACTTGTTGCGACCAGATTTATGGGACGATTTCTGTTACGCGAAATCTATCTTTACTTTATTCAAAACTCGAGTATAAATTTCTCTTCGTAATTAATATTATACGTATAAATAACGAGTCGTGGCATATTCATCGCGTTATCCTCACGCAAAACCTTTAACATTCCCGTCTCGCTTTACGTCGTTTTTATACATTTTATAAAATCATGCCTTTCTATGTTCGAATTCGTATTCAAGTGTTAATATATTTTGCCTTAATATTTCCCGCATTTGATTTTAAGTCAATAGTGAAATTCTTTATTGGTTATCGCGCTTAGAGAAATTTTATGGAGGTGCTATATTCGCCTCTAATAGTGGATGTATAGACAATTCGATGTGTATTCATGAAGGAGGTGAGAAATTCTACTTTCCGAGATCAGGTATCCCCGAGCGCCGGCTTCTCTCGACTCGCTCGTGGTGAAACACGGCGGGGATGCCCGCGCGTCCCGTGTTTTCCGCCCTGCCCACCCTTTGTTTCCATAAATCACGACCCGGCAGAGCTCCATCGAGGACGGGCAGGTGCTCCTGCACCCACTGTCACGCTCCGTGCACCCGTGTCCGCAACTCTTCCTCCTCCACCTTTGCCTCGCCCTTTCGAATTCTACCTCCTCCGGTCTCTTTCTTTTCTCGGCGTCTTCGCCCGCGCCCGCTTCTCCTTTAAGTGCTTTTTTATGTGGTTTCGCCGTTTTCTTTCGACTTATATTTTATTCTTTTTTTTTCTTTCTTTTTTTTTTTTCCCCTCCCGTTTTGCCCAACGGCGTCTCCCCGCGTCGCTCTCTTCCTCAGCGCGCGCCTTTACTTTTAGGCTCCCCGGCGTAATTACCGCGTCTTGCGGTTTGCTAGCGGTTTGTCGGCGGGACCTGCAGGTGGTCCCTCGTGGAAACCGTTCTAGGTAATATTCAAGGAACACGAGACAGCGCCACCCTTTCGACTTCGCCGGTCGCGGCTAATATCTCGGCACCGCTCCGCGAAAATTTCCGATAACCGACTATCATCTGCAGTTCAATCACTTCTCGGAAGTGTACCCCGTGGTTTTCGATCGTTACTCTGTCGCGCGGAATAAAACGGACCCACGAATGATTTTGAGAATATTAAATATTCACAAAATCTTATAAATTTCTTATTATACAAAAAATTACCAGCAATTATTTTATTTTAAATATATATATTTTTTTTTTTACTTGCAATATCACGCGTTTATTAATATTCACCGTGTAATATTTTACGTAACAAATTTCTTTATCGTTAAATATATCTCCTGATTACTGGACTCTCGTCTTGTCCAACGAATCAGTTTACTTTTAATACCGATGTAATTGGCATTTCAACACGTTGGAGACTTTGAAATATTTCGATTCCTATCGGTATCCGTTACATTCTCGGTGCACTCGCATCCGAGCGGACCTGCATTTCGCCCGAACGCAGAGCTCACGAACAGGTGGCATCGATTACCATGGCATGTGCTCCGAAACTTCCGCGATTTTTTTACTCGGGGAGGTAATAAGGGTACACGCACGTAATCCACACGCGCGCGTAAATATAGCACCGCCAGAGTAATCTCGCGAAGGAACGAGGGGCAGGTCGATTTACGTCGAGAGGGACGCACGCGTTTTGTCCACTTCCAGTTCGATACGACGGTTTAATACTGGGAATAAAGATATTGATAAAGTGCGACGAGTGCCGGAGAATTTTACGATTTTTTACGGAAGATATTTCGTTCTCTGGTGGCATCCCACGGACTTAAATTGTACGCTCACGGTTTTTCGAGATCGGTATGCGTCGATTCGTGCGTAATTATTTCGTGATGAATAGCCACTATTTTATATAATGCTGCTTTCGGCATTCGCTCTCATTACGACATCCAGCGAAAAGTTTATAGAAAGAGCGCTAACTATAACTGTTACCGTAGTAACATTGACGGGTAATGTCGAATCTTGAACTTTTTGGATTAAGATGCTGAAATATTTTTTTTATACCGTTACACAGTGCGAAAAGGTATCACGTATTAGTCTGAGAAGCTGGGCCAGACGTACTATTACCTAAAAATTACTTCAGTGCGAATCAGATTGCTACATTCGAGTGGGCGGACAGACATCACGTTCCCAACGGCTGTCTGCACCTTTTCATTGCGAACGTGTCTAAAACGCGTGAAAGATCGGGAGCCTACTACTCGACGCGCCGATATCACGAGGGCGTCTCGGAGGGAAAAGGGGGTCGATCTGGCGGATAACCCCGATACAAAGAAAGCGTTTCTACGCGAGTCATCGGCGGGGCTCGCTCGGACGTGCAGACGCGATGCACTTTGACTTTTACGCCGAAATAAACGTTTTATAATGATGCTGCAGTATCTCGGGAACTCGTTTCGTCCATTAGTCGACGGTGCACCTGTAGCGTGAAGCAAGTGTGGGGGTGTGCGCTCCGAGAAAGGGTTGGATCGCTGGGGATCGACCCTCTAATTTGTACTTCCCGAGGCGGGCCTCTCGGTTCAGGCCCGCTCGGGGTCAAAGCTTCAAATATAGCTCTTTAGCTACCTCCGACCGGATGTGGTCCGTAAAAAAAAAAAAAAATAAATCGTATCCCCGGAGAATATAATCTGACGCTTATATAATACTAATCTATTATACGAAAATATTTTATAATATTACGTTTTTTTTTTACACTCACACGTGTCGCGACACGTATTAAATAGCCTGAGCCGAGTAATTTTTTAAATAATTTTTGGATTAAGCCTATTTCGAGTACGGCAGAATGTCCGATAATCGTCAAATACCTTCTTCAGCAATAACTCTTCTCTGTTCTTTCGTGAGGAAAATCCGGCGGCGATAATCTTGTGATTCATGGCCGTGATCGCGTGGCGGCTAACGAGATTTTATGCTTCGACACGAATCCTTCGCGCGCGGCGCGAGCACGGTAAAAGGAAAAGGATACCGGGATCTTACTCTCCCCGTTCTTCGTCGCGCGGCGTTGAATTCGTGAAAGAACTCCGGAATTTATCGTCGCGACCGTATTTACTGCGCGACCGGTATGAATATTCAGGCGAGTTTATTTTACGCGCTCGCCGCTTCCTCGTGTATCGGGTCAGGGGTTAATGAAACTCTTTGGAGAAAGAAAAAAAAAAAATGCAAATAAGATGCTCACCGCCGTGAACGTCGACGCTATTGCGACTCTCTTCTTTGCCGCGGCGTCATCAGCCATTGAAAGCGCTCGTCCGCGGAATATTGCAGGCCAATAAAAATATCCGAAAGTGCAAATTAGAGGTCTGGCATGCTTGGCGAATTTGCCCGGCAACCTTTCACGTTGGGTCGGTCTTGTACATGACTCGGTTGCGCGTAATGACCCAAGATACTTTTTACGAAATTTTTTTTATGCACGAGATATGCGTATTGACACTTCAGCTTTCATTTTTCGTTTAAACGTAATTTTAATTTTTTTTTTCCGAAAATAAATTATCCTATTCGATAGTAAAATAATTAAGTATTTTACCGTTAGTGATTATAATTAAAAAAAAAAGGAAAACTTAATGATGATGATTATAATAATCGTGATTTTTTAACGATCGAATAAAGGATTTTATAGTCGACTGCGCGATTATGTTAGTTACATTGTAAATAGTGAACAACTAACAGGAAGAGATCAGAAAGTCATTCGATCAATATTATCGCGACTCAACAGGGATTTTTTTTTGCATCGGAGCTCGCACTCGTCAATTTACGCATGCACGTGTATGCTTGGAGGAGACAGGTGCGTACAACACGACACGTTCTCGGCAAATGCCATCTGGCAAGGTAGCGTTTCCACGGCCGGAAGCAGGATGTAAAGCGATGCTAATTGATAAGTAGCGAAATCGTTGAGTGCATAACAAGGCGTCTAACTTTTAACGGACAAACGCGGCTAATTTATTCACGCAAGTAGAAACGAAATCAACATGTAAGAAAAGAAAAGTGGCTGAAAAAGATATTCGAAAGAGTCACTCGAGATTTAATATCCTTTCGCGAAATGCGCAGATTAATTTACGAATTAATTGCAAAAAACAATTAAAATAAAAATTAAAAAATAATTAATTAATTGCAAGAAAAATACGTTCAGTTAATTGGCGACGTACAATGTCGGTGTCGCATTGAAATTTATTTCGACGGCGATCTTAAATTGTGCACCTAATTAGATTTGGTGAATACTTAACAAATATTCTGCTCAAACGCTTATATGGGTTCAGACACGAACGCAGCTGCTATCATAAAATTTCCACCCCGCTGTCGAGCGATGATGTTTTTTAAGTACGCTTTTGTCCACGTTTATATAGTATAAATCGTGAAAGTGACTCTACCGCGGGCACCAAGAGAAAGAGGGACATTTTGGAAGTTATATTGCGCAACTATAGGCGCGCGATCAGTGATTTACGTTGCTAATAAAGTTCTCCGAATTAACATAATACTCGACCGGTTGTTCGGTTCGTAGTCACTCTCCTGTATTTAATTCGGCAATAATGTGACGTGATTTATTGTCACGCCGGTCGAGTCCATTTCAGAGAATTTTCCTGAAGGGCGGTTATCTCAAAGCCTTCGAACCCTTTAGACGTACTTAAGCAAACATCGCCGTTTTGTAATAAATCTATTTAATCCTATGCAATAATATTTGGTACAATTCGAGATTTTCCTTATAAAGGAATTTTTCTTTTTGTACAGCCTTCTTTTTTTTTTTTTTCTGAACGTCGATGATAAGTTTTGATCAAACGAGATTGGTACCGCCTTCTTATTTCTTTCGGCTCGTAAATAATAATGCAAAGTTATTTATGGGGACGTTGTAATATTTAATAAATATTAAAAATTAAACTTATTATTTTATTTTGAAAAAGTTGTTTAACAGTTAGTATTAAAAAAAAAAATTTAGTACACCGTGAAAAAATCATCGAGTTAAATCGTCGATCGATATGCAATCACCGATGACTGATGAGTCATGAAATTAATGAAACTCGTCGGACTCGCTTACTACTTATTCTCCCTACGGTCGAAATCGCGCTTAACGATGTAAATAAAGTGTCGCCCGTAAAATAACAATTAAACGGTGATATATGGCCGGCGAGGGTTGAAAGTCCTCCGTTCGAAGGCCCGTTAGCGCAACACCGTTACGATTTTTGTTCGACGAGGTGGGGCGGACATACTTAGCACATTAATATCAAAGCATTCTTCGGTGGCTTATTCCGTGATCCAAAATTTAATCCAACGATTTACCCGCGAATGCCGGCTTTCGGCGCATCGCGGGCTATTAAAAGTTCGACGTCTTTAATATTGCGCATAAAATGCGCGAAAGAATTTATACCCTTCGTATTTATTTGACACCGTCTTAAGAGGGTTTCTTCGAAACTCTCGGAAACGCCGTGGCATTCTTACCGCGAGTATTATACCAGTATTTAACGGGCATACTGTTTTGTTTCGCCGCGCGATGGGGAGAACGGCGAACCGAAGGTATATACCTGGGTAAGAACAAGGTGGAACGGGCGGGAATGGAATAAGTAGCGGTAAGAAAATCGGCGCCGGACTTTCAGCTTACTGCCCGCCGGCTAATTAGGCGTAATTAAATCCGCGGAGGTCCGCTTGCATCTGCTCCCGCGTCTGGCGGATAATGGAAATCCCGCTGCGCTTATAAGTCGCGAGGAATACATTCGTGTGACCTTGATTTCATGGGGGATTCTATACGAAATGGAAACGCGAAAGTGCACCTCGACTTACGATCCTAAAAATATTTCGGAGTCAAATAAATGGAACTATGGCGTATAACAAGGGGTCTAAGCGTTTCCCGAAAAAAAATGCAATTTTATTAGTCTTTAAACAATTATCTGCGTGACGTTAGATATTTTTAAAATATATATTATTTCTGCTCATTCGAGAAATATTTTCTTTTACGAGGAAATAATTTGTTAAAAATACGAATAAGTATTTACGTGCCTATCTCTTAGCGTTACAATCACGAATGTACGTAATAAAGCCGAATTAATTGCGCATACGTCATCTTCGTATCGTAGCCGCGTTTACGTTATCGCAAATTATCGCGGACTATTCTTATTTTTATCGTGCAAGATTTCTGCGCGGCGACGGCGCACAAACCCGCGCCGCTTCTGTTCGGCGTGTGCGTAGAGACTGGACCGCCAATTAAAAAGGAATACACACGGAATCTCTTTCCCTCCAAGTTCCGCCGTCTCTTTGATCGCCGGCCGACGGCGCAGAAAATTAATTCGGCAAATTACGCGGCGCGGATAAGCGGACGAGAGCCGGGCACGGCGGGGTCACCCGGGCCTCTACGATTCGTTGTAGCCGCTTGTCAGCGGCTTTCGCGTATATACGCATACGCCGGGGCCTTTAACGATATGGAACGCTGGAAGGTTACGCCGCATAACCGTCGGCTATCCGAGTGCTCGAGTAACATTCCGAACATCCCACGAGTGGTCACGCGATATTCCTCGGGGTCCTGAACATTCATTTCTATAAGACGGTTGCATTATCCCGGAATCCGCCCGACGAATCGTCCTTTCCCACGAAGGGTCCCTTCTCGCTTCCTTTCATTCACCCGCCGCTCTATCTCCTTCGGCCGCGGCCTCGTGTGCCCTTGCCGAGGAGAATTCGCGTGTGCATAACTCCTGCGCCTCTCCTCCCCCCTTCCCGATTAATTATCCGCCGTCTAATTGCCGCAATAATTATGAGCGCGCAAAATGAGAAGTAAAACGTAATCGCGCATATACGGACTTAGGTTCGAGTCGTGGCTTGTACCTACCGACGCGAACGGAGATTGCTGCATAGTACGACGTCTCGGACTTTGAAGATCTTATCTCGTACGGGAATCGATCACAGTAAAAATTTAGAAATGTATAAAAAGAAAAATATATCTTCTATGTGTGAACAGCGTTCGTTTTATTAAAATAAATTTTTAATATTAATTTTTGTCAGGCTGATTAGATGCATTGTTATAACTTGATGCGTTTTTTTTTTTTTTTTTTTAAATATATACCTATTCTTTCGAATTTATTGGGATATTTAAATTTCGGTTATGCGGCGCGGCGACTCTTTTAGAAGGCTGGGGAAAAAATTACAAGAGCCTCGCGGTATGCGTAGTAAGATTTGTGAAGAAGTCGGACGAACTCGTAAAGCATTCAGCTGGAAATCACAAACCTACGGCGCCGAAAAAGAGAGAAGAATCGAGGATCCTTCGGCTTTTTGAGGGAGCATAATTTTCAGCGGCATCGGCTTTTTCGTTGATGGGCAAACCACCATAAATAAATGCCGTTTTTACGGCTGCCAAATTGGGCATTTAAAGTACATTCACGATTTTACTGGCAGCAAGGAGCACATCCTCTACACCCGTGACCCTTCTTCGACGGGTGCATATCAACCTCTGGCGCCACCGAAATGAGGATTCCAATCCGCAAAAAGAACAAACGCGAGTATCGTTCGATCCGAACTTTCGAATCTTTATATCACGTTTGCCGAAAGTGCAAGAACTTGTTTCTTCTAAATCATTCGAAGTCGATTTCGATACGCGAGTCGCTTCGATTCTACCGACTGGAACGCTTCGCGAGATATACAACATTCGAGCCGCTCATTTATATATATATACAATTATAAATTGCGAAGAAAAAGTTATGCGACTTACCAATCTGCATGAGCATCAGCGGAGTTGTAGAATTCGGGCGGTGGCTGTAACATAAAATAAAACATTAATGTAGACACGAATATTGGTTAATCAAATTAATAAAAAAAAAAAGTAAAGTTGATATTTAATAAAGATTTTATAAAATAAATTTATGCTCACTTAAGAGTTGCTCCGCCGATGCAGGATGCCCGTCCTGGGCCTGCTCCTCCTCTCAGATGGGACGTGACGAGCCATCCCTCCGCGCACAAGACACTCGCGAACACCCCGACCGTGATTTTACAATGGCAAAAATTATATTGATCACTTTCGAGTGTTATCCAGTCCGACACTCGCGTTTAAAACAAAGTCATGCCAAAAAATTACGCCCGAACACTTTGCGGAACTCCCGGAACGACCGACAAACCGGCTGCGACACGTGCTCTCCTCACACGGAAAATAGGGAGGAGAAGATAGTTCTCGTGCCGGGCGATTTTTGTCTAACGCAAATGCGAATCACTTTTGGTACGGGCACACGTTGTTGCTGTGTAGAGCTTAGTACGTATGTACGTGTACGCGCGCGACCGCTGGAGAAGGACAAAGCGAGAGTGGGGGTGGTGGGGGAAAGTTCCTAGCTCGCGGCACGTAGGCTCGCGCTCGCTCACACTCCGTCTCTCTCCACCCTCCCGTGGCTATCTATTCCTGTCCGGCACTCGCGTTTAGAATCAAGCCAAAAAATTACGTCCGAATACATTGCGGAACTGCCGGAACGACCGATGAATCGACTGCGACACGTGCTCTCCTCGCACGGAAAATCGCATGTGCTCTCCTCACACGGGGTATCACACGTGCTCTCCTCACACGGAAGATAGAGAGGAGAAGATAGTTCTCGTGTCGCGAGGTTTTCGTTTAACGCACATGCGAATCACTTCCGGTACGGACACACGTGGCTGCTGTGCAGTGCGTAGAACGTACGTGTGCTTTGCGCGACTGCTAGTGAAGGACAGAGCGAGAGTGGGAGTAGTGGGGGAAATACCTAGCGCGCGGCACGTAGGCTCGCGCTCGCTCTCACCCCGTCCACCCCCCCGCCTCCCCCTGACCCTCCCGCGCCTATCTATTCGTTACTCTCGTTCGATTTAATTGTAATATTAAATTAGTATGTCCAGACAAAGACGGTGCTTTTACCAGGTCGTCCTCGATCTCGAAAATCGTGAAGACCGTCTTTGCCTGGACATATTAATTAAATATTAAAATTAAATCGAACCACAAAATCACCGACTTGACAACCGACGTTGACTCTCGTTTGGCGTGAAACAAGCCAAGCGAGAGAGAACTAATCAGCGTCGGTTTTAGTTAAAGCGTCACCAATTTTTTAAGAGAGGATTGTCAGATTTTAACTTTTTTTTTATTTTTTAATACCGAAAAATTTTAATCTGTAAGAAACATTCGATTGTTTTATGCCTGACCGTACGACCAACGTTTGACTCATTACACGGTTATATTCGTTTCCCCTCAAACGAAAACACTTCTTTTATTTCGACGTGCCGTTTGTCGGAGGTACCAATTTTTGGCGAACGAAATAATACCCGTAACGCATTGCCTTGCGTATTCGCAATCATTCGGATTTTCGTGAAAGGAAACAGTGCCTTCCATTGTGGCGTAACGATCGCAGATTACAAGCGTTTTGAATAATGATCTTCGTCAGATTGAGCCAGCCTTAATAATTTCCCGATCGAGATGCAAATCGAAAACATGCGCGGCCTCTTTAAAAGTCACGAGTCTGTCCGTTCGAGCGCGTTGCGTCTATATTAAACATAATAAAAAGCTGTCGAAGAGATAATAAGACGTTTTACATTATAAATGCCGAGATTGCCCTTACAGCGAGAAAATTGCCGCGCTTGTTCCGGCGGGAATGTCGCTCATACGCGTTTCATACCTCGGGCTAAGTCTTTCTCGCACGTCCGAATATAAAATGTATTCGATGCTGCACTTCGCGGTTCTATCGGATGCCTCGCGGGGGAAATTACGAACGCTTAAACCAAACTGCTGTCGTTCGCCGTCCGTCTAATCTCTCGAAAATTATCAAGACTGGTCGAAGAAGCAAACTAGAACAAACTTTTGTTCGTATTTCAATGTCTTTATTTCTTTTTTTTATTTTCTTTATTTTATTTTATTTTATTTTATTGTATTTTTTTTTTGCTTTTACGTTTGTGATTCAGGCGTCAAACGTTGCAAAACGCGTGTGTATTTAAATCAAGGTATGCGTCGCGCTAAAAAAATAAATATAAAGAAATCGGTTATAAATCGGCTACGTATAGCTGATGTGTGTGACAGATGAATGATATGTTGCGCCGTGTATCAAATAAATATTATCACGAGCATTCACGTTAATTCGCGCCGCTGCTGCTTTATCAGCATGCTTTACGAGCTCATGCAGACCGGACTAGTTATATCGTCCCTGTTATTTATCTCGCATATGGAATTAGAGCAGGAACACGCTCGGCTGTGAATGCTTTACATTATAGCGGCAGGTGCCCCATTAAGAAATTCTTGAAGCTAGTTTTGCGCTCGCGTTGTTGCGTGCTCGCGATCCCCCCATTATTGGCGGATCGTCCGCGCGACGTTAAATGAATCAGCCACGATCGTTTGACGTTTTGCATCCGCGTATCTGGCAGACCCGACGGCGGATCTCGTGAACTGGCACGGCCCTTCGGGGTGCCAATTTTAATTCTTTGCCGCGCTCGGTGTTATTGCACGGAGCGCACAAGCGCTACGAAATCTTAATTGACGATTACAATAACGCGGGGAAGTTCCAATTGATTTGCAGATTGCTTCGCGATCGTCGGGAGATCGATCTACTTCGATCTTTAACACGTTATTTATTTCTTAACACAAATTTTGCACATGCACGGATATCGGCTACATTTGATACGTACTTAATTAGCTTCCTCATTAATTTTTTTAATATTGTCGTAAGTTTATTTCGCCGCATTTGAACATCGTCGATACAAAATTGTGTAAATAATTTTTCACGATGCTCCCGCGAGTACGGATGATAAAAAATATCGCGGCTGGAACATTGGTGAGAATCTCGATGTAATAGCACGACAAAGAGGCACGTCAGAATAATTGCCGTTCTTGGTTCTTACATTCCTCTACCTTTCATCTGCTATCGAGCAGATCGCCGCGCTTGAATACTTTGCCAGTAAGTGGTCTGCGGAATTAAAGGAGACTCGCGTTAGTACCAATAATTTACACGCTGTGCGGGTCTTCTTACAGGCTGGATGAAGAAGAAGAAGAAGAAAAATAAAAAAAAAAGAAAGAAAGAGACGACGGCGCGCAATCTCTCAGCTACAAATTACATTATCGTGGCAAATGGGCTATTACGCGAATTCTCAATCTAGTTCCTCGGCTCGTACTCGCGTCTCAATTATTTGCACGGACATTCGCGGCTTCTGAAAGGTATTCTTCAACGAGACGAATAAACGTTTTCAATCAGTTTGTACTTTTCTTGCGGGTGCATCATGATAGCCGCCTTTTTAATTTTGCGTAATCAACGTGACGGTGCAATCTCGTGACGACGCGGCGGGCGTTTTCCCGTCGACCACGTCGTTGGAGAAGTTATTTCGATAATAATTGCCAGGGAAAAAAGTCTTTACGACTCTCTCCTCCTCCCTCTTTCTCTATTTCTCTCTTGGGTCTCTCTCGAATTTTTTTTTTCTTTCGTATTTCTTTATCGAGTGACTATAGTCGCCGTATGACCGTCTCAAAACGAGCCGCGAAATTACGAAGGATCACGCTGCAATCTCCGATTTACGAAATTGCCCGCACTTTCCTTCCTTTCGGTGACAAACGGAGAAGCGATTTCTTCCGTCATCAGCTGTTTACACACCGGTTGCGTTACGTCAGCAAATAGTCTGTTACATAGTCATTGACTCCAGTCTGTAGGCGGATGTATTTATTAAAAAAAAAAATTACCAGTAGCATAAGATTCTTTATTCAGTTCCGTCACGTAGATATGTGAATGACAATATAATCAGTAACCGCATTGTGCATAAATTAAAAAATGAAAAACTTTAGATAATATTAATATAGAAATATTCTATGCTAAGGAAAAAAAAAAATATTGAAAAAAAGTGAATTATGTATTATTAATTCGATCGTTTAAAATAATTTACTCTCGGATTTGATCGTGTCAAATTTTCATTGATCGCACAGATGTTCTCAAAAATTATCTCCACGGCTCGTTCATTCCGACACCAACTGCGCGGCCGCGTCGAGTGTGTTATTATGCAATTATATTTCGGTAACTTTACTACTCGCGTAGCCCGCTGACATTCAAAGCATTTCGCACGATGATTCCGCCTAGTTTCGCAGACGAGCGAACTTTTTACAATATCTCGAATTCACACCTGCCGGGCCGCCTGATGATCCTAAAACTTTTAGCTGAGCTCTCAAGGACTAGAAATAGTTACGACTTTTTTTTCGTTCTTTTTTTTTTTTTTTTGCACCGCCGACTAATACATTCTGCAGACTCCCGGGTGTCATCTGCGCAGAATCTCAATCCATTTCTATCCGCTTTGTCCGCCGGAGACTTGAGTGATCGACCGACGGCCGTGGCTGCCGTTTTCTTTTTATATTCGCCAATATGTTTTCCTGGAATTTATATTGCATTTCTCATTTATATGGGAATTTCTTTCATTTGTGCAACTTAATGGGTGACCATTCTATTTGATATAGCGACGGCTTATTCTTGTGCAAATTTGTGGTTTATTAAATTATCATTACCTTTCTGAATCACAAAGGACGCAGACTCGTGCGTTTACACGGGAAACGTCGGCGATAATAAATGGCGATAATCGTTTTCTCCAAACAATTTCGATACTTGCCCGTAGACCGGATCCGTTCGTTCCAAAAATATATTCCCTTCTTTCGAAATCTTCGGTGGTTCGTGGCGAGCATCGGCAATAGGTCTAATTCGAAAGAAAGATGCGAGTCCACGCGATGGTCAACACCCGCTGCGAGGGGGCAGGACCCGATCCGGCGGACCGTCTCCCGCAGCGTCGGGACGCTCCGAAAACAATTTCCTCGTCACGCGGAAATAGTTCGATCCTCGCCACGAGTTGCCTGAGACCGATTCGAGGCACGTGCCCCGAGCGATTCCCACGTGCTGCCTGCGAACGGCCGTTTCTTTCTGCCTTCATATTTTCGACCGCCGCGACTCTATGAATAGATACCAGGCGGATACGCGAGCTTACATAACCGTCCACGTGTGAGGGCCCCATTGTCTCTGAAAGTCTTTTTTTTTCTCTCTTTTTTTTTTGCACACAGGGTTGTCCCGACACGAACTTAATTCGTTCCGCGCTGCTTTTCACGTTACATTATATTCTGCGAATTTTTTTATAGCAGATAAATTCATAACTAGTTTGGGGGAATAAATTGAAATGCATATATTTGTACATATATTCCGAAAGTCACGGGACTTGAAAGTCCAACGCCGAATTGTGTTACATAAAACACTTTCTATCGACATTTCTATCACGTATTAAATTACACGACGGGCAAGTGTGACCAAGAGTAATAGCCCCCGCGCCGTTAAAGTTCCTGGAAGTAATTGTCGAACGGGTCGCGCTTGTGAAATCGAAAATTTATTTTCCTATCGGCCGCGGACGGACCGGGACCGGTAAAAGCGTTTAGGTCAACGAGGCCGGCGATCGCGCCGAGTAATCGATGAAGTTATACGCCGAAAGAAACAGCTGCCCGTCAATCATTGTTCCGAAATCACCGATACCCGAAGTTACACGCGATGCCGGTTACTTTGCATTCCGTACCGCGCACCATACCGGCACGCTAGAAACGCCAGAACGATCTCTTGCGTCCGCTATTAATCTTGACAGACTCCTCGAGGGGCCATTAATATTAGAGTGAGGTCACTCTCGCGAGAGAAGATATCCTTATAAATTATCACCTCCTTGAGCCACGTCACTCTTATCGTTTATTGTGAAAAACCCGGCTCGAATAATCGGGAGCACGCAAGAGAATTATTTTCGTATATTTGAGTACAGCACACCTTCCAATCGAAGCCGATATTACGTGCCGGCTAGCGTTAAGTCGGCAAACAGACGTCGAGCGAGCGCTGGTGATCTGTTTGCGCTGCGACGTGGAAAACTTCGACTTACCGTCTTCTATAATATTTTTTAGAAGGTAATCAGATAATGGAAAGTCATTGCCGCCGATGTGGATAAAACGGCTGGAAATGTTACTGCATGATAAACCGTGCGTTATCTCAAATTAAATACACGTACATAGTATGCGCCGTTGGAACGACGGTATTCAAAGAAATATTTATTAATTTTTTAATGTGAAAGAAAAAAAAGGGGAGCCTGACAAACGATATATCTTAACTTAAATTTTATGATGTTTTCGATGTAAAAAATTTTATAGCCGATAATCGAATTTTATTCAGAAGTGTTCCCGAGCGTTCGCCGCGAGATAAAATATGCGTCCTTCCTTGATATAAGTCGAAGCGCTCACGAAACAAGAAATATAATCTTGTACTTATTAATTAATGCTAATTTTGGTGTCATGTAAAATACGCCTTCCGCGTACGCCGAGGCACGGGTCTCGTCCTCAAACTACCGAATCGAATCCTACGATAATGGACGCAATTACGAGTTAATCTACCGTGTGGTATCACGAGATCGCGAGCATTAACGGGCAACTTTCGCCGGCGCGCGCGACCGGTTTTCTTTGAATCCGAGAACCGTATGTAATCGCTTTTGAGGACGAAGGTTTGTCGTATAACATGAATCTTGGGCTGATTCGGCCGCTGGGCTCGGTGCCGAAAAATTTTCGGATCCTACCCGCGCGCGCGATGCACCGCGGCACTTTGTAACGTACGCGTAATCGTGCGTGCGGCGCGAAATAACGCGTACGCGCGGCACAGGAAGACGTCTTACGAAACCACCCTGCCTTTTTTCCCTTCGGCACGACGATCGAACGAGGAATAAAAGTACAGTTTTATTGGAAAGTGAATTTACTCGCTACAAAATCGTATTGCGATTCGTCAAGAATTTTCAAACGTGAAAATCGAATTTCTACCTTGATTGCGCGCGACCGATAACTCGATGACGATGGTTAGCATTTGACAAATGGCAAGACGAATGTCATCCTGATCGCGTCGCGCATTCAGCCGCGGCTTATTTACGCATGGACGCGCGGGAAAATTACCGCGAGGAAATCAGGCTGTGCACGTCCGTGGGACGCGGCCCGCGGATTCGCGCACCGTCGTCGCACCGTTCATCCATAACGTCCCCCTGGGACGAGACGCTTAAATCACACTTTAACGAGAATGGAAAGTCGCATATTGCCGCATTTACCATTACCGGGTGACGGGGCGGTACCGGCAGGCACGGTAGACCGTTAATTTCCGAACGATTCGTTATGCGACGGAGTGTTATGAGGACTCTCGCGGTGATTCGCGATGCGCCGCCGTTGTCGTCCGCGGCGATTCAACCTGACGCCAGATAAGACGCGGATGCAAATAGAGATTTCCAGCTGGGAGAGATGGATGATGCCGGCGATGATAAATGGACGTTGCGGCCCGCTCGGACGACAGGATGACGACTCCGAATCCTGACGCTGAATGCTGTCGCGGACATAAGTCGCGGTGATCTTTTTAGCGCGACGCCTACGCTGGTCGGTAAATAGCGCATAATAATCGATGCAGGAAGTCCGAACATCTGCCGGATCATCTGTCTTTCGACGTTACTCAATATCACTACTGGCGAGAAATATCTGGACATTATTAAAATAAAATTTAGATTTTTTTTTTTTTTTTTTTTTTCTCTTTTCGACGCAATAATTAATGGCAATTTATATTTGAAAATTACGGAACTTATGTCTTTTATACGTACGTGTAACGATTAATAGAGTGCACTAAGTGCGCGGATAAATTAACGCTCTCGGAGCCTGTTACGTAAAAGATATATAATAGTTTCGAAATTCGCTTTGCACGTTTGATAATAGAGTAGCGCCCAATGATGTTGTTGCATTCGACGTTCGTCGGTCATTAAAGTTCCGATATCCATCTATCACTCGCACCTCGTTCATTTGTCATTGCCGTCACGCATCGTTGACACCGCTGAATTCTCTTTAGCGTTTCGAGAACCGCGTTTACGTAACAATTTCCTTCGGTAGCGTACTTTCGATTCCAGATTAATCGACCGCGCTCGGTCGGAGATTAATTTTAGAATTAAGGGCCCCCGCAGGGGTGCTCGCCGCGGGACGCGATATAAATTACCGCCGAAATTGCGCCGGATGCTAATGAGCGTAAGGCAGAAGTCCCTCCGTCTCTCGATTCACTCGCTACCGCTCTGGAAGGGAAAACGCTTCGCGTGGTTATCTCGTTGTCGATGATTACTCGGTTGCTGACTGACGTTCGATTCCTGCCAATCAAATTCAATGTGCGATTGGATTATGCCGGATTGGGGCAGAAGCCACCCATCATGCTGATTTAATTAAGAATCGCCGGCAATTCCGAACCGCAATGCCCGTTAACGGTCATCTTGCATGCCGTTTTTTTTTTTTTTTTTTTTTCGTCTTCATCGATAACAGACCGGTAATTGCCTCGTCGAGTAGCGGCGATGTCTCTGAACGTACGCTGAGCAACGCCGGCATTCTCGTCCTGAAAGAATCAAGGTTAGCGGAGCTTCCGCTTTTTGTAACATCCCCGTGCAATCGCCGTGAAAATTCCCGTTTTTCATCTCGCTGACAATCGCGCGGCGTGGTATCTCGGGCGCGGGATTCTTTTGTACTTCTCCGAGCAATCCTGTTACGCCGCGAACGAGGAAAATCAAAGAATTGTTAGCCAGAAGTTAACTGTCGACATACTAATTAGGCATGTTATTTCCCACGTTATTTTTTTTATTTTTTTTCTTTTTTTTTGTATCAGGCGCAAGTATTTTAGATGTTCGATAAGAAGCAGTGAAGGCTATCGATTTCTCGTTGTCTCTTGATACAATCGTTGAACATATAGAAAACGCGAAGTTATCAATTATTTCACGCGTTAATGATGAATCCACGAAGAAAGCAGAGTCACTTATCTTTAACAGCCATCGTTCTGATGCATCCGATCGAGATAACAAGGAGACTATCATCGTCGATAAATTATTTACTCGCGCAAGTCTTTTTGCTTTATTTGTAACCGTAAAATATTTTTTTTTTTTTTTAATTAAAATTTACATATGCGATAAATATAATTTTAATATATTCGAAAAAAATACGCGAATATCAAGAAAACAAATTCCGATATAAATAACCGATAGTTTTTGAATTTAATTTTTTTTTAAATAATTTATTGAAAGCCGAATATGGGGCAGAATTCTGTCGGTTTAATTAAGGGGCAGTTGGACCTTTGAATATTGATGCAGACAGCTCAAAGACTCGGAAAGGAAGACTGCCTGTGACGATTCGACAGTCGTATCGCACGATCAGCGATCATTATTCAGACGTTCAATTAAAGACTCGGCGGATCTCTAATTCGGTCGGCGCCGCGAGATTATTCCGATATCTTTTGTATCGATTGCTTCCAGGTAGGTCTGTCATTTCACCATGTGTGACGCACAGGGGCGGATTCAGTCTAAAAAAAAATTAATTTTAATTCCATCGGGAGCACACGTTTCGGCTTTGAGTTTTTACGTTAATAGTTTATTATATATTTAAAAATTACGTATTTAAAAAATAAAAAAGAACCGTGTTTACCACAATTCTTCTAAATATTTTATTTTATTAATATTTTTTATTGCGCGTTAGATCGTTGCGTGAAATCTTTAAATTTATTTTAAGTCGTGTAATGTCGCGTGTATAATTCTGGAGGGACTACTCTCGAGAGGAATCTATACAGTACATAAATCTATTAGAGTTGATAAGTCGATATGTAAAGAGGCTTCTAGCCTGGTGGACCTAGGGGTCCAATGCGCTCCTGATGGGTGCATCATCCATTGCCGAGCAGCGAGCCGAGCGTGGGCGCTCCTCGCCGTATCGATCTCGGGCTCTCTTCGAGGATTTCAGAGCACCGTGCTCTGCTGGGTGGTCTTCGAGTACAACAATGAATCATATCCCGAGGAAAAGGATTTCGGTGTGACACGGGCACCGGCCCGGAATGCTCAATGCGGAGGACACGTAAGGACCGCGTACCCGGAACCGCGATCCTCTTGCGACTCACGATAAACGAGCCGGATAACCGCGCATACCCGAGCCAAACTTGCGAGCAAGTCCACTTATTTTTGACCTCACCTCACCGCGAGGAGGGGCCCGTTCGTGACTCGAAATCGAATGGCACCGCATTATTTGTGCGCGTCGTGCGATAAAAGTGCAGAAAAATCGCGAAGTTGCGAAACGCTGATTTGATCGTGAAGTCCCTGGATCGAGATCAGGTTGAGAAAATAAATTTTAAGAGTAAGGAGATTTTGAGAAGGCACTTTATTGCAATAATTTAAATTCATATTAATTTTATAATTTTAATATTATCGATTTCGCGAGTCGGCGACAGCCGTAGGTTTCCTTTGAAGCGAGCGTGTCCAGCCGCTGGAGTTACGCTCCGCGCAGTGGTACTGTCGTAGGTCTTCCGGGCGAAAACGCTCTCCCGCAACGAGCAGACACAGCGCGCACCTAATTAAATTAGGCGCTCGCTGATAGATTTCAATCAGGCTCGTACTGCCAGCGCCGCGCGCTCGTTTCAGTGTAAATGTACGGGAGTCGCTTCGATCTACACGTCCCTAAAATTTAACGAGCTACCGGCCGTCCACTTTCAGACTCCCGCAGCATGTCCGAACCCTGCGCGCCTTCTCTTCTCCGTGGCTGCAATTAATTAGTCCTCCGGCCGTCGTTCCTTTGCGCGATCGCCCACCCTTCGTTCCCGCCGTAATTTGACCTGGGGGGAATCACAATGCTTGCGGGTGGATGCGACTTCCGTGAGCGGCCAGGTCCTCGCGCGAGGATGAAGCGCCCGTCGTCGCTTTTCTTTCACGTCGCCGCTGCAGCGCCGGGGGTTGATCGATGAAACGGGCAGACGCGCGGAAATTTGCCGTCGCGACGCCGGCTGGTATAAACGGCTCCCTCGTGCGCTTCGCAAATAGGCACTTCCGCCGGGTGCGAGAAAGTGTGTCGTGTAGATTAAATTAAGCCCGCTTTTTGCGGGGCTCCGGAGCCCGACCGCTTTCGCAGCAGTCGCAGTTATCCTCGAGGCACCGCGTCGTACAGAGTTAATCAAGCTGACAGTTCCCCTTATGCTAACTAATTTGCGCCAGTTTTTTGCGGGCTTTCGCCCTGAAATTACTTCGCGCCCGCGTAACCCGCGCATTTGCGTCTCGTCGCCGCTTTGTATTCCACCGGCGAAAGTCGGCGCAAAAAAAAAAAAAAATGCGGTGATCGAGATAATGCGCGACCGTAATTATCTTACCAATAATAACGTTCGCAATGATAAGCATTGAAAATATAAGACAAAGCGCCAATCACGGTCGTTACATTGCGTTTTCTCTTGATCGTTCAATCTTTTTCCTTTAAAGAAAATTAACGCAGCGCTAAGGAGACGTTGCGTGAAATCGATTTAAGTAAATCGCGTGCCTTAACGGGTATTTTACGCGTTGTGAAAATATTTGGATCGAGTTATCGATTCGATCGTTCACGCAGCGGGACCTCAACGCCACGTGATAATTCAGAGGAGATTCGGTTAGCCTTAATTCCGCAGCCGTCAACCTTCGCGTGCGTTTCGAAAAAATGATGAAAGTTGCGGTGACGCAACGTGGATAATTGCAGTTCTTAAATCTCGGATAGCGAGGAAACCGAAACGGGCGAGGGCGGATTACCGAAATACAGGGGAGGTGGGGACGAGGGGGGGGAGATGAAGCAGGCGGTGGGGTACAACGGGCAGCTGGCGAAAAGGCATTTATTGCCCGTTGCACCATTTTACGGGTTCTTAATTCCTTTGCCGGCGTTATACCGACGATAGGAAACGGCTCTCAAGAAAAACGCCGGCCAGATCCTGGCAATCCTTTAGAGAAATTCACACTACCCTAAACACCCTTATACACAATGCTACTAGTGAGCTTTTATATCTCGGAAGCCGCTCTTTGTTGACACTTCGCTTCAAGGAGCTGCGTTCTTTCTAACAAAATCATCCTTTTTGACAATCTGAATTATCGGCGACGCTAGTGCGGCGCACAAGTATTTTATATAACGCTTTATAAATTCACGTCGACGCCGGCTCGTCGAATTTATTAACCTGCACACGAGTGACAGCGTGAATGAGGTTTGAAAATTTTCTAATCGCCGTTCTCTGGTCGTAATTATTACTGTCGTTATACCTTTTTTCAAGCCGCCAGCTCGTTTGCAGCCTCGTAAAAAACAATTTTGAAAGCATCAATCTCGAATCGCACGACAACTCGAATCGCTATAATTGTTTAGGCCGAACCTACCGATAGATGGGCTGGATAACCGCGAAGAGTTATGATCTGGTACCGCCGAGTAGAAACCTAGCGCGTAGCTGCGAAGAAGGTGTTGGCGATCTTAAAGACCGGTCTGTCGCGATTTATACGCGAAAATTATCCAACGATATATTTATAGGGTGATAACGAGAACCCCGAATGCGCACTAATAATCGTCCTTAATCGCTGTTAATTAATCTATCCCGCGAGAGATGATTATTAAAGCGTTCGTGTAACGGCGCGGAGATTGCAATTTGCACGATAACATATTAAGACATTATTAAAAATCGTTCTGGATTTCACCGACGGAATGCATGATTGGTAGTCCTGTTACGACGTGAAACCCGTTCGAATCTTAAAAAATTACTACACTTCGACCTAACGGTGTTAGAATAAGCTGGCAGAATAAGATGACGTACGTCCTTTGATTAAATGCTATTTTCTTATTTTTCTGCAACGTAAAATTAAAAATTTAATTAGAAAGAATATTTATAATTGGTTTTGTAACATGACTTTCTTATTTTCGATACAATTTCTACTTTGAGATCTTTTTCGATTTTACGCATACTGTTTTATTTTTGAAAATAATTAATTATAACATTATTAGTCTACGTATATTTTGGAGATTTGCGTACGAGACTTTTGCGCTTAGCCGGACGTATCCGAGGCCGCAAAAACGATACGGTGAGGCTGATGATGATGTAGCAAAAGAAAATAGTAAAAACGAAATTTATAACTTATGCGGAAGTCCGTATAATGAAGAGGATAAATCGTGCAATTAGCAGTTGCGCCAGTTACGCGAGCTATAATAAAGTTCGCAAAAACGATGAGATGACGATAGAGGCCTGCATCATTTCCTTAAATAAGTTACATTATTATATCGATCATCGATCGTGTTAAGCCACGTTGTCGGGACTCGGCGACGGTCGAGGGGGCGGCGGGGGGGTGATAGAAGATCCTAGCGCGCCGACCAATCACAGCGCTCTATCGATCGCCTGATAGCGAGCTCGCGACGGGCCTACGTGACTCGTTCCATTGCGGAGAAAGGATACGCCACGTGGAGAGCATCGGTTTCCGAGACGGACATCGAGGCATCTGCGTATATTCTCTCATCCCTTATCGTCGTGTACCTGTGTCTCGCCTCGCCCTATGAACCGCAGTGTCGCGCACAGGACACCGCCGTTGTCCATTCACCGACTTTCGATGTAAAGGTGAACTTCTCGTCTTTATTCCGTTCTTTATTCCGCCTCGTCTCGTTCTTTATTCCGCCGTGATAGCTTCGCGTACTTGCAGCCGGGCGAGGATACGCGATCATCGAAGCTGCACCGTCCGCGATCGAAATCTTTTTATCTAAGTGCCGAAATATCTAAGGTCAGACTTATTGCGGAGCTTCGAGCGCAAGGACACGTGTTGCTAATCGCTCCGCAGTTTCGCATATTTTCGACCGCGGATAGGACGTATACGGATAAGTGTTGGCTGTAGGCGCGGGGAAAAAGGGGGACGGTGCGGTGATAGCGCTGCTAGCTGTGATAGCGCTGGAGCGTGCGGCCGGTCACCCGCTACCAAAACACGCGCGCGGTACGATAAACAATACGCGCTCAACAAGACCTTGAATAGAACAGAGTATTAACAGTGATTTTTTTGTTTCAGATAATGTTCTACCTATTGAAGAAGGACCAACCTGACATCTCTCAGACATCCCGAGAGGAGGAGGAGGTCCAGAAAGAGTATCCTGCACCAGCGGAGCAACTCCAGGGTAAGTATTAATTTTTTTCGGATTTAAATAGTTTCAATTTTTGATAACGTTTTTTTATTATTCTCTTTTATTAAATTTAATATTTAAAATATAATTTTGTAATTTATTTGTTACAGATCTGCTGCTGCGCATCATTCAGAGAGAATATAAAGTGCCGCTCGCCGATATTAAATTATACGAACCGCAGCCGGTTCGTCGGTCGCTTCGCGGGTACCGCCAGTTATCGGGCGCTTTTTGTACGATTTATTTTTAACGGGAGTGCTGAAAAATAACGTGCGAGAGTGTTTAATAATTTTCGCGATTGTAACTTCACCCGGGCGCGTTCGCGAGTTACTTGTACGCGGAAGGATGGCTCGTCACGTCCCATCTGAGAGGAGGAGCAGGCCCGGGACGGGCATCCTGCATCGGCGGAGCAACTTTTAGGTGATAATTAATTCTTTTTTTTAATTTATTATTTTATTAACTTAATTTTTATTTTTTTGTTTAAACATTGACTTATTTCATAACGTCTACATTAATGTTATTTAATTTTATGTTACAGTCACCAGCAGATATCGACAACTCCGCTGTACTTCATGCAGATTGGTGAGTTGTATCATTTTTTTCATTATCGAGGTTTTACAAGGCTGTAAACGAGTATCGGAAAATATTCGCGATGCTCTCGTCGAAGATTACGCTCGACAGATACGAGCTGCGAATGTCGTTTGCTATAAAAGCTACAATAAAGCCGCGATTAGACGCCGAGGAGACGCGTTTTATCGTCGCGTATCGACTCGTCATACTTTGCGGGATTTCGCTTTTACGAGGCGAGCGGACGCGGCGGGCTCCGTAACACGAGCAGCGACGAGTACGCGACCGGGGCGAAGGCGCGAGTAGTTACCCGAGGCCGGCTGACCGGTAACGTTTCTCTGAACGATAAAAGTAACGTTGATTGCCGCGCGGCGGCCGCGGAGTGCCGCGGCACAATGCGATTTCAATTTTATTATGCCAGCTGCGGGAGATAACCGCCGCCGGCGGTCGTAACTCACGCGGTATCCTTTAAGCTGTCTTCACGGTGAAACTGTGTCAAATCGGCAGAATAGCCCCTGCCGGATTCCTCTTCGTGCGAGGAGCATCGGCGTCCGATATAGAGGTAAACTCGCCGATAATAACGCGACGGAGCGCAGACCGGCGGAAGTTTGCGCGCTCCTTTCCTCCTTGTCTTTTTCCCTCTACAACCGTGAACGCAGTACCGCGATTCGGTTTCTCTCTGGGGCTTCCGCACAATGCAGGCGTTCTTTCTCAATGATAATTTATCGCGAAGCAGGATCTCGCGTGCTGCGAGAGAATTGGGAAAGTAATTCGAGGCAGATATAAATTAATTTACAGAATTATTCATTAACATTACGTGCGCCAAAGATATTTAAAAAAAAAAAAAAAAAAAAGAAAAAGATTTGTTCAATTCGAAAGTATCCCTTATTTTTTCGTATGATTTAAATGCCAGCTTACACAAGCGAGCCTAATTGAGCTTCGTGCTTAGTATATAGAATTTTAATTGAGTCATCGATTCCCAAATGGCCGAAGCGAATGCGAGGAACCTGACAAATATCCTTGGCGCACAACGGCAGGCAGCCCGCCACCTTCGTGCCAGAAAAAAGGAGCGACCGGTAATTTATTCAAATACGCGCATTGATATACAAATGGATCGTAATTACTGTTAACGCGCACGAACGCGAATATCCATAGCCTCGCAGCGATCTCGGGATTTCAAATCGTCGGCCGATTAATATCCATCCAGCGAAACCACCTGGCTCCGTATAATGGCCGCGCGCGGTCTACACGTTACATAGCCGACTACAATAATAAATAATTAAAGCCGCACGTCTCGCGACCGCGGGCGCGTCTCTCGTTTCTTTGGGCCGGCACCGAAATTACTTGAGCATGAATGTCCCGAGGAGATCTCGTGTCGCCCGACTTAATTAGTTTTGCGCTCGCATTAATGACGGTCGCGTAATCTCGCACTTTATTGCTCTTTCGGCAGGTGAATACCCAAGAGAGAGAGAGAAAAAGAAAGAGAGAAAAAGAGAGAACGAGATTGAGAAAAAAAGAGAGAGAGCCGCGCGAGATAGCTCCCGTTAAAGCTATTCCTCGGGCGATTAGCCGCCGACGTGGCGTCCGCGATTTTTGATTCGACACAAGGCTCGGGCTCCGGCCGATGATCGGGGAACGCGCTAAATTGCACGCCGCGGGGCGAATTAAAACGATTGCCTATACGTCGTGTATCACCGTCGATGAAAATTTCGAAGTCCATTCCGCGTGACGGCGGCAGAGGCTGGGGGAAGATTCATCGCGATTACTGCGCGCTTGTACATACAATCGCCCCGGGATCGAGCTCGTGAATCTGTCACGGTGCACGAAAACTTGCTGTCGAACTTTCGCTTCTACTGTTTCTTCAATGACGCAGGGTAACTTCACGTGACGCGCGGATTCGCTCGATAACGAGCGGCGGTTAAAGAGAACCGCATTCGTTGCCGCATTCTCATTTCACCTTTTGTTCCGTACGTCAAAATCCTCGTGACGTTTAATTTGTCTCCGTTCTACGTTAGCGTCTCGGCTGCCGCGCGCTTACATTGTCGATTATTTGTTCCTACGGACGAAATCGCATACCGAGCGTACCGAACTTGCGGGCCAAGAAGAAGCGTAGTGATTGTTTTTAGCTGTTACGTGAAGGCACGTCCGAGCGTACTCGTAAACAATGTTGGTGGAGTTGCGGACGAGACGCGCAAAATGTCCGTTATTCCGTGCTGTTATGATAATGAGAAAACGGTATTTTTTTTCTCCCTCACTTGGCATCTCTCCTCGCTGTTTTACGCGGACTTGCGAGACTGTATAAACGATTTCCCCCGTGGTCCTCGGGCATTAATTAACTTGTCGTTACGAGAGACACCCGGGCGTGGTGCACGACGTTGATTGAGTCCCAGCTTCAATTTCAATAAGTCTTGTCAATATCTCTAGAATTATGCGATAAGAAAATGATGCGCCCGGTCTGCATCATAATGTATTAGGGGCCGAGTCGATTTCAGTGTCGCGTGAGAGCGCCTTCGCGCGCAACACGCACGTGCACTTTCTCACGCACACTCGCACCGACCCGCTTTACGGCGAATAAATTGTACGGGATGCATGCGTGATTTATACACCGAGTTTTCAGGAAGTCGTGCGAGCACAAAGCGCTCGGCTGCCAATCAGTGGCGAACCGGAGTGAAGACGTTACGGCGGTATCGTGCACGACGTCGAGAACATTTCTCCATGCCGACCATGCTCGGCATCCGGTCGATAAACTACGCTAAAAACCGATCTCGCGGCTCTCTAGCGGATGACGCGCGGGGAAAAAACGGAGTTAATGATAACGCAAATTTTTCGTTCGCTGCGGTTACGTCTTGGCGTTTCTTCCCGGGAATGCGCTCGGCCGCGTTGCGGGAAAAGCGCGGGCTACAGGCGCGGTTAATCTTTTTTTTTTATCTCGCGGTTTTATATTTTTGAAAGTATCAATTAAAATTATTCCTCTTTCTTTTTATTTTATTTATTTATTTATTATTTTTTTTTTTTAGAAACGTTTGATTTGTGAATATTAATTAATTAATGCTGGCTTGACTTGCGCGCTCTGCCATTACTCATTACCGCAAGTTCGGCGAACCGCGGTCGCGTTTTCCGCCCGATTTTCCTGTCGCAATCGAGCTCCTTTGTCTGGGGACACGTCGATAATGTCGACAGTGTGACACCCTTAATGCCGACGTTCTACGCTTAATTAACGTTGTCACGGAAGAGCTTACTGCACGCGTTGCATTCCTACTGTCCGACATCGACATGTTTCTTTGCCACGCTTTAGCGATCCAGACCGACGCCTTTCCCTCGTTTTGTCGCAACGAATCTCTGATTGGCACACAGCGGCGCGCAACTTCTTTCGCGATTTCTTAAGACGGGTAATTCTCGATTTTCTTCTCTAAATACTGGTGAGAATTATGTTATTGTGCCAGTCGGTCACGGAGAACTTTTCTTTCAAGAAGTATATTATATACATTTATATATTAATTTATTTTTTATTTAATCGACAAAAATATTTAAATCTATCGAATTTTAAGAGGAAAGCGCGTGCCTAAGATATAAGATTACAACTGCATATATAATCCCATACAAAAGGCCCGAATGTTTAATACTTGTCGGTGCGGAATATAAGATATCAGATAGATCGCGCGACGGCGTGGTTCCGAGAAAGGTGTAAGGCGTATTAAATTAACGCGCGTTCAAATTTACACATCCAAACACAAGGTGCGTATCTGAGATTAATGGGGCCGGCGCATCGTGATAAAACGAATAGGAGTCGCGTACGAATCGGCAGGGCGAAAGAAGAGCGGTATGCCGGCCCCGTCGTTGGAGATAAACGCGCGGAAGAAAAAGCCCCCGCGTAAGATGATATCGTGGTAACGTCTTGATTTAACGAGTCGCAGATACGAGATTGCAATCAGAGCACAGAGAGCTTTGCACCTGGGGCCGCGGGCATCGATCGGGATCATTCGTTGCTGTGTGTCATGCGCTCGCTCGTCTTTATGGTCACTTTTAACTGCCCCACGGTATTCTTGCTCTCAGTGATCGTCAACTTTTTTTTTCGAGGCTCGCTCGGGACACAGAATCCTGATCCCACGCACCTGCCCGCCGACCTCCTTCCACCGATCTTACCGCGTACAGTACCGCCAGTTAAAATTTGAAGTGATCAACGTTCGAATGTAATTACGGGAATAGGATCATAGAAAATAATCGGGACAGGTGCGTATTTGTACTTTGCTCCGTTAGGGATTTATAGTATGACAAGCACGATTAAGAGAAGTTAATTACATTAATTAATTTGTTTTGTCCTTGGTTTGATTTCGGTCTTGATTACCGCTCGCGCTGTAGCGATTTGCATTTCATACAGTTGGCAGACACTGGCTTGGAAAATCAGTTAGCCGTACGATCACTATAATACCGGGCGGTTATGTTGTTTATTAAGAATATACGCGATAGGGAGAGGACTATTATTAATTGTGGTAAACGCACTGGCAGAAACAATAATTTAATGAAATTTCCATATGCGGGCAGTTATTTGAAGCGAAGGCAATAACAGTGTCGTTTACAACTTACGGAAAATTTTTACGAAATAAAAAAAAAAAAGTTTATTATAGCAATTATGTTAATCTTTTGCTTTTCAAAAAAAAAAAAAAAAAAAAAACGTGTCTTAATTACTTCGTATATTCAATTTATCTTTCTCAAAGGCGACTCTTTTCGATAAAAATCCTTACTCATTATAACAGAAAGACCTCGAAAATTAATGATAAGACTTGCATATAAAATGCTTAATCAAAATTAATTATTCCTCGCTGACGCTTTTTATTGCTTGTAAGTAGAACAATAAAGAAACAATTATCATTTATTACTTTGTTAGACGAATGAATGTAAGGTTTATTTTAGCGTTTCCGAAGCGTAAGAAAGGTCTCGAGAGGAGAGAAAAAAAAAAAAAAAAAAGAGAATGTACTAATCGCACTACGGGCTGAATAGCACTTCAATTTAAACGTTTGCTGCGCAACGCCTCTTTGCCGTCGCATCTCGCGCGAAACGAGGAAGAGATTAACTGCGACGTCTCATGCGAGCCCTCGCGAACCGTTCTACGGGACGTCTCGTACGCTCTGGAAACGAGACTTCGGTTTCTGGCGGCTTCCTCGCGCGGAATGACTCGGTAAGCGCAATGCCGAGCGCGCCCTCGCGAGCGGCAGCTATTAAATGCCGGATTGCTCATAAATATAAATCATATAGGATTGTCTTGTTGCCCCCCCCCCTTTTCCCTCTTGTCAATGCCTCTGGCGGCTGCAGCCCTGGGAAACAGCTGTCCGCCCAGCGGCTGGCCCTCACGGTGCCGCCAAATTTGGTCTCGCGGACCTTGCTCACGGATCGCGGATCGCTTATTCGAGTTCGAGACGTGTCCCGCAGGCCTGAAAAGACTTGTCTTCCTCGTCGTTCTCTTCCCTCGCTCGCGAACGGCTCCAGAAACATTTCGGTGAGATACGTTTCTTGCCGGGGATTCCAACCCGAGACGATACAGATACCGCAGAAAGCACGGGCGATATACTCGGAATTAATGCACGTTACACGCGCTCGAGCGGGTCGAATAAAAATTTTATGTTCTGAGAATTTATTTCGCAATCGATACACATTCCCGAGAAGCCTGAATCTTTGATGAGACTCTTGAAAGTTTCGCTCTTACAATCATCAAGTATATACAAATTTCGGGACCGTTATGCAGGTTCATGTTCGAAATATCATTTTTTTTTTTTTTAATAATATAATACAAATAAATAATTTAGTACTTTGATATCAGCATTACGATATTAGGTAAATTAAAATTGATATTAAATGCGGTTTTTAAGATTGCTGCAATATCACATTTCCGACTGGACATACTACAAATATATTGCGCCTATCATAAAATTCTAATCAGCCAAGCAATACCGTGATTCGTGTTGCTTGATAATGGTATGTCGGTTCGATTAATTTTATTTTATCGTCACTTAAGACCGCTGAAAATGTTTTGATAAATTCCGATAGGCAGAATATCAATGAAAGGCCGAATAAACCAGCGAGATTTTTTTTTTTTTTTTTTTTTTTTTTTAATCACGTAAGCCCGCTTATCACTCACTGTGTCGAATACGACGCTACCAAGTGTAATCTCTCGCAGATTCCTCCCCACGTATTGGAAGCCAGATAAATAAGCGATCAAGCCGTCGGCTCTCGGCAGTCTTTCTACCGCTGCTAATCGTCGAATCGCATAAAGAGAGCCGCGCGATAATCGTCTCGCCAGACACGAACGGATTTATCGCGACGATTTTGACAACGGCCATTCCTATCTACCGGCGGTGATCGCGGCGCAAAGTCGCGCGACGTAACATATTGGCCGTTCGCGTACGTGTCAGATTGTCGCGTATAAATATTCATGGCGCGTCACCGCGATAAAAATCGCGGCCTTCTCTCTCTCAGGTACAAAAGATACTTTTCCTTCTTTCTTTCTTTTTCTTTTTTTTTTTCTTTCGTTCGTTTGATAATTTCGAGTTGCCTACTTGTTGATCGTTGGGCCTCGGCGCACGAGAGATCCTTCTCCCGTAGCCGCTTAATTACTTCTCGAAGGAGTCGATTGACTCTTATTCCATCGGTAGATCGCCATCGGTTGGCATAGCGCGGTCCAATCAATGGATTGGACACGCCGGGCTACTATTAATGAGCAAACAGATGAAACGACGGTAGATAGCCGTGTTTTAATTAACTTTTTTTGTTTCTTTATCCGCGCACACACGTCGGCGTTCCACGGTCGTGGAATTAATATCAAATATGAGTTCGTTTTCCTACGCCGTTTTTCTTTCTTGGTGCACTCGATGTACGATTGTCGATACGCGTTTGTGTGCACGCCTGACATTTAAATGCACCTGCGCAACCGAAATATTCATGAAGCGATGCATGACAAACGTCCGCTGGACAGATTCGTTTCGTCGGATGGTTTTACGGGACGTATAATTACCGAGATACCGGTGCCGTTTGGCGAGGGAATTCAATTAAAGATTGAAACTGTCGTCGGAAATTTGTAAATGAGCGTCGCGTTGAAATATTTCGTTGACGAAATAATTCGTAAAAAATGCTGTAACGTAAGACAGATAATTATTAAAAAAAAAAAAAAGAAGAAAACCACTGTGGGGCGAAACACTTTTGCTCTTGTTTCTCACGTCATTATTTTATGGCCGGAAGAATTCATGCGAATCTCGTTTTAGGGCTTCTGAATATTCGTGGCAATTACGTCGAGTCTATTAACCGCCGTAAAACTGTCTTGTGGTATTTCAATGGCAATTTTTCGGTGGCTCGAGTCCTCGCCGAAGATAATCACTGGTTTGCGCGTAGTAGACAAGACCCGCTACTCGCGCAGCGAAAGCATAGCCAGGATCTTAATCTAGACCAATTTAATATTTCGGACGCTCTCTTTCTAGCTGCTGCTTTATTTGCCATAGCCTGATTATACGTCTCCGTTGATTGGCGTTTCGCCACGGCGCGCCATCGCGAATTTTTATTAGCTCGCCGAACGTGAACAATGGCGGTGCCCGGCCGCGTTGCGGTGCTCGGACGCGATTTTTGGCGATTTTCATCAAGATTTCCGAGATAGTCCGATTAAGATGCGGCCGAGGCGACCGGGGGCGCGGGGCCAGCTTTTAATTTGTTCGAAGATGTTCTCCGAAGCGGTAACGACTGGGTGCGGGAGCGCCAACGAACGGGTCAATTAGTAACAACGAAAGCCCCGGTGGAATTTATAAGCGCGGGTAAGGGCGACTCGTCCGCGTCCTGAACATACAAAATTATACCCTTTCCGCAGCTGCCCACAATCCCCTTTCCCTCGTTGGGCGTACAATTCAAATCCTTGGTCACCATTTCTAATTAGTATACGCCTCCTTCCGCGTACGGGATGCATCGTAAATATCACGAATAACGCTCGGCGAAACGACATTTAGAAACTCTCCCCGTCGGCCGGATAATTCTTTATCTTTATCGATGCTCTCGGGGTATGTAAATCGCATGAAAATATTCTTGATCGATGGATTGACGTTCGAAGTAATGAGTGAAATTTTTTATATTGTAAATAACGGACCTCCGTACTTCGTGCGCATCCCGAATACGGCCGGTCCTTGCGTGCTTATGCGTGAGAGCATTCATGCGTGCTAACGTATACAGCCGTAGGTGTCCGTGAGACGCGGTCGAAGAGTCGGCGTCGGGCATGAGGGTACATAATAACTTATTCCGAGCCTTATTATTACGGACGACTGCGGTGGGCCCTGGGCCAGTAGCGGTCAAGTACGCGTGGGTATCCAACGCGGCGGAGACGTCCGTTATTACGTCGTCACCGGTCCTGTACTCGTCAGCGAGCGAGGGAGCGACGGGTGCGTTGACAAAACTTTTCTTCGGATGTCACAACTTAGTTACTGAATTTTTCGAGGTTCACTCCCCGATCTTTTTTTTTTTTTTTTTCGGTAGAAAACGCTTTATTATACATTATACTACCTACTTGAATAATTATTGCTACCACACGTCGTCTATTATTTTCGTACCCGAGCCTGTGAGGATTCGTTCGTAACAAAACGAGACTACATGAGGACGTACGACGGCACGAAATTTTCTCGCGGTCAAGAACGTACGCGTATCGCGGCGCGAAAAGAAAAATAAAGAGCCTCCGACACGGTACATATGACTCGGAACGAATTCGCTAATTCGCAGGAACTCCTTAATTATAACACGGGCGAACTCTATTCCGTCGACTACCGTTTAGCGCTGCCGGGTATGCGTATTCGGGCACCAATAAATCCGAGGCTGTCCGCTGACTTAATACCGTGGCGAAATCAATTTACCGTGGGTGGCTGCTATACATATCGAGCCCGTGCTGTAATTAAATTGTTACTTCAGGCGGACCGCACGCCAATCGACATGGGCGGCCACCGAACACCCACACTCGCGCTCCCCCGCCGCTGTATTTATGAGCCCTTTATACTCGGAGCGTGTCCTCTATTAATAACGCGGGATATTAATGAATTTGCGAAAGAAGTCCCGGCTTTATCCGCGTGTCCTGGGAATATCGCGTGGGTGGAAACGTCGTCGTAGACGCCACGTTGAGTTTCTCCCTTTCCCGTCGATTCCTTGCGGAAGGATTCATCTTGACCAGCCTTTTAACGGCCGTGTTTTTCATCAACGTGCGCGCACACCCCGCGTGTGTTTCATTAATGAATATTCGAACGGCTTAGATGGGTGAAATATCGCTCGTGGTAAGAGGTAACGTGTTCGACCGGCGCGTACGTGGTTAGTGATCCATGGGCGATGCAAGGGCGCGGAGGTGCTTCGATCGCGATCATTAATCACCGGAGATAGATGTTGTATAATAATTTATCGATTTCGTGGTATTACGTATGGAAAATTACGGCGGTCGATTATGTATTCCCTGCCTCTCGCTCGTACGTGGCGGTACCGAGATCATGCCACGGTTCTCTGTACACGTTACACCATTCTATTTCTTTGATAATTAATAATAAGCAAAGAAATCTTTATACCGAGAAGATATTATATCTAATATCGCACCTAATACGCGTATCTAAAATAATCTTTTGTTTCTAAGTATCCAACAATTTTTTTTTAATTATATAAAGTTAAAAGAATTTTTTTTTTAAGTACTTTGCGTGAAGAGACTTATGTAATATTCTTCAAATTTTTTTCGCACCTTCGCGAGTTTGATACAAATATTTTTCAGCGTGCAACGTTTATTTTTATCCATTTCCCCGACATCCCACGTTAATGAAGAAGTGAGCTATCGATGTTCTTACGGGCGACGTAAACTTCGTGATTTTATCTCGTACTTGGCACCGCACGTGTTTTCGTGGTCACCCCGGCGCCGTTTGTTTACATAAACCTTCGTCGGCATGCGTTTATTTCAAAACTCCATTAGCATTAGTAGGCGGACTGTCACGCGTCGCAGCGGAATGAATCGCATATGTCATAAATATACATGCGCGATCGGTGCGGATTCGTACGGGTGCTTTCTTGCTTTCAGCTTATCTGTGCTGCTCACGGGGCGCACGGAATCCAGAACGTAAAATAGTTCAGAGTGGCCCACCCGCGCCCGATAATTAGTAAGGGTAAGCTCGACCGAGTAACGTTTGCCTGTCCGATCGTTGCATAAATAGAAGCGATAGCCCGCCTCATAGAATTAAAAAAAATTAATTAAAACATTTCTTATAATAAATATTATCATAGTAGCGAGAAGAAATATATATCGAACACAAAATAATAAAAATAATCGTATAATGTTGAAATTGATACGAGTGTAATATCCGCTAAGAAACGAAATCACGCGCGAAAGTAAAAAGAATGACATACGCATTTCACTTTCCGATATTGAATTACCCGTGTCCCCGTCGTGAGTTTACTGTCCCCCGAAATTACGACCCTCCCGGTGCTACCGAGGAAGCAGGTACGGATCCCGCTGTCGTCATGAAAAATTCCCCGCGGTTGAAAGGGATACCCTTTATTTGCATGCAAGCGTCCTTTAATAGCCGGGGGAGCACATCCTCGCAGCGACGGAAGAAAGCCGGTGCCGCACTTGCATCCGCCCGCTGTCTCGTTATTATGCACCGCGACCTCGTCGACCTCGATTCCCAGGGCGGAAATTGGTTTTATAATTTAAAGCAAGCCGGGGCATACACGGCACCGTAATCGAAGCCGGAGAAACACCGCGTGTTGCGTCGCGCATCCACGATTTCGTATGCGCGCGGCCCCCGTCCCTTTACAAATCACTTTCCCTGATTGACGCTCAATGCCTGCCCTCGAACTTGTCCCGCTCGATTCGATCGAGGCCCACGCCTTATTATATCAAGCGCGAGGCCCCTCGGAGATGTCTATCGAACAGTTCGTGCCTCGCTCTTTTATCATACCCACGGATCGAAATTCCCGTCCCCCCTCTCGGCGGCTCGCGGTGCTCCTTTTTCGTGGGACGAGATGACGACTGGCGCAGGCGGAGGCGTGCTCGCGCGCTGGTAAACGGCAGGTGTATCGAGAAGAGAATAACGTCGTACGATAGTCGGCTCCGCTCGCTTGCGCGTCTTATTGCGTGCCTTCTCTTGCCGCAATGTGCACCGGGAGGCCAGTGCACCAACGAAAACAAGAGTCCGTTTTAAAAAAGAAATCTCGCTGAGTCTCTGATTGCACATTGAGTACACGTGAAAATACCCGTCCAATATACGGTATCGAAAGAAAGAAAAAAAAAAATAAAAGAAAAGTACCGGTCCATCATAAGCATTGTGATAGGGAATTACAGGCAATCGGCTGCCTCGAGGCAATCGCTCGCGTCGTCAGAGAGTCGAAAATGCTATCTCAGCGGATGACTGTCAATGCAAATATCTCGTATAACATTTAAATGGTTTAAACGACGACCAGATGGTGCTCGAGTTGATAACATACTTTAGTTGTTAAGACATCGCGAGACCGTGCGCGCCTTGTAAATAAATTCCGTGCTCGAGACCGATTGTTCCGAAATTGATTAACATGTTGTCTAATGACGTCTAATAATAATGTACTTTACGGACCACCAACGTTTTGTGACCGTCGATAAACATCCTGTCCAAGCCCCAACCGAATCTGCGTCTTACCTCAACTAATGACTTACTCTCGGTCACCAATTTGTCCCGCCGCGAGAGCAGAAACTGTCTCCGGGGTACACGTGCCCCTTCCTCGATAATCATATATTAGGGAACCACGAGTGATTTGCAAACACGATGGACGAGCGAGCCACCGTGCAGCATCTTATTAACGCGTCAGAATTTAACATACGATTAGCGGAATTTTAAAAATAATACATCTTTTGCCTGACAATGTTTTCTAATGAGATTTTTCTCAACAAAAGAAGCAATTCCGCGCGCGGTGTAAAATCATCAGAAAAAAAAGAAAAAGAAAAAAAGAAAAGAACATTGTTAAATACTTTTGCAAAGCACGTAGGCAATAAAAGCGTTCATTCTGCTAGAAACGCTGCGCATAATATACAATGGATTAGGCGCAACATTAGTCAAACGTCTTGTAAATAACTGTATCCTCGAAAATAATTAACTACGTTCCTACAGCTCGTCTTACACGTATATATTTCAGTTGAAAGACTTGAATATCTTAACGCTTGACAATGTGACAAGTCGCAGCTTGCGCATTTTCTTAGCCGACCTCGCTTAAGCAAAGCTATCCCTGAAGGATATTATATTTCAAGGCAAGAGCATTTTTTTGGGGAGGGTACTGATTTTGAAAAAAAAAAAAAAGAAAAAAAATTGTCTTGCTCTACAACGTACTGCCCACCCGCCTTTCTGCGAAACACATGCTGTACCTGGGATTAGGGTTCTCTTCCGGTTTTTTTTCCTCCCGTTTTCTCAGCAAACGAAATATCAATTATAGAAAAATCCGAATTGTGGTCTTTTACAGATCGTCGAGGCTCGCTCTACAACTCTTTCAGCTTCATGACAGTGATTTTGTAGTTTTTATAAAGCTAGAAACCTAGCTGGCACACACAGTGTGGTCTTCCACCTCACCGAATGCCGGAGGCTTTTCGATACACATAACAAGATATTAACTTTCTAATCACTATCATTAACGCTGAATTTCTGCTAAACCTGTCTAAATACAATAACTCGTTTCTTTCGTCGTAAATAAAGCGCAAATATTTTTTTAAAATTATTCCTCAACAAATTTAAAAAGAATTCTAATTAGTTTATTTTGTAAGAAAAAAAGGGCGCGGTGCAATCTCTTTCGGGTGGGCGAATAAAATAAAGAAATTATCTGGAAAAGCGGAAACACCGTCCGCACAAAGACGGCACCGGTCTTTTTACAACTCTTCTGCTCACCCCCGAACCTCCGACAGGAACCACGCAGTTTCTCGGATCTTACGGCCCGGGGGTAGAAAGAATCGCGCCAGTGTGGTCTTCCATTCTGGCAGACGTCCGCCCCACGCGACCTCAATTTATTCGACACCTCCCCTCGCCTTCAGCGCTCGGAAACTGCTCTGGATATCTCTTCGGTATGAGGGCGCGTTGAGACGGAGAAAAGAGACGAGCGGAGGTTCGGTCGACAAGAGCACGAGCACGGTCATAACAGAGTTATTATGCTAATAGGAAGACGAATCCTAATTACAGCTAACGCATCTTCCGTTCGATCGTTCGTCTTGCATAAGTCCGATATGAGCGGTGCGTTTAATGCCTTTTTAATAATTTTCGTGATTTGGGGATTAAATTGGAGTTTAATGCAGTACAAATTATCGATAAAATTACGCCACGCGACTCGATGCCTATCGCCGAACGTGTATTATAATAATTATGTCCCACTGCTTATTGATTACAGCCACCAAGAAACTCTTATATCAAGCCGATATTAGTCACACATAAAAAGAGATAAAATTAAATTACGTAAAAAAATTAAACTGACGTTTTTTGTTTTTTTTCGGTTTAATCGTCAGAACTGAATTTTTAATATTCTCAAGCGAAGTGGCTGTCAGGGGTGGTCTTAACCGCAGCCTTTCTAGAAAGATGGACATTGTGCAGCGAATTAGAACGTTAACGAGCAGCGCGCGTGTCATTAGCGGAACAATTAAGTCATAGAAAAAAAAGAATACGGGCAGTCTCATCTGCATAAAAGTATCCGCACAACGTTAAGCGCTACAATATTCGGCATTATTACTTAATTATTAAATTCTTTGCTGCACAATGCTATAAATGGTTCTGCCGTAGTTTTTCTTATTTTTATTAAAAAGAAAAAAAGTAGTTAAAAAATTGAACAGTATGTTTATGTGATAAAAGAAGGCCGTACCTTAATGTAAATTGTAAAGTATGCGTAAAAAAATGTGCCGTACCGCAGCGTAAAATAAATGCCGAGTAAATACGAGGGAATGAAATTAAAACGGCACAGTTTACACACGACTTAGACTAAATATAGACGATCGTAATCGTAAATTCCTTTGCATTCGCAATTAGAAAGCATTTGCTCCTTGCAGTGAAATGACGCGAGCGTATTCCTGACGCGAGTGAGCAAGATCTTCCCATCGATGCCACCCAAGCTTTAATGCCCACTCTCGCGAAGCTAAAGCGCAGGGGTGTGTCTGCACCTGTATCTTGAATTAGGCCAATTCAAATTTTAATCGGTCTGCCACCCAGAGCGCATCGCTCGGCTTCCAGGAGCCGCTATCACCGGCGAACTGACCGGAATCAATCGATCTATAATTTTATTCGCGTCAATTAACTCGATCGAACTAATTACTTACACCCATCTCACACGCGACATTACGGAAAGAGATCGTCGTTCGTTAAAGCGCGATCTTGAAATAATTAAGAACGGCGCGCAAATGGTTTTTCCTTATGATCCAATTTTTTTTTAATTACGCAACAGGTTAGACTGGATATTCGTTACCGTCTCGTTATTAGAGTTCGTCCAGAAAATTATCGGCAAATGAGCGCCGAGCACGTAATTATATTGTTTCAAACAAGTCTTCGTGATCGTATCGTAAATCTCCACTCGAATTCAAAAAGTAATATTTTATTCCATGCGCTTTCTTTAAGTAGTTTGTATTCACTTCTTTAAATAATTTCGGTAGTGATTGGTGAAGAAATTTTTTTCGAAAAAGTCGGTATAATGAACCAGATAGAATAGCATTGGCACGAAAAAAAAAAAATAAAAGACATTCGCTATTTGTAGCTAATAATCTCGAGAAACTGCACGCCTGAATAATCTTGCGAAAAATGTATAGAAAGCGAAGAAAGAATAAAAGACGTTGCACGTTGACCATTGGACGGTGTTCGGTCTTTGTTCGTAATCCGCATAACTTCCTTCCGGGCGGCGTGTCTACAAGCTTCTTTTCAGATTCGGAGCTTCAAAGCGATGCATTTTAACTGAACTAATCGTTATGCATTTTGAATGGACGTTTGAATAGCATCTTTACAGTTGAAACGTGATAGGCGCGAGCGAAAGAAAGAAGTGGGATGAAAAATTTTACTATACTAATAGAACATCATACCGGCGGGTATTTAAAAAGAGAAATAACTTCTCTAAAATTTTTTATAGACAAGCTGTCGATGTAAAGAATTTTTACAAATTAGGCTAACAACTGAAGTTGTAATAGAGACAATTATGTACATGGTGTAATATTATAAATGTCAATTCTTGGGAGCACCGATATCTTTATTACGTCGCGAGGCTGTAATATTAGTAAGAAATATTAGTAGGATTAACGTATTTGATATTCAGAATACACGTTACGTTACGAAAAAAGCGGGTGATTTAATGCGAGAAATGTCAGCATCAAGGTATTCCCCGTGTAATTTAAGAACGTTGACGGTATGTACAAAGTAATCGTAATTGCACAAGCGGATTACGTATTCAAGAAATTTCTAAAAATGCGTTCTCATTTAATTAGCATATATCGATATCTGATTCGCGTATCTCATGCTGTTCTTTACGATCTTTACTGCCTCGCCAAATAATATCGGCCTTTTTTATGGTATATAAATTCGATTATGAATCAGGATTATGGAAAATTTTACGAAATTTATCGACCTATTTAAATTCGTTACCGTACTTTCTTGAGAATGTTTTATGATGAGAGGATTCATCTAGGATATTTAAAATTGATCTTAAAATTTTTAGATTGAGACGTTAAGTTTCTCTCAATGAATATAAATATTATATTGGCGTAAATAAAAATGATTTATTTCAGAGAAGGATTTAATGTGCGAATTTAAACGAAAAAAAAAAAAAAAGTTAATGCACATCGGTGGAATGCCTTCTGAATATAAATGTCATCGCGATATAAAAATCGCGACTACATACATCCCAAGTACGTGGCCGGTCATTCGTGCTTAATAACTCGAGAACAGGTGCGTTCGTCACGATTTCACGCGTAACAAATTTTTTTTTCAATGCCCCGACGGGCAATTTCTCAATATCAGTAGGTATCAATTAATCTCACGTTTCTTTATATTTTTTATAAGACGGTAATAAAATATTGTACTTCGCGTTTCGTGAGAGTGGACAGGAGGAATTATCGTTCGCCTTTTGGGTGACAAGACCTTTCGCCCGTAATGAAAATACTGAAATCGGGGTCGCCGTCATCGAGACGTCACAAAGTTTCGTGGCGAGCACGACAGGTTGCTAAGAAAAAAAAAAGAAAAAAAAATAAAAAAAAAAATAAGAAAAAAAGAACTTCTACCGAAAGCACGTTTTAAGGCCGTCGACAACTGGTAGCCACAAATGGGGCTATGTCGGCCATTGGTAGATCCGGCTTTAACCAACGACTACCGACTGGACCATCTTCCCTACCGAGGGACCTACAGCAGCGCGCCACTCGAATGTATTTACGTGTTTCGGAATGTTATTATAAGTGGAAACACTCGTGGGACCCTCTTTCCGGCCTCCAACATCCGCGATCAGACATCTTTCTCTTTCTCTCTTTCTCTCTCACGTATTAGATCCGTAGACGCTAAGAGGCAGTCGGGAATTCTTACCATCGCGATCTTTGACGCATGTGTTATGTCTCCTTTTTTTTCTTTGTCTTATTCGCTCGGTAATCTCCCTTGGCACCACCGAGAGCGATAAAAATCGCCCATATAGCGTGGAATTTGATAGTATCGGACGATCGTTTCAGAAATAACTTTTTATAAATTGTATATCCTTCTGAGATTTCGATGTACGGTTGCACGTGTCTCTCTGTGATATATGTCGAGCTTTAAATAACATTTTACGACCGCGCTGTTAAACCGAAGAATTAAAAAAATTATGTTACTCCTTTCGCGTCTTGATTTAAACTGAGATATAAATGGCGTCTGCGAAATAGTATCCCGTTTAATTTCGCCGGTTTAATTTTATTGCCCACAACCAGTTCGGCATTTCACTGTAAAAAGGGAAAGCCCCTGCTTCTTTACTTGTTTCAAAATTATAATATTTTTTTCATTATTAATATATATATTTTTTTTGTTTTTGAGCCACAGAGTGTGCGTATGCGTGTGTCTCAAGCGCGTCTGTTTTAACCATTAATTTATCGTCCAGCCCGGTGGTCGTCGTCTTCCGGCAACGAATGCATCGCCGCGCACAATAATATTCGCGGAGAAAAAAAATCCTTTGTCCAGTATTCGCGTCCCCGGGGCCTGTCGTAATTCGCAGAATTTTTTCGGCAACATGACCGCGGCGCATCCGCCTTGGAGATCCGCCTCTTAACGAGCCGCGTACACCATCGGACTCGTGCGCCCCGGCGTCGAAGAAGCGGCTCGCAATTAGCGCTCCGATACAACTCGACACACTCGGCACTGTTCGTGATCCTCGCGGACGCGGGGCACGCCGATAAAATTCTCATAATACGATTCGACTACGTCGGCCCGATACCCATGCCGTCGACATGGGCGGTCGCCATCGCGATCGGCAGAAAACTCGCGTTTGTTTGTGCGAGAAGGGAGGAACCGATACGCGCCCGATAAGCCGGGCCGAGTCAATAAATATATCAACCTTCTGCCGCCAGTTAGTTCCACCGATTCGTCCTGCTTTCCTTTTCTTTTTTTTTTTTTTAATAATTTATTATCGCTCTCGCGCAAACGTTGAGAAGTGCGACAACAAAGCGCTCAGGATAAATTCGTGAGTTAACCAAATTAATAAAATAACGAATAATATTATGGAATATGCCCGATTTAGAATAACTATTCGCGATAAGACTGTAGCTTGTACTTCTTACTTTTTCTCCGACCTTGATTGCGCGCGTGTTCAGAAGACGAGATTCCTGACGAGTGATAAGCTTGTCGTAGATTTCGCTGATAGCGATATCGAGATGTTGGCAAATTTTTTTCATGTGTTCAATGATATGATTATGCGATATCACACCATCGTTTTTCTTACTTTACAGCAACGACGATTTTTTAAAATAATAAATTAGACATATTTCTTAATAATTGTTAGTTAAAAAAAAATTATTGTTTTCGGTTTGCTAGTTTTAATTATATAGAATACGTAGACCAACGTATCAGCCAAGATTACCTCCGCGTCTCGAAATTAAATTCTCTGGAATGCACGCGACACATTCGGGGTTGTCCTCCGTAAAATCCAAATTTGCTTTTCATTTCGATACACACGTGAGACACGCAATTACACAGTCCAGTCCAGCTCGAGTCGAATGGAGTTTCGTAAACGACTTTCAGTGTCTATCCCGTGTACCTGTGTGGTCTGTATAAGCGTGGCCGGGAGCGGTTTAAAAGTTCACGAGCGTCAGGAAACGTTCCCCGGTAGGCGAAAGCAACATTCCCTCGAAATGACCGTCGTTACATTCAGCAACGATGTATTAAATTACAATTTTAGGCGATGTATACACCGAAATTAGGCCGAATTAATGCTTTAATCGATCCGACACTCCGGCAAGTTCGCCCGCCTGCAATGATCGTCGAATATTCAGTCCGTTAATCGCCGTGTAAGATTTACTCGTCTCGCGTAACCTGATCAAATTAAACGCGCATGGGAGGGAGTGGTCAAATATGACGTAAATGATGAATTTTAATGGCGAACAAATACACGGTTATTACACGTGGCTATAAAAAGAAATATGAAGAACCTGAAGTGATTTCTCATTAGCCGTGATTTAAACAATATTTTATGATGACTTTATTATACGAGATATTAAGATGTTTTTTTTTTTTTTACGGAAATTGCGCAGCTTTGTCAATTTTTGTTTTAAGAAAGATTCGGTTACAATATTTGTTTGCGCTGCTTGATATATCTTTTTCTTTTTGCTTTTTTTTTCTTTTTTTTTTCTTTTACATTTAAACGAATTGATCGTTGGATCAATCTCTTAAGATGTGCGAACAGATTTTATGGTTTACCGTTGAATATATTTGCATAAAATATATGTTTGTAAGATGTCGCCGGTGGTCTGCCGAACTTTTGGCGATTAAAATTTAATAGCACTTAAAACGAAGACAAACACGCAGTGAAACCCGCCGCGCTCGCAGAGGGGTGTATCCATATACATATTGGATTTAGACTAATTCAAATTTTAATCAACTCGCCACCCAAGCTGCGTTGCGTGCAGCTTCCAGAAGCTACAGACGTAACGATCGTCGTAACATTTGAATAGCGTACGATTCCATTTGTGCCAATTAACTCCGCCGAGTTAGTTAGTTTTGCGTGTCGTGATTGCAACAGGTTTTAAATATTCGATAATAAAAATTTAAACGTACTATACGGGTCATATTAATATTTATTATAAGTTTGCTTTATACATTTTTTAGGTAGAGAAAAAAAATTCGACTTGGATATATTTTTTTAAATCTTTTTATTCTAACGTTTTTAAATTACATTTTTGAAAGTATAAAATTTTCGGAAGTTTTTCTCGGCCTACGTGATATTACATTCGCTGACGTTCGCAACCACCCACCGGCCGTGGGTGCAGGCTGGTCTTGCGAAAGTTGAAACATGTGTTCAGGTTGGTTGGCACGTGCTGGTGGTCCAGCTTGACCGTAAACGTCGTGACTTGGTAAAAGTTGGACGCCGACAAAGGGCGCCTTCGGTTGTATTGTGGAGAATTCAAGTCCATGGAAACCAGAGGCATTGTCGGGCCTGTTTCTCGTCCGACTCGCCCGTCTCGGATTTATCCTCGGAAATGGGAGAAAAAACGGTTCGGTCACTATGCGGAATATATCCATTCTCAAAATGAAGCCTCGTCCGCCGTTCGGCAGGCAACACGATTTCGCCATATTTTGGCATGCTCCGAAGAACATTTAAATTTCATGCCCAGTAAAAATTCCTAAAAAATACTTTTTCTCTCTTTTTTTTTATGAAACACAAATATTGATTTTACTTTTTAGATAATATTTATATTGTAATATTGCATTTACGTTGATTTGATCGTTTTGTATAATTTTCTGTATATTCGCCTATCAAAAAATACAAATTTTTTGTGGATACCAATATTCCTTCATAGTGATCAAACTGTTATTTTAATATGCTACGGGATGCTCTCTCACGCAGGGATCGATCTCGTGCGTGCACTCGATCCTTGACGCGAAGCGCGCTCTGGAAGCGTGCCCGACTTGGGAGGTCGCGAGCACATTTCGGTGGGGATACGCTCGCCCTCCTAAATATGTTATTAGTTCGGTCGTATAACTGCTTCATTTTGAGTGCATGGCCTGAAGGCGATCATCTGCCTGCGCGAGCGGGCGCTCCACGCCAGGAAGGAGAAAAGAGAGCAAGGGGTGAGGCGGAGAGTACGCGCGCAACGCCGAATAGACACGGCCGCGTTCGGGAGAGAAAGAGTAGCCCTCGCCCTCCCAGAAGTTCTACCAGGGAGGCCTAGATTGTTTAATCGTCCCCCCCTAATCAATGCCACGCCACCCTGTAATTTCGCCAAATTGCGGGAGAGACCGTCCTGCGGGACATTCGGGTTGTCCGGCGGCAGGACTAGGCAGTAGTGTGAGAGAAGATAGGTCTTAATTTAGGGCGTTATAAAGCGACTCGTCCGAGCGCGTTTCTGCGTGCAACCGGCGTTATTACGTCATTTTCGGCAGAGGCACCGAGGGTAACATCACGGTCACGGTTTTGCCTCGGTTCTTGTAAAGTTAGCGAACCGTGGGAAACGGAAATTAAAGCACAAGTATTAAATATTACCAGAAAAAAAAAAATATATATATATATATTAATATACTGTCTACAAGTTCAAAATGGTATAGATTTCGTTGATTTATTGTAGATGGTGTAAAATGTATAATTCATATCGATTTTCTAAGTATTTTTTTTAAACGTCACATCTTTTATTAAAAAATAAGTTCCTTGCTTATTAATTTTTTACTTTGAACAATTAATTTTTAATAATATTTTTTCTTATAGTAGACATTTTTTTTTTCACGGTCTGTGTTTACGTTTGCTAAAGAACAAAGCCAATCGGGACTAGATACTATCCGACTGCCTCGAAGCGATGCATCGTTAACTTGTAACCAGCGTAATGACTCAATTTTTCAAATAAGCGAGCCAGGAACGAAGACGTTGCAATATTTAAGGGTAATTATCGCTATTAAACTAAATTTTCTGTAACGCGGAATAGTCTTGCGTCATTACGCTCCTAAAGTTTGCGTACTCCTTTAATTATAACCGATTGTGAGATAATTTTCTCTTGATTACAAATATCCCCAAAGCCGACAATTACTTCCTCCCCTTTTCTCTTATCTAAATGAGCGTTTAATGATTAATCTTGGTTTTTAGTCGTGGCGGAAGACCGCTACCGACTCACTTATTAAAATCTTAAAATCTTGTCCGGTTCTGTCTTAATTAAGCGTTGGACCGGACTGTCCGAGCCTGTCCCTCGAACTGACTATAATTTGATGCAACTGCGAGTTGCAGCTCGCTTTGAGGTTCCAATTTATGCTGCCGCTACCTCCAAAAAAAAAAAAAAAAAAAAAATTAAAAATAAAAACCTGAACCGAAACAAGTTGAGGAATCGCGTATAAACCTTTGCGATATTTAATTATCCGTAATGGATATGCAGAAAATTACATCGTTGTCGAATACGCCGTTTAGCGTACATGCGTCTTTTTATCGATTGTCGCCGCGCAAGGGCAATAACATTCCTAATTAGTAATTAGGCTAAATTAGGGATGAATGCGATCGTTTTTTTTTTCTTCTTTTTTTACCGCGTGCACGTAACTGCGTGCACGCGACGAATCTTTCAGACACCCGTTTTCTCGTCGTCTTCGCCGTTTTCTCTTGCATTTATTCGTACAGCTCGACGTTACCACCTGGCCTTTTACACCTCTCGTTCTCTCTCTTTCTCTCTTACCTTTCTTCAAGGAAAACGGTTTCTGACCGAGATCTTGCAAATCCCCGGATCGGATATATTTTTCTGCGTCGAAAGACTGGAATTTACACGTCTGCGAAACGCGCGCGGACGACGGCACGGGAGTGTAACGAGGACAAATATTTACTCGAGCGCGACAGCGGTGCCGATGGTAATCCCGAATGGTTCTTTCTCGGTGAAAACGGCGCGCGATATAGATCTCACACGGCGGGTGCGACTACCTGTCCCCGTTTGTCGATACACGGTGCCCCGGGGTATGAATCGCCCGGAAAACGCGGACGGGTTTTACTTAATACCGTGGATCAGGGTTTAAACCCCTCTATCGTCCATTCATTCGTAGGTACAATAAACGTGCCGACTGTTGAAGGAATTATTCTTAAGCGAGCTTTCGGGTCCGCGCTACGCGCCGCGCCGTCGCTGCACCGGCAGGTACAATGATCTTTCGTAATCGGGCCCGGAAGTGATTGAATGCAGGATGCAAGCGGGGGCTGTAAGCGCCGAATCTGTGTCACCGGCGTCTCGGATCGTTCGACGCGCGACGTCGAAGCGAAGAACCGCGTTGCCGCGTTGTAAAATAACGATGTAAGGACTTAACAACGTGCAATTTCTGTAATGAAGTAAATCTGGACACATTACGGCCGCTTTTCGCTACGAGTCCAAGTAAATTATCTCATCAGTCAAATGACCAGTTTCATTACCTCGTCAAGGTGTATACGTTTAAACTATATATAGCGGAAGAAAAATCGATTGATTGCACGGTCGACTTTAGAAGTGCCTCGACAATCTCCATATATTATGGCCAGCGATATCTCCTCTCGTTCTGAATGTAATACAGAGATTGGCATATAATAATATCACAATATTGATAAAAAATATTTTTAATAATATATCTGAATACATAATAATTATTTTAAAATAAATTCTTTTTTTTACAAGTGTCTCTTTTTTTTTTTTCTTTTGTAAAATATAAATTATAATTTATGGAGAGAGAAATATCGAGTGCTGTATACGAACGATTCATTACCGCTCTTGGTATTTGAGCGATGTCGACGATATTCAGGAGATAGGCGAATACTTCGTCGTGGCACGGTTTCAAGGAATTTTCTGTGATACATCGCTCTTTTGCCGGACGATATGAAGTCATACGAGCTATGTGGGCGAAGCGCAGCTCGAGGAGAGGAACGTTGCAGAACTATTTATACGAATTCGTCATAGGGAGCATTTAGGAAGGTAACACGCGTTGGCCTCCCCGTTACGCCGCCCGAGACGTCTTTTCACCCTGAGAGCGATGCGATTCTCGGTTATTATTGGCGCCAAAAGGCGCCCACGCACGTGCGTAAGTGCAAGCGGCACGCGATGTTTGGCAGCGATAGTCGGGCTTAAATCGCTTTTCCTCTTGAGCGTGCTTTCGAACGTGCGACTTGGCGCGCGGCCAAGACGAATGAATTATGACACAGCGGCAGGAAATCTCGTTTTCCGAAGCGCATCGCTATCGCGATAAATCGCGATTTCGAGTCGTGCTCGCCGGAGAAGCTTCTGGCAAGCGGAAATCCGGCAGAGGTAATTCACGCGGAAAATTTCCTGGCGTCAACTCCGAGTTAGTAGAGTAAAACGCCGTTTGTTTGTTAGGGGAACTTAATTATCAAAATTGAGGAAATCTTTGCAGGCCGAAATTAAACAATAAAATAATTAAGATATAAATCGAGATGGCACTTTCGGATTTTTCTGCGACAGGCGAGGCTCATGTGCTCTATCGGCATTTTCATCTCCCGCCCGCGGTCTGGCGCGATTCTCCCCACACGTGGGCACACGCGATCGACTCGTGCCCTCGTGTGCGTACCGTACGCGCGCGCGTGAGAACGCGCGGTCATCCGAGTATGCGAGCGGACGTCGGCCGGGACGAGCCTCTCGTGAGAGCGCGCGAGGTCCGGAGGAGAAAAGAACCGCCGCGAAGGAGAGGAGGGAAGCGCGCGCTATCGGAGGTGGTGGTAAAGCCGTCGAAGGTGGAGGTGGAGGAAGAAGCTGGTCCTCTTGGGAGCGACCCGTGGTCGTGAGAGCCGCTCGTCGCGGGAGAGAGAGAAATCGAGAGCCCGCTTAGTCCCACGCGACGGCTCGTGGCTCCTCGTGGCCGACGCGCGTCGCGTCGCCTCCGCTTTGCCCTCTTCGTCCGGCCACGAGGAGGCGGGAGCCGGCACGGGAGACGTGGAGAGTGGGTTTCCCCGGCTTTAAGGTCGCCGCGAACGTCCGCCGCGGTGCCGCGCGACCTCGCCGTGCATTTAAATGGAAACGTAAGGTAAACGCCGCCAATTAAGGCTGCAATTGCCGTGGCTTTGTACGTCCATGTTACGAGCCGTACGGAATCGACAGAAATATGTTTTATGCTCCAACAGCCGCGAGATGTAAACGTATGAGAGGTTCTATTTTTATTTTTAGTTAGGATATAGGAAAAAAAAATTTTTCTCGGTAGAACGCGAAAGAGTTAATTTTAAAATCGAAGTGGGAATTCTTTACTTTATTATGAAAGATAATTTTTCTCTTCCCTTTTAAGAAAATAAAAGAAGTAAAAAGGAAAAAAAATGTTCTAAGTACAAAAAATTATCGAAAATTACCTTAAATGGTATAATCTAAAAATTAATGTTGCGGAGGGTGAGAGATATGAAAAGTGAAGATTTTTGATGGGGTTTCGCTCGCATGTAAATGAAGCTGCAAATTATACATCGCGCGTCATTTTCGTCCGACGTGATGACGCGATAGACGTCGATTCAGCTGAATCAATATACAAGGGAAAACACATTTTCAATTCTGATTCGCGGTCGGGAGTCGCGTGGGTATATCTGCGCAGGAAATATTCTCGCGAGGAGCCTTGAACGGAAGATCGAACGCGGCCAATGACACAAAGAACGTCGTTTAACTGCTCGCATGATTTATTATCGATTTCTTGAAGCAATATTACCCGTCCAGCATATTGTAGATGCTCGCACATACCTGTCGATCGTTCAATTTCTTGTCTTGACCACAGCGAAACGAAACGTTACCGCGCCAGCGACAAAGAGATCTTTTTACAGATTAAAATTATATAACTCACATTCGGACGTTAATATAAATATATTTGAAGAGACTCAGAATTATATTAAAAATTTCGTAAATTATTTGTTCACTAATTTACGATAATCGACGTACTTCGACGTCCGGGAAATTATTTTTTTTAGCACAGTTATTTTTTAGCTCCGAGATATCACAAAGGTAATTTTTATGCAGAACATCGCGAATGGGTTTTATCGAATCGGGCAGCAAATATTTTCACTGCGACACAGAGTTCTCAGCCGATGAAGCGCTCGACTCCGCTCGCGAAAAGAAAGAAAATATCACGTCGGTCGGACGAGCCAATCACGCGCAAATATTATCTCCGGGCGAATAAAGAAGCCTCCGCAGCTCATCCGGCGCCCACTTCGCGGACCCGCGTCTCGCCGTGCACAATGGCTAAACTAATATTGAAATATTGCCGGACGATTGGGCGCAGTGTGCATTTTTCAACGTCGAACGTCGCAGGCGCGCCCGCTAACAAATGCAGTTGATATACGGGCGGGCCTGCATTCAATGCCGATTGTTAATACGAAAGCATTTATTTACGCGAGCGCACCCGATCGTCACATAACCACGCTGGGTCTTTTAGGCCCGCCGATATCTAAACGAGCCTATCGCAATCGGGCCGCCTGTAGATTGGATCGCGACGTTGCGCTCAATGAGTTTATACCTTTTGAGGCCGTAATGCGATCAAGTGGATAAATTGTGCGTGAGAGGCAGCTGCGCCGAACACTTCTACCTGATTATGCAATATTTGCGGCAATCTTTTTTTAGATTGACTCGGCGCTCTCCGTCTGATTAGTATATTAATGCAATCTAACGAGTTGGTATTAAATAATAGTTGACGTAATCGGATCACTTGAGCTTAATGACGCTACATATGAACGAGATACTTGTTTTACAAAATTATTATTAACAGCGCGAATTTACCGTCTGAAATAATGGCGCGAAAGTAACATGAATTCCGACGCGGAATTCGCCCGCAAAAAAAAGGGGCGAGCGAATTTCGAGCAACGTCGAGATATTCCATATATGTGATATGTAATTGGTCATATTTTTACGTCGATCCGGAAACGCCTCTTGTTCGCGGGTAGCCAGCCGTCGTCCGGATTTCGCCATCGTTATTCGTCGGGAGCGAACGGATTCTCCTTAAATCGTGCGGCACGCTTTTTGCTCGTCGGGGCCGGGAATTCGCCCCAAACCAAAATCACATTCAAATCGAGATTAAACCGACGCCAAGCTGCTGACTCGGCCCCGCGTATTATATCGAGTTCACCGACATGAGATACGTTTTGTCGTCTCTTCACGAGCCACCGTGCGTTCTTGTCACTCGAGAAAAAAAAAAAAAAAAAAAGAACCGGACAAACGAGAAAACGTGTACTTGCCCCATGCCTCACTCAACTGGCGAGTGACGAAGAGAGAGCTTTCCTCTCGTTGTTCCCCTGCTCTCCGTCGCTTTGATAATTGGTGAATTATTCCTTATTAAGACTAACGGTGGCGCGGCTTCGAAAGTTCGTCACTTTTTGCTCTACCTTCCGCATTAATCGCGACGCCGTACTTTACCGTATTAAATTTTTCATCTCCGTAATCTCGCGGCCCAAGTAGACGCTGCGGCGCCGACCGAAATGGTATCGGTTAAAATGTCTCAATCATTGTGCATCAGGTAGCGTTCCGAGAGAACGTTTAATCATGACGCCCATTAGCGAGGGGCCAGGGTTTACGAAACCTGTACGGTGCACGATTGCGCGGGGAGGGACACTCGCGAAAGAAAAGTACCGGCGGCGAGATTCCGATGCTCTTTGGCGCGCCTCTCGAAACGCCCGCTTGCGAAAGCGAGGCGGCGGCCACCACCGCAAGATTCCGCTCACGCGTATCGCACTCGCCCAACTTATGCATCTCGTATTTTTTATCACCGACAACGCGGCCGCGCGGTACGCCATTTGCGGGAAAGCCACGCAATTATCCGCCCGGCAAATCCGAGCGGCAGCTGTGTGCACCAAGTTTGGTGCCATCGGAGACCCGCCTTCTCTCTCACACCTCTGCTCCGCAGTTTCCTCGGTCCTTCTTTTCTCTCCGTCGATCGAATCGTCGCCTCGCTTTCTTTCGCTCCCGCGTATCGCTCGCGTGTAGTTTCTCGCGTTCGTTTAAGGCGCTTGATATCTCAATGGTGCGTTCACCTTGAAGTCATATGTCGCATTAAATTGCAATTCTTTTTTCGAGTTTTAATTGATAATTAGATTCTGATTTTAGAACGAGCTCGATAAGCTGGAAAGGTCGAATTTAATTATTTATAAAACACGGCTGTGTAGTCTGTGGTCCGGTTTAGAAGAAAAAAAAAAAAGAAAAGTTTTAGTTAGACCACGAACGAATATTTGAGATAAAGAAAATCATTAGGGACGCGACGAATATTGGTTTTACGTGTTAATGAGTCAACATCTGGTGTTCGTATTAAGCCCATATCTAAAAAGAGGCTTAATAAGATAGCTGTTGCATTTATATTTGTCATCGTGCAGTTTCAGAATCTCGAAAATAAAATATCCTCGCGATAACCGCTGGGAGAACAGTTTCGCTGTTGGTTATTGCACATTAAATACCGGGACAAACAGTCTCGTATCACGTGAAAGATTCTTTCACAGTTATAAAGGAATATAAAGTAATGCAAGATATATTTATATTCGTCTCTTACATTAATATTATATCATTAAAAAAAAAATCTTAATAATGTGTAGCAAAAATTTTTTATATACGTATTATATGTAATAACGTTTCATAACGCTATCGATTAATTATGTATGGAGAAATCGGCGAAACGATCGTTTCATAATACGCGGGACCATCATGACCGCGTAAATTCGCTTCTGTTGAACGGAATAGACATCGCTTTGTATGAGCTCGGAATTCAATAAAAAAGAGACACACGGGTACCCGCAGCTCATTTTGCTCGAGACAGCCGACGACGCCCAGTCTGGGTCGAACTATTTCAGACCAGCTTCTCTCCCGATGTTCATTCACCGCGTAACTCCTCGCCGAGTTTTGCACGTAGACAGGCCAGGTAGACGATCGAGAGAGAAAGAGAAAGAGAAGCGAGATAAACCAGCTTCGACGCGCGGAAGCGACTTGTAATTACCACCTCATAATCGAGTAAGCGCCAGTTCTAGAACTTGGATTTATTTCCCATCTATCGCGTATGCATTTCCGTCAAATAGAACGAAGCACGTGAACCTCAAATTATTTCAAGCGTGCCCCGTAATTATTTTATCTCTTTCCTTTGCATATGTAATTTAGCAGGCAGTCCTCTTTCGTCGGAATGATTCGGAAGCGCGTTCGATCAACGGATTACGCGCTCGCGAAACGAACGCGGAGGTGAGAGTGGTTCGAGAGCGAACGTGGGACGCCCGTCGATGCTTTTGTTGCGTGGGATCGTCGCCGTGTGTGTGCGTGCGTAGATTGCCGGAGACCGGGTCGTTACCGGGCCAGACATGGGGGCCTCATACGCGCTCCACTACCACCAGCGACGACGCCGTCATCGTGATGCGGCTTATCGCGATGCGAGGTGTGGGAGTATCTCCGTCTTTATTTCGCTCACCCTCTCGTCCTCCTCTTCCGATTTCCCTCCTTCTCTCGCGGCGCAAGATACGAGCGCATACCGCGTTCCCTCTCCTTCCAATTTCGCACTCTCGCGTTTCTCGTCCGCGTACCATTTGCGTCCTTATCGCGACGCGTCTCATCTTTTACGTCGCCCGCACCGCCAAACTACTTTCTTGACGGAGGATTACGCGAATATGCGATAGAGATTGCACCCACCCGGTGTCGACGCGCCACCCCTCCGTTTGGGCCCGTCGATAAATTCGGTTCGCGAACGTCGGATAGGACCTCGTGGAAGCCGTCGCGCGATTGGATTTTAAATCGAGATGATCTTGATGACGCATCCGAATGTGGCCCCACGGGCGCGCGATTATTTATTGCACGGCGGAGTTATCTGGTCCTGGAATTGATTCTGGGGGCGAATAACGTGGGCAATAAACTCTCGCATCCGGTGCAAAGGTCTGCCAGCCTACTGACATGCTTATATTTCTATCATAATATACATATATTTAATATATGGATTAATACTTTTTATTCTGTTAAAAAAAATATCGGTGATTTATAAAAAAGAAAAAAATAAGAACGTCAATTTACAAAATAAGTAAAAATAAATACGAACATAGTTATGAAAATTTAATTATAAAATTTATATTACAAATTTAACTTTATTCTATAATTATATAGAATTTTGTAGAGTATAAATATTATTTTTTATCGTAATAACTTATTTCACTGCATAATAATAACGTTAAAATATAAAATTAATTATTTTATCGAGACAAATTAATGCTGAATTACATTAGTCTGAAAATGAAAAGAAAGTTGAAACGAATGCGTGTCTTGTATGGAATGCTGGAGGAAATCTAGTTACGATTCGTCGATTACCCACTCGACGTATGTCTAAAATGGTCAGCTCGGACGAATTGTCGATCGTTAACACCTCCGTGCGAGCGAACGCTGTTCGTAGAGCCGCTCTTTCTACGTGCTAAAGCAGCCAAGAAAGGCACGTGGAAGAGAAAGACGAAGGAGGTGAAATCGGTATCCCGTGCGTACCTACGTCCTATGCACGCATGTGCACGCAGCGCGTCTCATAACGCGACTACGTGTGGGCTCGTGAAGTGTGGGTTCGGCCGCCTTAAAGCGCGTGTCATATTTGGCGATACATCGCACAAAACCCTCGTGTGGGTTCGCGCCGACGAACGGATGTCCGCGTTAAGCAAAGAAAATATCTGAGCGTTAACAAATAGTCTTGGGAGAAGTCTAAAGAAGTTCAATTTTCGCACGCACCGAAGCATATATTAAAAAAATATTCATTAGTAGTCCTGGTGACAAAAATTTATCCGATTTCAGTTTCGCACACGTTGCAGTTTACTCGATTAAATTATATTAAACAGCTTTTGGCGCGAGATCGATAACGATCGTCTTCCTTTTAAATACGCCTTCGTGCTCGCCGAGAGCACGTTCGGTTTCGACGATTCGTCATCGAAAGATTCTCTATGCACCTGTTTAAGCACGGTAGTTCGTGTAGGAACGCCGCGGGATCGTAATAGGAAAGTGCTGTTTGCACGAGCCTACATTCGTTCCGTTCGTTCGTCACCCACACGCCACGCGGCCGCTTATTAAGGACTGCTATCGCTCGGGAGATATACGACGAAGAAGGAAAGGACATGGAGTCTCCTTAAGCCTACGCCGTGCTCCTCGGCCCACTTCGTGCCGAAGAAGAACGAGATACGGGACGGGCGGTAGGCGCTAAGAATGACCGGCCTACGAGTTGTCGTCTAATTAGGCGTTGTCGGGGTCCCCCGTGTCTCGATCGCGATACACGGATCGCAAAAATCTCCTTAAATTGGCGGACGTTGATGGAACAGCGCGGCAATTTAGCGCCAATGATACCGGCCTCGTACGAGAGGTCCTACAGAGTCAGATTAACGTTGCGAATAAGAAAAAGAAATTAGGATTAGATCGATCAGGGTATATCTCAGTATGCAGAATGCGTATGTAAATTTTCGACTGACCTGTAACATTGTACGTTTACGACATGACGTCTCGCGAAAAAAGCAGGCCGGTTGGATAAGGATGGATCGCGAGGATGTACATTACAGAATTTATCCCGTGATCCATCATGTCTCGGGTCGTGCTCGAGCACATAACTTTTGCATAGATTAGATCGCAGAGGAGCGTCGATCTAGGCCCGCGATTCCGTGCCGCGCATTCTGACGCCGCACAAAGAAGCGGCAGCTGCTTGCCGATCGAGTCAATACTCCGATACAGTGGTCGGTGTTGTTCTCTGACCAGTTTTGGAAGGGTGACGTCCCACCCCTTTCGCCGATCGGACCCTCGAAACAGCTCGGTATACCGGCATACCACTTTACTTTTTATCGGTCGCGCGCCGGTCATATCGCAAAGCGTCCACGATCGAAACGCCAATACGAAAGATTTCGACGCTGCGCGCGGAGGGCTCGATGCTGGAATCGAATAAAGGCGCTTGTGCGATCGGAGGGTCCTTCGAAAAAAAAAAAAAAAATGGAGGAGGGGGAGATATTAATAAGGTGACACTGTTCCGAGGAGCCTGCTGGCAGGAGGTAGACAGATGTCGCGGCATCTTTTTTGGAGTCTCGATGCAATCAAACGTATCTTTGTGATATGGATAGAATTACGTACACGTGTATTAATCAAATATTTATCTTGATTATTTAACATCGGGTGAAAGTACCGTTACATTTTTATAGACGTCTCTGATACCAAGGTGCTTTAAATGACTTTGATTGTCGTATATTTTTATGCGAAATTATTTCTCATGTACTGAGGCTTGCTCGAATGAATGTTTTCTAACCGCGACGATTTTTTTGTTTCAGGGGACGGCATCTCGAGCTCGGCGAGCTCGTAAAAAAAACGTAAACACGACTCGGAGTCGAGCTCGGCGCTTCCGCGAATTTTGTGCGAGCTGTGTTTACTATTCTCGCGAGGAGGACAGCGCGAAATTGACGATCGCCTATATCGTCTGTCTCACTCCCTCGCTCGGTTCTCTCCTTTCCTCCAAGGGCCGAAATCTGTAACGGCCATGTTAGTCTAGTTGCGGAGACCCGAGCGTGACGACGTGTCGGTAATCGCTCCGCAATTATACGTATTTTCGGCCGCGGATAGAACGTTCCCGCGTACAAATACACGTCGACGTCGTAGATTCGGGAACGGACAATCATTTTTTCGTATTCCTGTCATTCCGTTCATCGTTCCGCGCTTCGTTTCGGGCTTCGAAAAAGTGCCTCGGAAAGGCCAAGGTTATGTCGCCGGCGGAAAGCGCGAAGCGTCCGACCTGATATTCGCCGCGTGACGTCATCGACCTCGGCAGCCATCTTTACCGACCCGCTTCACTCGCCACCACATTCAGCGGGTTGCAACAATCATCATGGCCGTTACGCGGGATATCGTCAACGGTGGTCGCACCTCGCCCGCCTTCTTCGTCGCGGCCGAGACTATCATCCTGTTTGGAGGAAATAACTTTTGAGGATCCCGAAGAAGAAAAAGTGCGCGGGGAACGTTTTGTATCGCGGCCCGTCTCGTCCGCCGTCTTCTTCGGCGGGTTCCGGCGATCGCCAGTGAGAGTGTCAGATCTGCACCTCGCCCGTCTTCTTCGTCGCGGCCGAGACTCTCATCGCGTTTGGAACGAGTGACTTTTGAGGGACTTAAAGAAGAAAACAGTGCGCGGGGAACATTTCGTATCGCGGCTCGTGTCATTCGGCGTCTTCTTCGGCGGGTTCCGGCGATCGCCAGTGAGAGGGTGAGATCTGCACCTTGCCCATCTTCTTCGTCGCGGCTGGGACTCTCATCACGTTCGATGCAAGTGACTTTTGAAGAAGATTAAGTGCGCGGAGAATATTTCGTATCGCGGCCCGTCTCGTTCGTCGCGTTTCTTAATTTAATTCGTAAAAAATCGCCGCGATAATCCATCGTCGTTCGTTCGTCTCTTGAACAATAGTGTTAGAGTCGGTGATAAGTGACAGTAATTAGAAAAAAATAGCAGAGCAGTGTAATACAGTGTCAAATGATGGGAAGTGCTACAACACGTCAGGATAATTTGGATTACTATCACGAAGGACAGGAAGGAAGGAAGGAAGGACAGGAAGGAAGGAAAGAAGGACAGGAAGGAAGGACGGACGAACAAAAAATAATCTATTCTAACCCAACCGAAAGCTGCAAATGGTAAGTCAATCGGCGACACGCCTCAAATTAATTCAATTATAATTATCATAAAAAAATTGTAATCAAATTATGTCCCGAAAAATAACGCGCGCGCATGATTTCTTCTACTTTAACAAGCTTTACAATTACTAATACAAAGTAGATATTATTCTATCTTATTACTGATAGCTTTTATACGCCACCGTTTAATTATAATTAGATATCGATTCTTTTATTCTCAATAAGAATTCCGTATTTATTCGACGACAGTAGAATACTAAATTCTTGATCTCCGTAACTCGACGCGAAGAAGAGAGAGAGTCGCATAAGTTTTATGTTTTGTACACGTCCGCGCGATTTAATCCCGTAGCCCCGTGATCGCGCCACGCGCGCGGTGGCCCGAAACAGATGGGTTTTGAAGAACCTGGCCGTGCTCCCGTCCGGGAATGTATTCCGAGAGGGTTTCCACGTAATCTTCTGTTTGTACGTGGCGTGGGACGTGAAGAGTCGCGAGTGGATCCCGAGTAGGAACGTGGGGAGGGGGAGGGGAGGGAACGACAGCTTCTTGCGTTGCATGTTTGTCGTCGGATCCGCAGGGTGATTGACGGACGTGCCGAGACGAGGATACGCGCGCTCTGTTTGGCGACATGTTCGGAACCGATGTTTATCTTCGTGTACGAACTCTTTTCTCCGGTCCCTGTCGGGCTCCGCGTAGCCCACGTACGATCGTACGAATGTATTTCGCGGCCGTAGCAACCATCCGCCGCACCGGCAATTCGCTCTCACCGGAGATTTGATTCTCGACGTTGAAGCGAAACGAAAGGTAGCGGGTCTCGCAGGCAAATAAAGTAGATCGACAGCCGTGGCTTTCGAAAGACGTTGGGATTTAATCTCGTTGATTGACGCGCGATCCGTCGGTACTGCGCGCTGAATCGGTCGAACGGCGATTTATTATCCGTCGGAAATATTGAATTATAATTAACGCACGTGGCTGTCTTCGCTTTCGTGTATTTGTCAGACGTCGCTTCTTAAACGCCGTACTCGCGCGTAATAATTCCTCGTTAATGTAACACACGCGGGCGCGGACGGTTTCGAGCGCGTACATTCTCGCGCGCTGTGACGAATGCCTTTCGCGCTGTAATTGCACGCGTGTAGCGGCGTACGCGTAATGCAAAACGTTTGGGCGGTGTTTCCTCGGAGTTTAATCATCTCGGGAGCGCGAGGTTCGTTTTTCTCACAGCTCGGCGCAATCCGTCGGCCGGCGTGCAATTACAAATTTCTCATCTCGATTATCTTCTCGGCACCGACGTCTGTATCACCCGGCTCGTCTATAATTTAAGACGGACTATGGACGCGCGCGCTTAACGATGAGGCGGTCTTGAACAAGGAACGGCAATCTTTCACGACGAACGGTTAACGCGCCGAGAAACGCGGTGCGTCTTCACGAAATCGTATCGCCTTGCCCGTTATCACCGGCATTATCACCGCGGTAAGATCGTTCCGCTTTGTCCGAGCTCGGGATCGTTTCAGTAATTAGCGACGCTGACCTGCAGAAATTCAAGTAGAAGAAACTGAAAGTAAAACTTAATACGGCCAGTAACGAGATTCTTGCCCCAGTTATTTTCCAAATTACTCGTTATTTTCTGATTTATTTCCACTTCGGGCAGTTTTATTCGCGTAATAAAGCTCTTGCGTTTTCTAATAGGTTACTCTCATTGCGTTCACGCTCGCGAATTCCCGGGGAACTTAAAAGCGCGCCGTAAACGTGTACGAAAAATTGCATTCGTAGGAAAGTCAATTATTCGTCATTTAGCACTTTACGTGATTTCTTGCATGGCAATGAGGAAAAGAGGTGGGACACCTAACTGCACCGAAAGGTGCGGACGTAATTGCACGTAAAAACATCGGCAATCTCGCGCGCTACTCGCAAGGTGCGAACAGGAGAATCTCAATTTAGCCGATGCTCGAGTCTTGCCCGAGATCTACATTTTTCTTATTTCTCTCTCTCTCTTTTTTTTTTTTTTTTCTTTCTTTTCCAAATTACCTGTGTCAAGTCGAGCGAGATTTTATCGCGCCGCGCCGTTATAGCGGTACGTATTTCCGAGAAACGTATACGCGGGGAATAAGAATGGAGACAATTAAGCGTAACAAAAGTCGAGAAATGAAGAGCACCGCGCGATCAGCGACGTTAAAACACATAGTTTACGAAGGCGACGACGTCCGCCTTTCGTATCTCGGATTTTTATCGTTTTGTTTTCCACCCTCTCTCTCTCTCCTTCGTGCCGCCAGTAAGAAAGCGCTAACAAAATACGATAAAGAGCTCCGCGAAGAAATTAACAGTACCGAGGACTTGTTCGCACCCAATGAAAATTAAGGCACCCGCGACGGAATTTACGCGGTGTCGCGAGGTCTTAATTAACCGGCGAGGACGTCTTTACGAGGATGCGAAACGATCGAAATCGACGGGCCGCGAGAGTAATGCTTATTGAACCAGGTGTAAAATTACCTCCTGCGGCTCCGAAGGCCGCGAGCGCAGAAATCGTTTTACGCGACATCTTTTACGATCCGTTAAGTAGCTGCGGAGCGGTTTGTTCGTTTCGCGCTCGCCACGGCAGGCCGGAGCGCTTCTCGCAAACAAGATTGTCCGGGCGGGTTTGATTTACTCCTGAGGTGGCTGGAAAATGAGCTTCTATTGTGCGCGTTCTAGGAACGGCATTCGCTCATTCTCGCCGTTGTTTCTCGGAGACACGTTCAATAATTCTCCATCGCGTTTCGTTGCGCTATACAATTCCGGTCTGAATAAAAGTTTCTAACACATGAAGCAGTCGCAATCAAAGAGAAACATCACGTTAGCATAGCTTTGCGCAACGATCGATGATAAGTATTGAAGACGTAGCTGACCGGCAGTTTAATCAGCTCCGAGAAAATATCTGGCTGTCGTAATTTCAGTATCTCGCACTTCCGGGATATCTCGAGAAAATACGTAGGGAAGAAAATATAATTATCGCGGGTATCGTTGGGTTACGCTGAAACGCCGCGTCCTTTTTTTTTATTTTTTCCCCTCAATCCCCGGGTATATTCAAACGCGGACGCGTCCGCAACAGTGATCAGGGGAATGCACTGGAACCGAAGTATAATTGTGCTGATTGCTGTTGGGCGCAGATGCGAAATGCCCGCGGCATGATAATAATTCTGCCGTAACCCTCCGTAATAATCTCACTCGCGCGCCCGGCGCGCTATTTACGATTGGCGGTTGCAATTAAATGTTAAATTGGGAATTCCTCGGGCCCCGCGCGATTGTCCAAAATTACGGGGAGGGGTAAAAAAAAAAAAAATCTATTCGTCGAACGTCGCCGAAAACGTCGCCGAAGACGTCTCTCGTTTTGCATAAAAATCCGATCGGCCGGGACGTCGATAGCGCGGTTAAACTGGTTCTGTAAATGGTTTAGATGTGTCGATAGGCGATGCAATTCCGACGGTCACATTATGCGGACCACACCGAATTCCTCCAGCGCTATCCCTGCCGCGCTCTCGTGCATGCGAGGCGGCACCGCGCGCCGTGGGCGCGTGCACGCGCGAGGCCTCCGCGGCGCGCACGTGTCGCGGTTTTCTAACGCGGCATTACGCGCTCGGGAGCGAACAACGAAATAAGAACATCGGAGATAGGCCGCGGCTCTCGGCTCGCACGCACTTTATAAATAACTCCGGCCGCTCGACCCACACGCGTCTCTTCGAGCCCCGTACGCCGCGGAGTAACTATAATCTTAATAATCATAACCGCCGACGATGTCGTGTGCACGCTCGTTCCCTCCTTTTCTTTCTCTCTTCTTCTTTCTGTCACTTCTTCCTTTTTATCCGCTTTCGGTTCTCCTCCGCGCCTCGCACGCGCTTCGCCGCCTTGTGTTATTAACCCAAATTGCCGTGCTCGTGAATGGAATCACGCCCTTATCGAGTCACACAGGGCACGCCGCCGTGTTCGCGTTCGTTTCTCTCTCTCTCTCTCTTTCTCTCTCCGCCGACAAGTGTTGAGGCAAGTGAATCGCAATACGCGCGATTCTGAATGCCCGTCTGTCCGACGTATTGCGCCGCGTTGATGTGTTTGGTAATTACGTGACGCGCTTATTTCTGGTGATATGGCAGCTACTGCGATAATAGGTTGATTAATGGTCGATGGAAACGAGTAGCGCGACGCGAATGAGAAAGGAAGGCTTATTCGGCGATGTTACTGCACTTTATTTTCGCGGTGGAATATTGAAATGTATCATTTCAGATTAATTTCTATTTCCTGTTTTCTCTCTCTTTCTCTCTCGCTCTTTATTTCTTCTTTTTCTCCAGAGTGAATTTCTCTTCCGCATTCTTTTAGTAGTAATAGATTCATTCGATGGAATTGCCAATATCGATGATTACACTCGCGGATAAAATGCACGAAACTAGTTTTACTTCTTACGCGAGACTATGTAAATGCACGAGACTATGTAAATGCCGGATTACACGTGATAGATAAGATGCTCCGGGCGATTGTGCGGAACTTATCGTCGTAGCGGTGATCGAGCGTAACTACCGTAGATCACATTTCTATTCATATTTCAACATCGCGGACCCCAGATTAATAAAAGATCGATGCGTGTCTCGTGCACGCGTGACGCCGTCCATCGTATAGTTTGAAGAGTTGCGTGATAAAACGTTCAGGCTGCTAATTCCGAGCGCGTATGACTTGACAAAAACCGATAAGTACGTAACGTTATGCGAATAATGCACCTTGCGAAAGAAATATATTTTTGTACTTCTCTTGGGAAACAATTTTTGCGACTCGCGTAGAAACGAATTAGCGAAGATTCTCGGATTACGATTTCGCGCTATAGGTCAAGACTGCTGATGCGTCTGGAAATAAGCGGCATTAACATTTTTTTTTTTTTTTTTACACAAACGACATCTGTTTCTGGCAATCTCGGAAATTTGAATCCTCGTCTAATTAACTGTTGATTATTCAGCGTCTGGCAACACAATAAACGTTTACGTAAGCGTCTGGCCGTGTCTCATTAGCGTTCTCGAAATACAAAACCATCGATCCGGAAACAATAAGTTTATTAGATTACCGTCTATTCGAAATCCAGTTCAATTAAATCGAAGATATTCGAATTCGAATTTTAATTGCTCACTCTCAGGCCGTCTCGTCTAGTTTCGGATAAAAAGAGAAAAAGAATTTTTATTTACGACTGCCGCCAATTGAACGGAAGTAAACGGCGAAAATGTTTCGGTCAGTTCGCAGTCCACGACCATATGTCGCGGACTGTTGTCACGTAATTTTAGCGAAGAAGAAACCGCGTTCCCCGTGCCGTGCATTCTTCGAGACGTGGAACGTCCAAAAATGCCCAGCTTCTTTTTTCGATTGCGCAGAAGGTCCCGCTCCATTACACGGAGACGTGCTTCCGAAATGTCGCCTCGCGAGCCATAAAACGCGAGCGGTTAAAAAAGAAAAAAAAAAGAAGAGTTCGCGTTCGCCGAATAAAAGATAAGAAATAATTGTACGATCGAGTTTTTTTTTTGTTCGACCGCGCGCTGTTTTAGATGACATGTCGCTATCTGTATTTTGACAGACTGACATTTTCGAAAAAAGATTGAAATACAGAGTGCAGCTCGGAGATAGCGGCTTAACAGCACCGCGCGTATCGCGATGATGTCACGCGCTCGCATGTCACGCCGCTGATTTCGTGCCGACGAAATTTCTGACGCGGAGCCCGCGTTAAAACTTGGCCGCATCACTAGACGATGCCGCAACGCTACACGTGAGCCGGAGAATACGCCGATAAACGCGAACGAGATCGGGCAAGTCCCCCACACTAGTCGCCCGTGAGTGGCGGCGCGTGTCAACCTTGTTGTATCCTTGAAACCACGCGACCGCGACCGTATGTCGAGCCAAGTCGGAGCGACGGGCTAGCAAATATGCGCTCGCGAAGTTCTAAGAATCAGCTGATTGGGGAATTCCTAGAGAGGACCATTGCGAGAAGGATTCGAGCTCTTGTTTCCTACGAGGCGAACGGAATCAGGTTTCAGACTATGATTAAGAGCGCGGATGAGTTCAGCTGTCTATTTTTTTCTTTTTTTTTTTTTTTTTTCTTCTTTTTAATAACTATAATTGGGATTAGAATTTACTGATTTAAACAAAAATTTGCATTACGTATATTATCAGGAAACAAACGCATGCTCTTATAATAACAGAAAAAAATAATGAAAAAAATAAAATTACACGCGTTTATTCGTCAGTTTTAATTATGTTAATCTCAGGATATTTTCCATTTGCATTCGTCTGAAAAAAGAAAACGGTAGATGCCAAGGCTGAGAAGAGTTCGATGGTGTAACTTCCTGATTCTTTTTTTTTTCCCCCTTTTTTTTGATGCGTTCGATAATTAACCTTTGTATACATGAATTATTGTTATAATGATTCCGTGCCACGTGAGACCATCGCCTCGGCTCGATCATTTATCGTGGATTATTAAAGTACACAGCCGGCGCGTGTGACGTCCGTTAAATGCAGACGAGCGAGCGCTCGGGAATTTCCTAATGCGGAGATAACGCTCGACGCAGATTCACGGCTGGCGGACAAGAAATTCTCCGAGAGAGAACTTCGGGGCTATCCAGTTTCACGACTACGTCGTACCTTTCATCGTGAGATTAATGAGCGCATTATGATAATTTTTTCGCCGAAAAAAGAGACCATTGCACGAATCGCCGGACGAGTCCGCAGAAGAATGTAGTTTTTGGCGCGACCCCAAATAACGCGTAATACACGGAATTAGTTCGCGCAGGTAGAACGGATTTCATGTAATTAAATTTTTCGGGCTACATTTCTCTCTTCCCCGTTGTCGCGTTAACGATCATTAGGCCTATTCGCCCGGAGGTGTAAAAAAAATAGAGAGGCAATTATAGGACGGCGAGAAGCCTTTTGCTCCGGACGACCTCTCGTCGCCGCGAGCTTCGTGTGCGCTCTCGTGCCTGGCAGGGGTCAAATTCTTCTTTCATTAGCGTAATATGCAGGCAACTCGCACGATATCGCGCGAGGCGTGTTTGTTGAAGCGTTTACATAATCACAGATAACTGAATTGGTGGCCAGATAAATACGATTCTAATGCGTATATTAAACCGTCGCGATTGCGGCAGAAGCAGTTTGATGTTTCACGACTCGAACTAGATCGAGATACGAAATATTAATGGGAATCTTTTTTTTTTTTTAATGATATTATTTGACGACAAAGGATTTCAATTCCATTTGCACCGCTTGATATATTTTATTGTTATTTTATTACGCGGCCCAGTTATAAATCTCGAGCGAGGCTTCCGTTAAATTATTAACAGCGAACGTAATGTTCTCGTAGTCGTAAAAATTTCTTTTTGTTTTTTTCTTCGGGATGGGAGAAACCTTTCGGCGTAATTCGCCCACAAGAGGCGAATTACGCCAAGAGTACCGTGAAAGAAAGAAGGGTACTATGCAATTTGTCATTCGGCGTGTTTTGCGTGTGGCGTCGTGGTCCTGCACGTCGTTTCTGCCTTCGCAAATTGCTGCACCAGGAATGCCATTGCCCGCAGAGGACATTATGGTAATTTAGGCTCTCGCGGTTTTCGCGAGGATCAAGAAACCAGCTGTCCGTAGATATTTCTTAACGCTTAAAATTTCTTTAGTTCTCGCCTCTATTAAGATACGTACGAATATTACGTTTGCGACGTTATTCTTTTTGTGTTTTAAGTTAGAATGCAAACGCGGTAATTAAAAAGAAAAAAAAAAATATATTTTTAATATATTTAATAGTAAAACTTTTTCGCGTATAGTGTGATTTAATTCGACAAATAATTATAGACATGTGTACTTTTGCAACGCGGTTGGAAACGACGAGATTAAATTTACGAGAAAACGAAAAGTACGTAACTGCCGTTTAAACATACGTCATAGGTGTCCACGCGTGTAGGCAGTCTTATCTATTTGTCATGCGGCAAACACCGATCATTTGTTGGAAAATTACTAACGTTTGAGCGCGACAGAAAACAAAGTGATAATCAGCTCGCGCGATTTATGTTAAAAAAATCAGTTTGGAGATTAGATTTTTAACAATCTGCACTTTGATTTTATTTCTCGAGACGTATTCATGTAATCGATCGTCTCGTGAATTACCGATAAATATCTATTATTGTTTCTCGAGTTGATTAACAAATTAACCGTATGCACGACTGAAACTTGAAAGCTCTCGTAGGGAATACCGTTGATTTTAATTTACGCAACGAGGTAGATCGTTGGATCTTTATTATCGGATGAGAAAGGGACTCTGGTCCTTTAGGGTCCTGTAAGGGTCCTGACAGTGTTCCAGCGAAACCCAGTAGAAGGCAGCAGGTTCTAGCGTTTCGTACTTTAGACAGGAGATGAGAGGAAATTGGGCCTGGCCGAGGAAGATGGTCCTCGCAGGCCAGAGTTTGCGTTAAGTGCCGATGCTGCTGTTCTTCGTCTCGTGGCAGCACCGGCGCGAAAAAAATCGCTCGCACGCACTGCCGTTCAGTCTCGCTCGAGACGTGCAGCGAGTCGGACATACGCGGAGCTGCCGAGGCGCGGTCATCCGAGCGAAAGTATTTTGTTTGAAAGTATTGTTGCTTATATTTGTTATTAGATTTTTTTTATTGCAGGTTTTTAATTAAATTTTTGAGACTAATAAATAATTTTTTATTTTTTTTATTTTTTTTTAAAACGTTTAAAATATTTTTTTAATTTTTTTTTTTTATTTGATTGAATAAAATAAAAGATAAATTAAAAAGAAATATACGATTGTAATGATTGAAGGAAGAGGATTGAAGGAAATGATTGGTTTAGATATAAACGACATAGAAATTATATTGAGAAAGAGATCAACATTTATTTGATGCTGTTGCAGTGATAAGCGTTGGTTGCATATTCTCGTAATAGAGAGGAATTATAAATGTAACCTCTTTTGCGTTCATATAAATATAAATAACGTGTTCTCTTTTCGCGATTATCGTTCATATGTACAACATCTCATTCACTGTTACTCGCGCTCGATTCCTTAACGTAACATTAAACCTAAAATCGTATCGATTAAAAACATCCTTCGTACTTACAATGATATACTACAAGTTTAGCGTTTTACATACAAGAAACAGAATGGAAGACCTCAGTGATTCTTGTTGCGTAAGGCACTTAAAATATAATATTCATATAACTTATGTACATCAGAGAGGATCGATGAGAAAAAGGAAAAAAAAATAGACATAACGCAAACAGAATTGACGCGGTATTTCGAAACGTTCCGGAAAAATCATATGCGGTTTTTTTTCTTTTCTTTTGACGTGTTGAAATTTAATGATATATTTACAAGGCACTATTTAAGAAGGCACTGCCGCATTGGCTACTGGCCGACTGTGCAACGCGCACTCGAAAGAATAAATTTAAGATCTCTTAACGATCCTCCAATTTCACGATGATGTCCTACGGACGGGACCGCTCGTCTACGGTGATCTACGTAATTGAGGAACATGTTTCCGTTCCGCGGAATTTTTTTTTTTACGCGACGCATAAATCGGCACGTCAAAGTCGGCGCGTTTTCGGCCGCGGTCGATCGGCCGCGGATTACCATCGACACATAATTAGTTCATATCACTTTATTCACGCACACATCGTGTTCGTATTTTTTTTTTGTTTTTTTTGTTTTTTTTTTTTTAAATATAATTTTTACCATGGCCTCCATGGCTTGTCCTCGATCGGCGGCACCACGCTTTTTCTCATCACCAGCGCGAGTGGTTTTTGATGGGATGATTTGTAAACGGCCGGGTCGAACTCCGAATCACTGTGGTAGCCGTTCGCCGGGGACGTGGCGACGTCCCTGTGGCTGCTGGTCGGACTGTAGGCAGTCGACTGCTCGCGGAACGACGTCGGGGGTGCTTCGAACGCCACCGGGCTTCCAGCCGACGTGGACGTCGAGCTGTTCGACGAGCTCGTCGACGATGCGGACGCGGTGCTCGCGGTTCTTTGCGGGATCGGGATCAGAGTCGGTAACGGTGAACTCGGCGCCGGGGACGACGACGGCGATGACGTAACTGGCGCCGTTTTCGCGCCCGCCGGGAGCACTAGAGCGATGTCGCCGTTCGGTAATCTAGTCGGCAACAGATGCAGGGCGGTACCGTTTGCGTTGGTGAAGAAAATGCCGTTCGATTGTTGGACTTGAATGCGTGGCGTAGCGTCGAGTTGAGGCAGAATGTGCACTTGCAATTGTGTCGTCGGTGGCGCCGGTTGGACCGACTGCTGGGTCGTCGCCGTCGTCTGACCGTTCGCGTTGCTAGCGTCGACCGGACCGAGGCAAGATGCCAAATGGGCCATCAGACGTCTCCTCACTGAAGCGTCCAGGCCGGGAAACTTGCCAACTTCACTGGCACACTCCGTGTAACCGGCGCGGAATTTGTTAAGAACGGTCGGATCTGCTGCAGCAGCCATGGCAACTTGCTGTCGTTGTAGGGTCTCCAAATGCTTCACGGTCAGTTCTAAAATGTCAGCCTTCTCCAGCTTCGAATGTCTTGCTGGCTGTAACAGGAAAAACGGGAAACGAAAAGATTAGCGACCGCGACAATATATGTTAGGAAATTAAAAAATTGAAGATCAATAATAAAAATAAAATTATTTTAGGATTTAAATTTTTAGAAATATTTGATTTCTTAAAAGAAAATTAAAAAACGATTTTTTTTTTTAATTAATGCTGAGCACACGTTAATCTCATAAGATATATGATAGTCGATGTTAATGATACTTACGTCTTTTTTCATAGATTCCAATACGAGAGTTTTCAAGTCGTTCAAGCTGTTGTTAATACGGGCTCGACGTCTTTTCTCCATAATAGGTTTATTACTCTGTTAACAGAAAGAAAATGCAAAATATTAAATAGCCGTTTTATAAAAATTTCAATTAATTATCAAATAAATTAGGAAGGCTTCTACGTACGAAAATTACTACAGATTAATTATTTGAAGGTTTTAAATAGATCAATACTTAGTACATCCATTTTTTTCTTTTTAATATAAAAATATCATCTTGATGAATAATAATCGAAATAAATGATCGTTAGGAACAGGGCATACGACGAATTCGAAGCTTTCGACATGTCTCTATAGCGTGGATGCGAGACGATAGATATTGCTTATCTTATTTTCGAAATCGACTCTTAAAACAATCTTCGAGAAATAGGAAATAATTGTCCAACTATTTTTTCGTGATTTTATTTCAAGTTTCAAGCGCGCCAGTTCATAGCCGTCCCCGACTTGAAGAGAAATTAACGGCCAGCGTTTCGAAAAATCTAACACGCTGCGTACAATGTAATAAGAAATTTTCTCGGTCTGAACACTAACCCGTCGATTTTCTCCCGACCTCCTCGTGGTCGTCGTGGCCGTCGGTGTAGTTTGCGCAGGAGGCTGACCGGCCTCTTGCGGCACGTGTTGCGCCGGTGGAGTAGCGCCGACGGTGACACCGCCCGTCGGCATCGTGGCACCCACTCCGGTCACCATTATTTACTTTCTCGTATCACAGAACTCGGGAGGGAAACTTCCAAGTCAAGTGTAATTTTCGATCAACCCGCGAACACTGTCAGACGAAGCCGATCACTTCACTGATAATCCAATGATTTGTTAGGGCTCGTGTCCCCTTCGTCCGTCAATTATTACGGGCGACGTAGCGATCGAAGGGCTCGTGAAGTTTAACGAGCGTGAACCCCGCGAAGATTAATCGTTAACGAAAGAAACGTGGCGGAAGAGTCCGCGAACTCTTTTGGTCGTCGTTGCCGCTGAAGTTGCGACCGCTCGCGACTGGTGTCAGAGCTCGACTAACTCGATGAACGGCGAACGTCTTCTATCGTGCCGTCGGAGCGTGGCACCCTAGTGGAATGCCTGGTGGAGGCGCATTCGGTAGAGGGGACATTCAGTGGCGAACGTACAAGTGGGGGAATTCAGCGCGTGACGCTTTAACCTGACTATCCCTACCATCGAATTCCGACAGTCGGACGGTACCCGATGCCTTTAAAACCCCCTCCTCTGGGATTTGGTACCCTTTATGGCGTGCGGCTTGGACCCCCCTTTGGGAACTCCCCGAACCTCTTTGAAACCGATCGATTGGACTTTGCCAGCGAGATTGACGTCGGTGATTTCCAATGGAATTTTCGATTAGTCTTTTGCAACTTCGATAGCTTTGTCAAATTGCTTCATTAATAATTATTTATATCTTTAATTATTAAAGTAAAAAAAAAAAAAAAGGAAACAAAAAGAAAAATAATATTACAGTAATTAGCAATTTTTTTTTTACAAACGCGTCTACGATTGCTACAGATTTACACGCGCATTAAATCTCGAGATGCATAGCTGCATTTATATTTCCATATACTTGTCCGCGACGACGGAACCGCTTGCACGAGTTCGCGCGCGAGAGATAAGTCCTCGCTGCACCCACAGAACGAGAAACAATGGGATGGAACATTTCCAGGAACTCGCGATTAGCCGCCGCGTCTGCAAAGGTCATTAGAACTGGTCGGCCCCGGCGAGGCGCGTTAAAGCGGCACGCCGATCGCGCTCGGTAATTCCAACGCGGACGCGAGCGTGCGGCCGGTCGTGCGAACGTCATCGGGGCTTATATCACGTCCCTCAAAAATAGCCGAGTGCCACCGTGTGCGGAATACGACGAGCTTGACGCACGCGCGTAGCTCCGGCACGTGCCTCGTACTCCCTCCCGATGTATGCCTTTCGAAATTGCTCTTTCTACTTGGCGCGACCGATTAAACGCGCGCGGCTCCGTATTTATCTCGGCCGTCACACGCATACGTGACGGTATACGCGCGGCCTGAAATACGACCGTCGTCGATCTCGTGCCGGATCTTAACTTTGTTGACTGTTCGGACGGCGCGCGGACGGTTGCGTGCAAATATTGTGACGGATCATGATATCCCGGTCGTTTAGCACTCCTCACGTTCACCTCCGCGCCGCTCTGAATCGTAGCAGCTTTTCATTCTCGCGGGAGGTCACCCGCCGGTATGCCGGTGGCTTCTGTTTTTTTATCTGGCAACGATTAATTGAGCAATTCGTGGGAACTTTTTCTTCGCGGAATGTCGGGGAAATAATTTATACAGACGGTAGACGCCGTTGCGTGAATAATGCTTCGTGTTTACCTTGCGATTATATGACGGATGATTAAACCGGATATAACTAGTCTTTACGCAAACGTAATAATATGTACCGCGACGTCTGTCTGATAAGCGTTACCTTTACGGACTTTAACGCGACATATCGTTGCATTTCGCTGTCTTTTCTCGATATTATTTCTGCTGTCTGCGGTGAAAAAGATATTAAAAAAAAAGAAACGCTAATATATTTATCAGTATTGTTAATTAGTTTTTACATAAGTTTTTGGATAAAAAGATAAATCTTTAATTACATTACATCGTGATATTTGAAAATTATTTCCCGGGATGTGGCACGTATAATTTAAAAGCGTGTGCACTTGCGGTACGGCTCCACAAAGATAATGACTGCTCCCACAATATCTACGTGACCCGATCCTGATTGCAACATCCCGCTCTGCGCCAGCGAAAAGAGTAACGTGAACCCGTAGGTTCGTAGAAGCGCGGTAGGTGCGACGGGGTTCGCCTCCAGAGGTTTTCAGGCTCGTGTCCTCGCGCGCGCGCGCGAGAGAGCAGAACGGCGGCACCGCGCGAGGTAACCGACAAAGAGAAGAAAGGGGGAGACCGCCGGCTCGATACGGAACGACGGAAACAGGGAATGAGGGGGACGGCAGGCGGACGAGGATAGCGCCGGAGAAGATAACGCGCGCGCGACTTCACCTACACGGTGAAAGAAGGTGAGGCATGTCGCCAATCACGTAACCGGGATTCGACGCGGCGTACGACAAAACTGCGCTGATTGGGCCGGTCTGGACCCCACTGTTGGAAACTGACCGAGGACGAACGTGCCGCGCGCGTCGTTTCCGCAGGTGGAGGGGGTGTGATGGTCATTCGACTTTGAGAGCTCGAGGAGTACGGGCGCGTGGATCGCAGACCTGGAACGTGTTCCAGAGATACATGGCGTGGGGGTGGCGGTGACGATTATGGGGATGGGCGATGAGAGATCGAGGAATTTATCTGTACCACCGTCGCAGAGTTAGACGAATTTTTTTTTTCTTTCTTTTTTGTAATAAAATTACGCGAAATCAGTCGTTTATATCTTTTGCAGTTTGAGAAATGTAACCGTGACAAGTCATTCTTTCTTTGACCGGTTTTCTGAAGTATTCTTAGGTGTGAGATTTAGAAACGATAAATAAATTAATGTTAATTAATGCGGTTGCAAGTAGAGAAAGGGAGAAATGAAAACTGGTATCTATGATAATGGCTGTGAATGATAAATTTAGATTTAATTACTTGATTCCTTTTTTTTTTGTAATTCTTTGATTAGAGTTGCACTGATATTGATTAACGATGAATAATTAAATAATACACTCTTTCCTCTTTTTTTAAAAAATTTTGTATATATTCAAAGCCATGAGATTTGCCAGACATCGTGCCTCCATCTGTCGGTGGATGCTGCAGGTTTTTTCGCTGGACCAAAGATGCTCGCAAGCTAGGCTGAGTAATAAAAAAAAATTTTGTGCTGCTAGAAAGTGAAATCAATGTAGAAAAAAATTAATTATATATTTAAATTCTTTTTTTTATTTTATCAATAGTTAAAAAAAAATTTTAATTATTTTAATTATTCGAGGAAAAAAGTATTTAATATTTCTATAACATTTTATTCCATCGATCGAAATGATTTTATTCTTTCCATCTTTTGTTAAAGTTATGCTGAATAAATTCTAGAAATTCACTAAGTAGTCGTCCTTCTGCGACATTTGCGCCAGCTTACATAAGACTACATGCCGATAAGCTCTAATAAGCAACGCACTAATTCATACTCGAGCGATAACTAACAGTCGGCGAAATGTCGGTAGACGAATAGTATCTCGGTCAAGGAACTTAAGTCCCTCTTTATCGCGTGTCGCAGCCTTCGGTAAGATTTATGTAAGATATACACGGTAGTTCACGCCGCGCGATTCTTTATGAATTCCATTATTCTCCGATTCAGGGCGAAGCGGATTACTGCCGCGCACGTACGCGATATCAGTTATCAACCGATATATCACATGTTAATGCGAGATTTTTTGTTTGCGTCATACCCGTATGATATATTTCCGCGATAAAGCGCCGCGCGATTTGCGCTCTTTAAACCGCGAGGATAAATTCAACCGAGGCTCGATAGAGATCGCACAACGAGCGTTTTGCAATGCAAACAGTCGGGGTATAAAAGGTTGAGATTAACGTGCATGATGAACGTGGCTTTGCGCGCGAGTATCCCGGTAGTTGCGGAGCGGCACCTGTTTGCCCGGGACCTACGGCCCCCGTGAACTCGGCGTGACTCATTAGCTTTATAGGGTGCCGAGGCATTATGTGTGGGGGCCCCGTGGGCCGGTGGTGGCCCCATAAAAGCGCTCGCGAGGCGGCATCGGCTTTGCTCGCGGCAAACGAACATTAATATTCGCTCCCCTTCCGTCGAGATATCAGATTAAGGGTTCGCGGGCCCTCCTCGCTCGCCCGTACTTTATTACACAGTCGTGCAGAAATAAAGGAGCCCGGGCAACGAGCACGCAAAAGCAACCCCCTCCTCTCGTTCGCCGGCGCACAAGTTGCGCGCTGAGCGCTCCAACGATCTGATTTCGCCGGCTCACGGTCGCGTTACCCTCGCGTTACTCGCTCGGTTTTTCCTCTCGGTTTTCGCCCCCGTACTTCCCGCCGCGACGAGACTGTAATTGCTCGCGCGTTGCGGCACTCTCCGGCGCACGAGAGAGACAATTTTCTAACTACTTCTGCTCACGATCTTAGCTTCCTTTCGCAAGGAAGCGCAGGTGCGGCGGAACGCGTGGGTCGAGAATTTAATAGCGAGTCTCACTAGATATCAGAGACACAGTTTGTCGTAGATTTTTTTTGTTCTTTCTCTCGATGTGTAATTTTAGAGCTAGAAATTATTTTTCTTTCGAATTCGAAGTTGTACTCCGTATACGCAAAGCTGCTTTTAATGCGCGCGGTTCGGTGTTTGCAGACTTTGTAGGAACATTTATGAGATGCAAAATCACTTTGACTCAGCCGTACGGAATTCTAGCCGCAAGGGAATGACGGGTGAACGCACGCGTAGTCACGCTTTGCGATAATTTATGACGACTACGCGGGCCGAATATGTTTCTAAGCGTGCAGGGGAACCGGGAGGGAGGGGGGGAGGGGAACTCCACGCGATACGCCTCGCCAGACAGAACTCGCGCAATTAGGCTGCGGAATCTTTTCTGTCTCGTTCTGTCATTATCCGCTGCTCGTCAGCTCGAGGCGTTGACGTTCATTGAATTTAAGAATACAACGGTGAGTTAGTTCTAGATAGAAAGAGAGAGTGAAAAAGAGAATACGCGATAATTGGTCGCGAAGGGAAATGGCTCCACGTTGCAAATCGAAGGCCACTCTCGTGTCATTGCTTTCGGCATTATTTGCTTACGCGATAATAGTCGGCAAATTGTTAGTCTGTCAGTCAACGGAATATGCGTATGCATTGTAAGACGTACGAGTGCGTGCGAGTTTTATAACTCGCTCGAGGCGGCCAATCAAGCTTCGGCCAGCATGAATATCCATCGATATAGGATCGAGATGGCATGTGGAGTTTACGCCGCCGAAATTTGTGACTCTCGTGTTAAGAATTTGCACTCTTAACGTCTCGAATATCTCGGAGAGATTTAGGCACGCGAGTATCCACGGTCACGACGCGCGACGCACGCAAAACTAGCCTTTAAACGAATAATCCGGCGCCCTTTTGAGCGAGATTAAAATTGGGCTGCTTTGTGCCATGTCGCATTATGCTGCCACGTCGCTTATAGCTTCAACTTTTTACGAGAACTGTTCGCTCTCGCTTCCAAATAAGCTATATATATTTTATTTTATTTTTTTTTTTTTATAGATTTGCATTTTTTTTCTTTTCTTTTTTTTTTTTTTAACTCAATTTAGTCGTTCGCCTGACGGTCGTGTAACAAAAAAATACGACGTCGTAGCTAGAAACGAAAATGATTTAAGAAGAAAAACAAAGGATCGTTTTTTTTTTTTTATCTTTTTTTTCCGAGGATGTGCGAATGCTTTATACCAACGAGTCGCAGTATGATCGCGTTTACGATATGTAACGAGCGCGGCCGTATTTTTTCGGGCTGACAGTATAAATAAATCTAAAAAAATACCTCGTAAACGCGATGTCGGCAAATATTTTCGCGCGACGGAAAAAATCACGTGGGGGGGCTAATAAACGCCCATCAAAAACATTTGAAAAAGGAGATCGCTCCTGGTGCAACTTGCGATCAAAACATCGAGATACCGTGCTCCTTCCGACAATGCCGACGCGACAACATTTTTCATTGTATTGTGCGCAAAATTAGAGCAGACTTCTAAGAATTAAGTAACACTATAAAGGATTCTTGACAAATTACGCGATAGTGCGAAACTCGTATTGCCTTTGTTATTTTAATTTTTGTCAGAATGTGATGGATGTTTTCTTCCAACAAGATTTAGTACTTAGGCGTCGGTAAAAGGCGTCCGACTACGACGGGCTACGTAAGCCTTTGCGAATGGGAAAATTTTGACGAATTAGGGTTGCGCTCTTTAAAGTGAATTTCACTTTGCGACGGTTTTAAAGGTTCACAGAATGAAAAGTGAAACTAATATTTCGTTCCATGCAAGCGTGCGTTCTGCAAAAATGCATGCTGCTATACCGCTATTCAAATTCTTACTCCTTTGAACATATACTTAATAAGTAGGAATATCTTTAAAGAAATGCGAAAAGAAATGAATATAAGAAGAAACGTCGAATTCTTTATGTTACGTATTTCCAAAACTATACGAGTAGGTATTTCTGCGTTTATTAATACAGAAAAGAAAGAAACGCCTTTCGATACTGACCTTCGACGTAACAATTTTACTATTTCCGTAAAAAATTCAACTATTGTCAAGATTTTGTTTCACATCACACAAAGAAGCATGCGACGTCACCTCAAGTTGATAGGGTTAAACGGTTAGTACTGCGATGTAGTTTACGTCACGAGTTCTTAGCAAGCTACAATTCTTTTTTCTTTTTTTTTTTTTTAACTGGCTAACCCTTTTCTACCCACTGTTTTCGAAGCGTTACAATCGTAAATATAGTTGAGACACAATAAAACCATAAAAAAGAACTGACCTCGGCGGAATTGTCGAACTGTCAAAAAAGGGCGGAGGGCAAAAGTATCGCTGAAAGAAAAAATCCACCGTAAAGCTTAAAAATCGTGTGCTGCTGGTGGGGAAAAATTATAAACCCTTTGGGCTCCGTGGCGATCGGTATTTTTTTTACCACTTTCACAACGTCGTAAAGTAAACCATAAAGGGTTGTCCGTCGGGTGTGGACAATCGACTTTCACATTTTTACTGCGCCAAGACTTCGCAGATGTAGAACGCTCGGTCTCGTGAAAGGGTTGCGAGCGAAAACCAACAAAGTTTTGACCTGTGGCTAAACTGGAGAGGATTTAGACTATAGCTGTAATCAACTTTATGGTAAATTCTTTTATTAGTGATCAACGATTTTTTCTACCGAACCCGTTCAGTTTTAACCTGTTTGCTAACTCATTCAGTTTGACCTATTCAGTCATAACCCTTTAGTCATAACCCTTTTTTGTGGCGGATTTTATTTTCGGATGGGTTTACCGCGTCCGTTCGGCGAAAGATGACGCGTGTTAGCACGCAAAAAGCGGAATGGGAAAGGATAGTCGCGTGTCTTCAAAAAGCTACCCTGCATTTGACCCGAAGGTTTATATACCTTTTCGTCTACTTTTTGAAGAAAAAAAATGTTTTAGTTATCCTCAGAAAATCCTTTAGAAATTTTTTTTTTACATGCCTAGTGCATCTAACTGATAATATAAAAATATGGATAATTATAAAAACGATAATTAGTTACGTGGCGATTAAAAAGAAAAAAGGAATATACAATTTAATGTTACATTTTTTAAATTTTACTTTATCTCGCGTGTTTATTCGAACGTGAAGTCTTCCACGAGACGTTAGGAACAATATACATTAAGGGACCGAGATGTCGACGTAAACACGTCCGTCACAAAATTCCTCGAATGCTGTCCGACATTTTACGATCTCATTGGGCACGACAAGCGGGTCTTGGAATTTTAGCGATCGTGTAGCCGCTCGTTCACAATCACCCTCGGTAAAAGTTCGCCCCATTGATCGCGTTTCAGATCGATTTTCGGTTGTAACGATAACGCGATAGCGCTATAAAATAATAACGCACGTTCATGCCAGAAATTTAGAGTTCACGGTTTTTCTATATTTGACTTAGAAAATAAATTCACTAAGCGTATATAATCCCACAGATATATTAAAACGTTGTCTTGTTTTAGAAAGATTTAATACGTACATTATTCTCTGAAACGGCACAGATAAATGGCAATTTATTAAAGTATATTTATTTTTGTACAAAAAAAAAAAAAAAACCCCACGCGCGGAACTTGCCTCGATATCTCCGTTCGCTTATCCCATCAGCGCGGTCGTGCAAAAAATGATACCCTTCACCTGCGCCCGATCTTACCGCAGGAACGAAATCTCGGGCGGACTCTTGCGTTTTCCGTGGCGCGTTTCGCGGCCGCATCAATTTGGATCGGTTCCCTTGTCGAAGATCGACCGCAAAACGGGGCGCATCTGGCATCGGGCGGCCGGGCTCTCTCCTAAAGAAAAGAGGCAGAATCGGTGGGCCTCGTGTACTCGACGTTTGCCGCAGGAGTATCACGTTGCGCATCACGTCTGGACGAGTTTACTCACGGGAACCGGGGCCCCGCTTCGGCTCGTCCGAGCAGATTTCTAGAGTCTCGCGGCGCGCCCCGCTCAATTTGCACTTCATTTGCTTCATATCGGGTTGCCGCCTTTTTTTTTAGCACGCGCACCCGTACGCTTGCACACGTGCAGGATCGCCGCGCGCGCTCTCGAGAAGATACCGCTCGTCGTGCGCGTATAACCCGCTCCGACGGATGCGCCGCCGCTGCGTCTATTCGCATGCCCTTGATCTTAACAAAATTGACACATGCTGGCACGAAGACGGCGACGCGGTTGAGAAATATGGGCCACTGCAGCCTTAAGGGTATCATATGAAGCGTCGGTATATTGAAGTTTCTATGTCACGTTAACCGAGCCTTGCGCAAGGAGGCTTCGCCTCAAGTTATTTTTATACGTAGCTCGGCGATGAAAGATAAGCGTCCGCGCGCTTGACGGAAAATGATAAATCGTTAGGAATAATTAAGCACGGTGTAGCGTTTGCACTTACGGCGTGACGTGCGCTTTTTCTTTAATTTCCTATAATTTATCACGTCGCCGACGATGTTTAACTACGTTTCCAGCTTTCCGAGGGAATCGTCGATTTCACGAGCGGTTCGTTCGTTTTCTTGCCGGTTCGGTCGTGACAAAAATTACGGTCCGAACGTTTGTCCGATGATAAATAGTCCTCGCATCATCATTCACTTTCTATCGCCCTTACCGATGATAGTCGGACGGATTATCTTCTCTCGCTTCCCGAGAGATATCGGAGATTGACGACGTCGGGAGAGATTTCGCGACGATTTTCGTAGATTTCGTGGTTTTAATCGCTCAGGATCGAGCTTGAGAAGACCTCGACGCTAACTCGTTAAAGTAGAATCGAGCCGGCGAAATAACGTCGATGAAATTCCCATCGGTGTAAATTCTCTCGTTCCACCGGAGACGGTGCGCGGTAACGATCCGACAGCGTTAACGTACGCGCGACACTCGGCCACATTTTAAAATTCGGTCTCATTGTACGAAAGACGCCGCATCTCCATTGGTAATTCTCGCCCACACATCGCGTATTTTTACACCTCGCCTTAAAGCACGGCGCGTTCCGGCGCGTGTGGACGTCGCCGAGAATGTGTGGGCCCTCGTCCTGTGACATACGCGATATACCCCCCGCTGTCGGCTTTTTCATGCCTAATCGCGAACGTCGTTCGCCTCATGGGAACCAACGCGTGCCCGACGCCACGCAACCGCGTCATTATGGAATTCCAGCGTAGATGGTGGAGAACGTTACAGCGTCCCGTCGTTCGGACCGCCGCTTCTCAAAATTCACACTCGTAAACCTCGTAAAAAAAAGATACAACTCGTTACTCGAGATGAAAGGATAAAAAATAAAAAGAAGTGATAGAGAGGTTCGTTGTTGTCGAACGTAAGTCTCTCCGATACCAGACTTTTTTATTTGAAAGTCAATTTTAGGAAGATATTTAATGCACGAGTATTTATCTTCGAGTAAAATGTAATTTAGCGTAATAATAATACGACGTTAAATAGTTTAATTAAATAATGATATTTTCAGTAGTCTTGTAATTTTTAAATAATATATTTTTTTTTTTATAAAACGTAATATATCGTAATGGCTTAAATGATAGTAATATTAAAGGGTTATGAACGTATGGACGAGGTGATGAGTCATTTGTCGCAAAATCGACCGATAATGCGGGCGTGGCGTTGGGATACGGGTGCATTGTGAGCAACAATGTCAGAAATTTTCGTGCAGTAAAAGTATAATTTGCACGTCTAGAAAATATCACCGGACAATGAAATATTTTTTTAGATGGCTATACTTGAATGATGACCGAGGTAACGAGTAGAACTGACCGCGCACCCTTGCCTTCAGGTACAACACGGAAATTTACGAGAAAGGTTTTGGCCGTACGCCCCCGTCACTTTTTATTTTCGGTCCATTATATCTATTGAACGCTTGAAAATTCGCACTTTCGAATATTTCAGGATCCCGTCTCGCGGTATAAACGTTTTACCGGGAACGAGAAGCGTAAACACGTTAACTCTATCCACGCGGCAGGATTAATTGAAATTATTTCGCACGCGGGCGGGCAATTTATGCGTGGATTTCGCGATCCCGCGCGCCGTGATAAATGATCACCGAAAAGTATTTCAAGTTCTTCTCAAGCGCGAGAATATTTTTTTCCCGACACTATCGCATCCCCACCTCGTCGAGGGCCCACCTTCTCCTGCTTCCCTCGCTTTAATCGTTTTCTCGATCGCGAACGTCTCTAATGAAACTGACATTCCGAAACAAGAACCCCCCGAAGGCCCGGGGAACGTGAAATAGGATTTCGTCTTCGGGGTCGGATTAATGCACGCGGCCGTTTAATCCGACAATATTAATGACCGCCGATTCTGCGCGCCTCGCGCCTCGCTCACGATTCAAGGATTCTACGGTCTTTAGAAACGTACGAGCGCCGAAAGAGAGGTAGGGAAGAGCCGAGAAAAAGGCGAAAGGCCGAGGAGCGTACCGTCCAGCCGCAGCGCAAGCCTATTCAAAGTGGCTTACGTTGCCGGATGACTACCGGAGTTCCACCGTTTGAAATTAATCGAGGTCTTATCATAATAATTTTATTCAGCTGTTTTGAAAGAGCGCCGTCTAGTCGAAGGAAGTTCGAAAAAGACGTAAAAAAAAAAAAAGGGAGGGACGCCTTCACTTCACAAAGATATCCTCTTAGCATCTTTCTTTCGCGACCGAAGTGTCTCCTTCGATTTCGCCCGCGTGATTTGTAAGAATCATTGAAATGCCGCGACGTGTTTGTCCCACGACATCTTTTTTTTTTTTTTTTGGGTGAATGATCTATCGGGACGGACATAAAGAAATTCTTCCCCCCACAGAAGCGGTTGTACCCGTGTTCTAGCGCCGTTCGAAATCCTTTTACTGACATATACTTTCCATATTTCTGCACTCTTATTAATATTCCTCACGCTCTTGCATACGTAATGCGTTTCCGAATACTTCAAGGTACGAAAGAAACATCTACATATCGTCGAAAGCTTGAGATACACTGAAAACGTTTACGACTCGTCTTCGTGCACCGTCATACATCATTCGAAGTGTCTGGTTTTAAATATTAAAGCTCAAGAATTCTCGAACACGCGTCGTATCTCGCGTTGCAACATTCGCCTCCGATCCTTCGAGATGGCGGCCGGCGTCTTTTGCGACGTCGTTTGCTGTCTCTCTCTTTCTTTCCCCCCGTGTCTTCGCTGCCGACAGTTAGCATAATCGATCAATTTCCATTCGATGCCTCGATGCCGGCTACAGTGCCAGGCACACCTGTAACCGATAGAAAAGCACGGCTGTAACTCTTGCACCCGTAGTCGGTTCGCTCCCATCGCGAGATAAATTCCGTTCGTGTTCCGGCACACCGCGAGTCGGCGCAATAAAATTTACATAACACTTCGTCGATTAGATACGAGTGTTCTACCTCTCGCGCGGGGCTCGCCGATTTCTTCCGCGCAGGGTACTAAGGCGCCGCGCGGTGCTTTCTGAGAACGGCCGCGAACCGCATTTGGAAGCCGGCGATACAGGCGCAATAAAGTGTTTTCGCGGCAAACTGTACGTATACAAAAAGCAACCGGAGATATTGGACGTTACCGCGACCCGCTGATCGTCGGCGAATAAATATGAATGTCTATGCGTCGGCAGGCGAAACGGACCCAGCGACGGCGCGGATGCTCGAAAATATCCGAAGCGATGCAAGACGCCGCGTTGCAGAGCTCCCACGTGAAATAGCGGTAAGGATATCGTTTTTAATTTGTTGTCTACTCGTAACCAGCCGTGGTAAAAATCGTACGAGCCCCGTGCTACGCCGCCGCCGTCTTCGGACGCGCGGGATCGACGGTTGGGCGCGTCAGCGTCGCCGAAAAAAATCTCAAGTCGTGAATTCAATTACGTCGGCGGTCCAGGGGTTCTTCTCGCGATCGTCAATTACATCCGTCACGTGACGACAACGCGCCCTTTTTTTCCGAGCGCCTCACCGTCCTTTCTTACGAGAGCCTTTTTCACATAATTCCAATTATCCACGCCGTCCTGCGCGCGTTCGCTCGCGCTCGTCTCCCCGACAGCGCGGCGCGCATTAATTAGCAGAAGCCTCGTCGGGGCTGTCCGCAAAAAACTTTTCGTAAGAAGTTCCCCGTCATTTTGTCGAGCCTCCGGGACAACGCGCGAGAGGATACTTTTCATTTTTTTTCCCCTTCGCTTATCTGTTCCCCCCTCTCTCTTTATTTCCCTCTCTCTTTCTCTTACGTTCTCACCCCGTTGTCACGGCGAACAGGTTTTCTTCGCTAGAGGTGGAGTGAGGAGGGATTAAAGAAAAGACGGGGTGTCGTCGCGACGACTCGTTCCCCCCCTCTCATCCGCGCCGTCCCGTCCCTCCGTGGTTTCGGTTCGTTAATTTCTTGATACGTACGCGTTAATTGTGGGTAGCGAGCTGTCTAATAGAAATAATATGATAATTCGGTGGCGAGGGTCGCCTCGGCGCACTCACGGTCTTGGAACTTCACAGGGAGAAGAAAAAAAAAAAAAAAAAAAAGGGTCGAGACATAGAAAAATTCCCGCGGAAGGGGTTGTTTGCCTCGTAGAGTAAATATTGGTACAAAGGGGTGTCGCCTGGGGATGCTAATTGATCGGAAGAAAATTCGAAAGCGCCTGGAAAACGGTGTGGCGCGCGGGAAGGGTCGTTACGCGTCCTTTGTATTCCGACTCGTTCTCGAATCGTAAGCCTGAGAAAGAAGGAAAGAAAAAAGAAGAGAAAAAAAAAAGAAGTATTCAATCACGAGAAAACGCAAAAATGACGGTTAAATTGATTACCATATTAATGAATGTAGTTTTGAATCGGAGAGCGGTTGCGGGGAGGAGTACGAATTATACGTTATCCGGGTTGATAGATCGGTGCAGCTGCATGCATGTCGAAATGACTGCGCTACCGTCCGCGGATGCGCGCGAGATGGGATCGATGGTGATTTCTCTCGGCGGCGTCGAAATTGTGCGTCGATTAACGTCCAGTTTTGTGCCGCGCTCGCATCGCGTCCAGCACTGTATAGGTACCGATATAAAATAATCAGCTACCGTGCATCCGTTCGCATGGGGGGATTGGGGATTTCTTTACCGGTGGCACAAAGATTGCGGTAGCAGAGCCTCAATCAGCTCAAATCAGAATCTATTCGACCTAATTGGATATTATGCCCCGCGTATTGAATTATATGGACGATGCGTGAATTTTTCATTCGTGTTATTTGAAGAAATCACGTCGTAAATAGTCGACATTATCTTCCGGCCGCGAAATCATGATGTAAGAATTACGAAGTCCCGTTGTGATTGATAAAGCTGCGCGAGCGGTAGTAACGGGCGTAATCCAAACGCTATCGCGACTAATGTTTTAACGGTAACGTTCCTAAACGTCGCGAAAATTAACGTTTCGTTATTTTTGGCTCATATTATTGTACACAATATTTTCGTATGCACCCGATAGGTGAGTGCATCGCTTCGGGGTATCTATGCAGCCGTTACAAGCGCATCAGATACGATGAAGCATTCCCTTACATTGGGTTGCTTTAATGAACGCTGGCACACGGGAGCTGCGAAAAGTTGATATCTCCGGCACCTGTTCCCTTCGGCGCATAATTCTGCCGCGCGACTATAAGTTCGTGCGCGCTCATGCGACACGGATTATCCGATGATCTTTACGAATGAGCCCGCATCAGAGACTTCCTTTCAACTTGCGCATTTATTCCGGGCTATTTTATAATACTTTAGTTTATATCACATTGTTCGTATTAAATTTTACTTTTCGCGGGAGTTGTCGGTACATAATTTTAGCGCTGTTAACGCGTTTTTATTTCGCGTTTACAGTTCACTTTTCTGTAATTATGTTCGTGACGGCTCTTATTTTTTTTTTCTTTCTTTTTCTTTTTTTTCCTTTTTTTTTTTTTGGATTCGACGGATTCCTTTTCAAAGTCTGTTGCATACATTGTCCGAAATATGTAGTTCTTCTTTCTACTTTGTCGGTGTCCGTCAATGATAGCCGCAACTACGGAGAAATTGATCCCTTCGCCACCTGTTCCCTTCGGCGTGGCTCCCACCTACAATCAGCGGCGGCTCGGTCTAACGAAACGATTATGCAGATTGCGGGAGGGTCTACTGACGGGTCATACGTCGCGCATATATGTGGTGACACCGCAATTTGCATCCTTAAATCGTGTAATCTTCCAGTTTAAACGTTTTTAACGATCGACGCCCCGCTCCGCCTCGAAACGCTCCGCTTTCCGTTGCGCCGAGCGAAGCGAGCCGTGTGTCTCGACGCGGCGTGTTTTAAGGGCGCTACTGGGTGGTCGACGGGCAAACCGCTCTCTCAGGCACGCGAATTATGCTAATGAGGGATATTACGAAGTGTATAATTGATATTTATAAGCGTCAATCGATGCCCGCCGGTGCTCGCGCTTTGCGAGGAAACGGCAATATTTTCGGAAAGCGATATCGAGAAGGGAAAAGAGTAGGAGTTTACAAAGTACAGAAAGTTGAGATTTATAAAAGAATCCTTACTTTCACGTTTCGCGATTTCTCTATCCTAAATAATAGCCACTTAACAAAAAAAAAAAAAAAATAAGAGCGCGATAAAATTCCGCCGACCGCGTGACCGTTGACTCCGGCTGAAACGAATCGAGTGTGTAGCTTGGTGCCGGCGCCATTGCTTATTCTTTCGCGATCTTTTGACACACATTCGTCAGTGGGCGAAGAGAAGAAGACGGCCGTGTATTTTTATCTCACGATGCCACGGTGTCAGAGGAGATGCCCACACGAGATACGGGCACACGCGCGTGCACACGCTCCGGCGTTTCTCCCTTCTCCCCCTCGAGCACGACGGGCGAAGTCATCCGCGCGGGCCGCGTAGGGCACGGCATTCGGCTTGGGGGGGTTAGTAAGGTCACCGAGTGTGGGAACCGAGCGACGGCGATGACGAGAGGATGACGCCACCACGTGACGTCAGCCAGAACCGCGTGAAAGAGGCTGGGCTCTCGAAGGAGCGCTCGTAGATCGGAGACGTCGGCACATGAGTCACTCTGTTCCGGTACGCGGCGACGCGCCGTTCCGCGCGCCCTCCTCCCGTACCTCCCCCCCCGACTCGCAAGCGGGCGCCCCTCTAATTAGAACGGGCTGAAAATAAACTCGGGTCGTTCGCTTTTAATTGCCCCGCTAGACGGGCTCTCCTCGGACGAACGCCCCTCGGTGAGTCTCTCCTTTGTGCGTTCGCGCTTGATAAAGTCGAGCTCCGCGGAATTACGTTTTTTTTTTCTTTTTCGAGTTTCCCGACGAGTGACCGCTTAATTAGCCCGCGCTGTATAAATCTTCCGCGGTGCCCGCATTTTTTCGCCCGAGCTTACCCCGTAACGCGCGGCGCAATAAAACGAGGCGTTAACCGCGGCGCGTAATAAAAGTTCCAAAGTAGAACGGAGCACGGCTACGGCGTATCTCTCGTGGCTCTCGGATTTCCGCGGCGCGAGGCGCGCGCGCGGGGCACCGCCGGTCGAATCAGGGTGGTTAAGAAGAATGCATGTAATAGCGATTGACGCGCGTAGCATCGCGCTGCTCGCGCGGGCATCGTGAACGCGGCCGGTACTAATTTAATATTCTCCTTGCCGGGACGAGACAGCCGTGACAACGCGGCTTGCGTCGAGTCACGACGCAGAAACAATTCGCCTCGTGGCGCGGGATAATCTGGCACGCGGCGCTGTGCGATTGTCACGAAGATATCCGACACTCTTGCACCGCGCCGTCTCGCCGCGTCATCCTTTCTCCCTTTGTGAGGGACGAGATTGCGACTGAGGATAGACGCGGGCGAGCATAAAGGACTTGAAAAAAAATACGCGAGCGACGACTGAGAGGAGAAATCGAAAGGGGAATCGAGATATTTGGACGATAAAAAAGGCGCGGCAGGTATCTCGCTTCGTTCACTTTGTCTGAATGTCAGAATATTCGGGTTTGAGGGACAATTAAGAAACGTAATTTCCGAATTATAAAAATAGCGTACGAAAAAGCTGGTGAAACATACAGTAGAGAATCGCGAATGCGGTGGGAGGGAAGAGGGGACGAGACGTACGTGGCGACCGTACAGTGTCACGAGCCCGTATTAACTTTAACGAGTGACGGCCCACGCGACGATTCGACGGGTCGAAGGTCAAGCAGACGTGAGAATCTTCGTGGATTCTTCATTTCTCTGACCTTCGGGATGAAAGCGGAGGTTTGCCCAATAGGTTAACTAACACCGTCGTCCTCTTTGTTGCACCACGTGTTCCGTTAACTAGCGAATATTCTTTATTAGTTGACGACAGTTATACATCTTCGTTAAGCGTGGCGCTTGGTGAGAGACAATCTACAAGATTTTCCCCTTTTCGTTTTTTTCTTCTTTTTTTCTTTTTTTTTCTTTTTTCTCCGAAGGATAATATTCCAATTGTTTCTCTGTCAAAAAGGCTGAATGCACTTCTTCACGGACATGTCGATAAATAAATCAAGAAAAACGTTGCTGGCTTTTATGTCAAGCTGATGTCGCATAATGCTGCTTTTCAATAGACTAGACGAGAAGGTCACTGCGTTTAACTGACTTTAAGACGTTTGTTCAGAAACACATTTCGAGGCACTTCTCCGTCCTTCAGAGACAATTGCGAAGGGATTCGAGGGAAAAATATCCGCCGGAGCGAATGACTCGTTGCCCGCGCTAACGAGCACATACGCGCGCGCTGGTTTTGTTCGTAATCGTAAAAAACCGGAATCGGGCGGAGCGGCCAATAGCGGCGTCTGCATTTAGCAGCGAACAGAAGCCAATCCTCGACGCGTCATCGTTTTTCTCTTCCTTTACCTTTTCTTTCTCCCTTTACCTTCGCTCCCTCTCTTTTCCTCCCCGCGCGCGCGGTCTGGGCAGTCCACTCTGGCGATGATTACGCATATAAAAATGTAATTTCTCACCGCGAGCCAACCGTACGCGACGCGTGTGGTCTAGGCCGACGTGCGTGTGGCCAGACCAAAATTTACGATTAAAAATCGACGACGCGATGCGTGAGGTCGTAAACCCCGGTGGAGAGCCCACGGATTCTACAAAGCGATCGATTTGTCATTACGAAACGTTTCGATAAAGATCCACGCGAGAGATACGCGGGGTTTACCTCCGCTCGGTCTTTTTGTCCTAGTTAAGCGCGGTTGATTTACGGCGTTAGCCGCGAAATGTCTCTGTGGAATGACCGATTAATCGAGACTCTCTTATGAAAATTTCTTGGCCCTTCGGTTCGTCGAAAAGAAAATCAGGCTCTGAGGTTTGATATCAATGCACCAATTTGCACATTTAAATTATTTAAAATATATCTTTGATCTACGATCGAATAATTTTACGAATATAGTTTTAAATCTGCACAGCAAAAAAAAAAAAGAAAAAATATATGTATGACGAAATTTATTTCCGCTTCTTTCAATCTACTTTATGCTAACGGTATGAATAAATCTCACGTTGAATTTATCAACGGATGCAGATTATTCGTGGTAATTTGTTGGGAAGATGGGAAAGGGGTGGCTATATTTTTTTTTGGTCGCAGTTTCTTCTTAGCCTCATTGCATATCTCCGCCGGGAAATACAGATTTATATGTTTGCCGGCTGCGGACAGTCGTTTCCTCGGAGTCGCAATACGGTATTTCCGTCTCTCATGCCTATTTCCCGTCGTCGCGCATTTGCCCGTGAAGGGTGAGGTGTGGTAAAAATATAAAGCCCGTCAGTTTTATGACACCGAGAGGAGTTCGTTCTTTTTTTTTTTACCCTTACGAAATTCCCGTAAGAAGGGTTGCTGCACCGTCGCACCAGTCAAAATATCGCTTTATTGAGATGTCTAATTTTGTATCTATCCAGAAAAAGGGTTCCTTCGTGGAAAGGGATCGAGTTCCGCTCGCGTTTTTAAACGAAACAAAAATGAATCGCCACGCTCGGCGTTACCACAACTTTTGTAGCTAATTTTAGGTCTATTTTTTATTACGAATTTCGGAAAAGGGTTGTCGGTACAGTTACTTTTGGATTTCACGGTGAATATATTTCGGCTCGTCGTGCGGTCGTAAAGTTATCTTACGAATCGTTTTCACTTCACGCGGAAGTTTTTTTTTTCTCTCTCTTTTTTTTTGTTTTTTTTTTTTGCGCTTTGGTTACCGTTAACTGTATTTTTGCTACGCTTAATCCTGCGTGCATTTTTAATATTTATCCTCTCGAAATTAGAATCTATCGCTGCATCTTGCGGCTAGCTACCGAAAAAGGAGTGTGAAAAAAGGAATGACCTTGCGACCAGCAGGATGGACAACGGCTTCCGCAATTTTTTGCGCGTTTCAAACGGTAAAAGAATCGGTTAGCAAAAGTTTCTCTTTAAACCTTCCTTTGCGAAAAAAAAAAATCAACTTAACCGGTGGAACTGAAATACTGACCGAACAACAGTATTTTTTTGCGAATTTCAATGGCACTGAATGTTTCTTTATATACTTCTTGCCGCAAGACGATAGATAGCGATAAATTCCAACTTCTTTTTTGTGAAAATAATTTCCACAGATAGAAAATGAAGTTATGTATTGCTCACGAAAGTATAAATTAAATTAGGAAACAGTTTTTCTTTTCTTCGTCCTTCTTTCTACTTTATAAACGTATACCTAAATCAAGATAAATTCTGTCTTAAATCATTTTAATGGCCGATGAGTTTTGGCCACCGGAACGTGATGTAAAATATCAATTAGTAGAATTTAGGAATAATGATCCCCGGGAAGTCGTAATGTACAGATAGAAATCTACATCTGGACGCGGTTTTATACCCAGATCATAAATTATGTTCGAAACATAAAATCACATATTTAAATACGCATACATATTTCCTACGAGGAGAAGAAAAAAAAAAAGAAAAAAGATTTTTCTCGTGTCCATAAAGAGTTAGAATTTAGGCACATTTGCCGCTTAGCGATAGTCAGTATTGCTTATGCATTTTTATTTTACATTATTATACGTCAGGTGCTTTCATCGTACAAATTACGTGCCACCCGCTTTCGAGCGTGTCGGCAACCGGTGCATCGTGAAAAGAGAGACGAGGGAGAGAGTCAACCCCTTTTTCGGTCGGTGACGGACGCCGGATTTTACCGCAGGGGGGAAAGGGAACGGCAGCCGAAAGAACGAAAGAGACGACTTGACGGCGCATTAACTTTCAGTTAGCCGCGAACATAAAAATATCGTAATATTAATCGTAAAATTACCGTTTTGTACGACGGGCTTCTACCGACCCGTCGCGTCGGTCTTTGCGACTCCTCGTGTCTCGCCACCCTTTAACGTGACGCGGATAAATTCGTGCCGCGAGACCACCAAGAAGGCGGTCGCGCCTCCGTTCATGGTACACGGCACAATGAGCGTACGTGCGCCGCTCAAGAACGCATTATAACGCGGCCCACGAGGTCCGTTCATCAACCCGGTGGCAGAATTAACATCGAATTAAGTTGACCGCCGATCGAGATGCGCCGCATGCTCTTAACGCCGCGTGGACCCGTCGGAAATCCGACGGGCGCGTATTAATTAAATGCGACTTTGTAAGATGAACGAGAAAAATTGACTTTTATTTCGCCGCTGTACGATTATTAAATTTTATGACATCGACAACGTTTAGGTAGGAATCGTCGACGCTCTCTTGTTTCTTTATTTGAGAATTAATGAGGTAAAAGTGCACATAAATAAAAAAATTCCTGCTTGTCACAGTGCCATGTTTCGTGAAGAAAAAAAATCTCCTTGGGAAGACTTTGAAAAAGTCATTAAAATTGCGAAGAAAGTGACCGTTACCGAATACGTAAAAATTACCATACTACCGTTTTTTTAGGAAGAAAAATGATCCGGAATATAATAGTTTGTATAATAGTGGAATGGCATTTGGTTTAAACTGTAACACCGCGGTGTATGGGTAGTCACAGGCGGTACGCGACTTAGCCTTGGTTTCACAAAAAAATACCATTTAAACTGTAACATTCTAAAGAAATAAATCTACTCTCTCATAGCGGTTTTTTTGCAATAAATTAGTATTTTGCTCTATATTTCTTCTATCTTTTTGTTTTTTTTTCTGAAAACGAGAGCAGAATCCCGGAGGCTGCAGAAATTTAAGACCATATTTTCTGTCAGTATAAGTACCGTGATAAGTCAGTTTTTTTTTTTTCGGAACTTTCTTCAGAACTAGAGCGCCAGGTAGAAAACAACGTTTAAACTGTGATAAAAAATTCTAGTAGATTCTGAAGGATAAAAAGTTTTTAGTAACTTAAAAACCGATTTGGCTTTTTTTAGATAAACATTTTTATGTCGAGTAATAAAATTTTACAGCAAATATAATTAATTCTGAATACGGCAAAATTAAAAGAATAAATTTGCAATCTTATAATAAATATCATAATAGGACGGTATCAATGGTGAAATTATAAGTACGGTGAAAATATAAGTATTTTCTGACCAGGGATTGATGGAAATTTTTGCAAAATGTCAAACGTCAAAGGGATTTTAGCCTTGAATTTTCTTTCTTTGTTTTATTATTATTCATTTGGGACATATTCCTGTCTTGTGCTTAACAACTTTCGATCAGCACAATGCATTTATAAACTAGGGTTAAAAACGTTGACCCTGTTAAATGAAATACGATGGCATCGTGCGTGGAATACGTAAAATTGTTTCTTATTAGAGTACACTAAAGTTTCGACAATGCGGTGCAAGGACTTGTTACCTGCCATAGTTGTTTTCAGATAAGGGTTAATTTTTCACATTTTTTACTCAATGGTGCTTAACCTTGTACTGATGCCTGGTCATAAATCTTGTATTATTTTCGTTTGTTAACAACCTGCATAAAAATCAGGTAAAGAATAATAAATGTATATATTTTTTTTTATCCTTGAAATAAAATTATTCTTTTCGGCAAATAATATATCACATTTTTGAAATAAAACATTTGATTATAATCTATACAAATGGTTTCTGCACATAAAGCCTTCTACACGTTGCAAAAATATAATATATCCCGTAACTATTTGCCTTTCTTTCTTTTTCTTTTTTTTTAACAAAGTATTTTTATCGGTATTGTTTGGAAACTTTGTAAATATATACATTTTTATTTAAAAATATTTTTTAATATCACGTTGACAAATACGACATTCATAAATGAATTTATATGTATAAAAAGAAAAGAGAAATTAGAAATTTTTAACTTCTTATATTAGCACGCGTGACGTAGAAAATTCAGATGCTCGAAGGACACTGTACTTCAACATCGGCGGTCAATAAATCCATAATGACGTAATTTAAATACGTATAGACATACTTGATTTAAACCGGCCATTACATTGGTCACAGTTGAAAGTAGAATTAAATTGTTTTAGAAACATTTTTGCGCGGCACATTTGCGAAAAATACAAAGAGCGCCGTGTGCGTAATTCTCTCAGGCTCGCTATTTCGACTTTTTGTCCTTTCTAAGACGATCCTGAGCCGAAATAAAGCAAGTTTCATTATATTGGCACTTTTTTTTACGATATTTTTCTACGGTCGCTCACATAAAATACGAACGAAGTGATTTTTTTTTCCTTTTTTTTTTTTTCAAAGTGAAATTTGCGCGAAACGTTATGGTGTTGCCAATGTATTTTGCCGTGAAAGCTCTCGCCAATTATTTTTGCACAATATTTTTCTCCCTTGTGTAGCCTTGCCGCGTACGCCCTGCTGTTTTTTTCTTTTTCTTTTTTTTTTTCTGAAATAAAATGTCTTTGCCAACCACATGGTGATGTCGGCTGCACGTTTAAGTTCTTTCAACCTAGTTTTTAGTTATTATTAGAGCGTTTTTTTTTTTCTGTGCGAACGAAGCGAGCTGCTGGATGCCGGCACGCGCCCTTCTCGTGTTCCCGTTTTCAATTTGTTTGAGGCTTGTGTCAGAAGATCCTCTTGGCTTTGTTCGAGAGTCGTTAAGACTCACGAGATGATAGAGTCATTTCCAGAGACAATCTGACAAAAAATATAATGGAACGTTGTCAGAAACAATTTTTACGTCACGCGGCGACGCTGATTTTTATCGAAATAACGACAGGTAGACAAACGAGAATGACGAGCACTGACTTGCATACGTATTAATAAGAAAAAGGATAATACGAAAGTAAGCGCTGGTCTCGCTGATTGCGAGATCGGAATGATAAACAGAGTGATTGAAATAAAACTGATGACAAAGCAGAAAGGGAGGCAAGGAATTCAAGTACGAAGTAGCGGTTGATTTTGTTAAAGAGGAATCAATGAAAGAGTCGAAAAAAGATTACAGATATAATTTCAGATTTATTTATTTATTTTTTTTTTACATATTCTTGACGTTTATTTCGTTAGTTTTCGTTGCGAATCATTAGGTTAGGCGTCCTTAATTCGATGTTTGTAAGAAAATGTCAACATTTTCCGGAATGATGTCACCGTAAGAGATATAATGAGACGGCTTTGCGGATCCTCCCACTTCGTTTTCTTTGTGGGATCTTACGTGCATTTCCGTGTGGGAGGAAATGCTCGAAATTGGATACTTTCTAAAGGATCGTGCTCGTCCGAATACCGTCTAATAAATAGCGCTATCGAATATTGGAGACCACTTGTGGTCGTCCTAAAACACTATAAATCGCGAAATTTGATACTTGATTATCAAGCGGATGCATTTCTCTTCCTTTCCGACCATATCGTCCCCTTCCGAAAGAATCAAATGCGTCGTCTCAGTGTGTACCGTATCGTGAGAAAACGGCGTAATTTTTTTTTCATTATCCCTCGATGCTCGGTAATTGCTGCCGCGATGGTAATATATCTTCGGACGTTAAAATATAATATTTATACGTCGTCGCTTTTTTATATCTCGGTGACAAACGTATTTGATAAATAAATTACGGATATATCTAAATTACTTTATAAACGTTTGTTATTTAAAAGGCTTCGTGAGTGCTTGCGCGGACTCCGTGCAAAAATTAGGGCAACGGAATATCATCTTCTCTAATTATAACTCGAAGCCGCACTCGGGGGCTCTGTCCCGAGCGGTCCTGGCACCATTCGCTCGTGTCCCTAATATATTTCATTAAAATATCGTAATATAGGTAATCTGATCTGATGTGGATCAAAATTGTATCGATCGACCGTGGAAAATTGCAAAGTGACCCCTACCCGCGCACAAATTACTCCAGCCCATAATCACCGTCTCGTAATTACGATCGGCTAAAATTTATCGTCTCTATCATCGTTACGTTATTTCGTGAGAGCTGCGTGTAATTAATAATCGACGCGACGACGGAAAATCGCAAAGTGTTCCCCTGCGCGCAGAAAAAAATTATCGGCGTAATAGCGGTCGTCGATTTCGTCGTGAGGGCCGGCGTCGTTCGCGATAACGCGCCGGGTACGCAATTAAAAATCGAAACGAATTCGCGCGCGAGGTGCACCGTGAAAGATTATAAGGTGCGCTACTCGCCAGATCAGTTGAATATCGGGGCGAACGTTTTCTCCTCCGGTCGCCGGATGGAGGTCTCGATCAACGGCGCGTTAGACTTCTTTTTATTCACCGATAATTCTATTTCCTGCATATCGCTTAGACCCGCGGGAACCTGCCATTATCCATTTTAAATGTTTCGCTACCATGCGAGCGCCTTCGTAAAACACGCACGCATTTAGCGCCGTTCGCACGCTTTTCTCGATCGAACGCTACCTTACATCTGCCGATCGGCGTTTCTTACGTGACTCACGCATATCTGAAATCATAATTTCACGATCGCGAGCGATTGGAAAATATATCCGTTTCGTGAATTATTTTTTTAACGTCTCTAGGAAAGCAAGTAGCGTTATTTATTCTTACCTCGCTGCACCGTATTGATTTTATTGAAAAATATTAAATAGATATAAAAGAACGACGGCATGCAAATATAATGGATAATGTATGTAATGGATAACGTATAGCCAATATTTTCAAGAACTAATATTGAAAATCGATATTAGATATTGAAATTACGGGTTATGCATTTTCCGTTATATTTGCATATTATGTTCTTTTATTTATTTTAGATAATTTAAAAAAAAAAAAAAAAAATATATATATATATAAAAGAAATACAAAAATCATGATAACGCTGCAATTTTTTATCGAGTAAAAATGTAGACTAAACAAACGTGATTGCTGGTTTCTATAAGTATCTAACCGCGGCACCCTTTCGATGATAGAAGCCTTCCTACAGCAATTTTCGGCACGGGTCTCTCTCTGCTCCTTTTATGTGATCCAGATGTATCCGAAGTGGAAACAGTGAGGCGAGTTCTTACGTCGCGCCGCCAGCTTCTGGTACGTGTTAAGGTTAGCAGATGGCTTTTTCTACGTCCAATGATCATAACTTCGAGCTTTCATCTCACCCTCTTGCGCGGCGCCTAATAGGCTGCTTAACTTATTTATCGGCAACAGAAAGCGCCAATTACTCGTTCGCTCCTGAAAACGATGTGTCAATTTTCTCATTATAATTTCACGATTGTCGTTTCGCGGCACGTAAAATGTCGTCCGCTTCCGTTTAATTACTCGACGCCGAAAATTTATATCGCACACGTGTGAATAAATGCGCCTCGTTTTCGAGGAGAAGGAAAATTTACTTTTGAAACATTCGCGAGCGCAGGGAAAATTGTTTCGGTGTTCAGTGTTGCGTTTCTATTTTACTCGTAGGTTTACGATACTGTTCGGATATGTTTACGAGAAACAAACACCGGCTTCCATCCGTTTGGATGCAAATTAAATGAATTTCACGGTAGCAAACGTACTGGAGTTGACGTGTGCATGCCAAAATCAACACCGGAGAAATGGAGCGGCGCCGGTGAATTTTTTTTTTTCTTTTTTTTCCTTTAAAAGCATGGCTCAATTGTCTCTTTCGAAAAATAAATGTTTGTTAGAACAATGGCGCGTGCGCGGCTCCAATTTCCACCGCAAGCATCGAGTCGCAAAAAGTCGGATCGCGCCGCTGAGAAACGTGCGTGTCGGCGAAAAGGCGGTTAAAGGCGGTGACTTCAAAAAGGTTTTCCCTGAAAGGAGTGGTCCTGAGCAACTGCATCTCCTTTTGTGTGCAACTTTGTCGGCGGGCCTGAACGCTCGTAGCGGATGCCTGCTGCAGCCCGCTGCACCCCCCGCTAATTCCTACCTTTGTGATTGAAAAATGCGGCCAAATTACAACAAAGATATGCCGCAAATTTGCAAAGACATTTAACAGGCTTCTGAAGCAGATTTTTTTTTTTTTTTTTTTGTCCCTCTCTTTCGAAAGTATACGCTAAAGATGTTATTCGCGAACGGAGGGTTTTATAATTATTCTTAATGCAAAAAGAAAAAGATTTATAAAATTATTTTTCCCTGAAATTAACATAACGCACGAAAAGCTTTTAAAAGATAAAAATCGCGTAGGATTTCTGAAAGATTCTCTAGCGCTTTCCACGATATTTTCACACCTATAATTCGAAAGGTGTTTCAGCAATAATGCTGCCGTTTCGGTGGGCGGGAACGGTCGGAGCGGTTTTTGGGATTCACGCGTTGCAAAGTGCACGAAAAGTTAATTGAAGCCAGGCTTTTCACCGGCACGTTACAATGGCCGATTGTCCGTATGCCGGCGTGCCCGTACTGGGGTGTTTTATTATGGGGGCTTGCTGCGGCGGGGTCTGGCGACCAGACACTTACCACCGTGACAGAGTTCTCGAGGATCGAGGCGTCGAGATGCCTCGAAAATATTCATTCGAACGACGGCATGAAATCGAGGGGCGTGCAATGGGTAATTCACAGCCAAGTGAAGAGGGTTCTCGTGAAATCTATTAATTCTCTCGAATTGGCGCGGCTTCGTACCTCGTTTCTACGCGGCTCTCAGCGAAATCGAAATTATTGAAAATTACATCCTAATTACATGAACGTAAAACTCAAATTTTCATCTTTCCAATCTATGTCGCTAACCCGAACGTTCACGATTACACCTTCTTATGATATATTTGCTAAATGTTATTTTCGTGTTAGAAAATCGAAATAATTACAAATGCACAAGAACGTGTTAAAGGAAAAAAAAAAGAATACGAACTGTTGAATTCTAAATTAAATTTCAAACTAGTCAATCGAAATTGCGCGTGTTATCGCGTGAAACTAGTTTAATGTATCGAGCGTTTTCTATGATTGCCATAAAATTTCACGTACGCACGGCACTCACCGGCGGAAAAGCCAGCTGCCGTGTCGCCGAATACTCCGAATTGAGAAACGGTTGCAATAAAAATGCGCCCAGTGCGGGCAAAGAGCTGCGGGTCGTGCGAGTCAAATCGCTTACGAGGCGACGGCACAAGTTTCGACTAGCGGCCGATAACTTTCATTCGACAGTTGTGTGCATTGGGATATCCATCGTGGGGCCAATACTTGCCGGGCTACTTAAGGCATATCCTTGTGCCGGGAGAGTCGCGCGACCGAAGGGCCGCATAGAGGTACCATCGCCGCGACGAATTGAAGATTTCACGGGGACCGATGCGGCTTTTGCGGGCATCTCCGCCCACGAAGATACGTGCTGTCCTACGTTTTACAATGTGCCTTCGTTAAGAAGGTACCAGCTGCGCGATGCATTAAAATAACTGCCGGTTGAATTTCATTAAAATTTTTGGAGAAAAGGACAGATGCAAATGCGAATGAATATTTATTTTTACTTCAATTTTTGCCTCGGCGGGTTTAAATGTGGCAGCGCAATTTTATAAGACGTATACGTGAGGAATTACATTTGTCGCGACCAGTAACACGTATCGAGTAAGGATTTGAATTTTGATAGCTGATAATAGTGCTGATATATTTTAATAGAAAGAAATATGTTTTTTTTTTTTTTATGCACGTACAAGGCGTAGGACAGTTTTTCGTAGGATATAAATCATTGATTATTTTCTGTCATCGAGTTTTCAGTCTGGTGAATTCCTTCGAAAAGTATTATTTCTCGCTGGCACGCGCAATGCGCGTCGTTACAAATTTTATTTTTTATTATTAATTTTTTTTCAAAGAATAAGGGAAACGTAGAAAACGACAGATGACGACCGACTTGATTGGACTCGGTGCGGCTTAAAAAGGGCGACGAAGATGCCCGGGACCGTCACGGATTTCGAATCGGCATTCAGCCGATTTCCGCGCGGCTTGGAAACGGTGATTTCGCCACGTAAACAGGAGCACCTTGAGATAGAGCGCGAAGAGAGTTGGTTTAAATTCCTTTCAGGCGATTTCCCCTGACGGATTCACTCTGGTCGTTAGCAGATGCGATCCGCTCGTGATTCGGCCGGGTTTCGTGATTTTTCACGGTTTCAGCAGGCAAGAGAAATGTCTGGTCCATAATATGTCTTTGTACTCGGGCGCGCAGTGCACATGTGATTTCGTCCGAGCATTGTGCCCGGAAGTCAGTGGCTTGGCGTCGACGAAGGTTCTTTCCTAGATGTCGTAGTCTTTTTTTCGTATACTTCACCGGGGATTTTCACGTCCTCAAGAAGAAAGGAAACTCGGTCATGTCTTCAAATTATTTACACCCACCACCTGTCGTTGTAACATAAATGCACGCGAACGCATTCACGGTGCGCGGATTATATTTATAGAAGAATTACGTACCGTAAAAATTTATTAACCCCGGCTTTTTAACTCCGTTCGATATCTATAAATACCTACCCGTTGTTCACAATGCGATCATGAATTCGATATCGCGAGTAGTCCGCGTGACCTTATTATCGAGAAGAAATAAAAGGGATATACGGCACTATACCTCGTGGACAGTCGAGCGGCCAGAATGCAATTCCTCCGTGGCGCCTGCATATATTATTACCGCACGTTGTATTACGAGCGAGTCCGTGCACGCGTGTCTCTCTCTGCATGTACGAGCCGTGCGTGTGTACACGGAGCTATAAGGATAATTCAGTGACTGTAAGAACCGATGTGAAGTTACTTTCGTTCGAAATGCTCGCCGTCGAAAGGCATTCGAGCGGCGAAGCAGCGAGATTAAATCGAACGTATAAGTTCCGTCCGTCGATAAAGGACTTTTTCTACGTCGCTCCGCATGCTGGGCACGCGCGTTTTATTGGCGTTAATAAATTTCACGGGGAGTAGGGGCGTATGGAAATACGCCTGGACCGCACTCGTTAGCACGCGAAAATTTAACGCGGTAATCCGATAGCGGCAGTCGGATGACGACGGCGTGTCGGTGAAAAGCTGACAAATCGTTCTCGCTGGATCGTCAATCAAAATCATTCTCATTCCGGCGTTATACGAGCGTCTGATTTGCATTAATAAATTTTGCTCCGCGCGCGCCGGAAACTGCGGCGGTGAAAATTTATGACGGTGATTTCGCGGATCTCGCCCGCGCCGATGCTCGTGAAAAACCGCTGTCGCGGAAGAAATATCGCATTCTTCTCGCGGTCTCGCCGGTAAATATCATCTCGCTCGGTTTCGCATTCGATGCAAAACGGATTTTCGTTATTAAATCGCGTCGAGGCGGATGGAAAAAAAATTTATCTCGGGATTGGATCGGTCGCGCAGCGGCGTCGAAAAACGCTTTTACATTTGCGCCCGGGGATTACGTAAACCAAGGCGGGAAATCTCTTTACGATATTTTTCTCAAGAATTTTACAGTAAATCTTTGCGCCGCGAATATCTTTCGTAAACATTTCATTCTCGCCACGGACGAATAGCTAGATCGTCGTAATTTTCGCTTGGCGGAGGCTGCGGAGCCGCTTGTTTATGTAAGTTAAGAAACGATCGAGGGACGTTAAAATAGTTTGGCGATTACGGCGATATTGGAGAGAAAGAGAGAGAGAAAAAGAGAACGAGGTAAAGAATAATGTCATTTACAAAATCGCGAGATGTGTATTTAATGACAGGCGATCTTTTAAGAGAAAAGAGAATCCTTGTGCCGCACTTTGACTCGACTGTTCATAAGGCTATCGTTGGAAAACGTTATTTATCCTACGAGGCAGTATTGATTTGCGATACGATCGTTGTTAATCATGCTTTAAGTGCAGATTAAATTGCGATTTATATCTTGACGAATACGTGGAATTACCTCGTTAAATTTAACTCAAGGAAACTCGGCGACATTCGAGAGGAATTTGATGTGCAGTTTGGTTTGACGTGCGGTTGGTGTTGCACAAAAGTATTAAGCACAAACGCGCTTTTTTTTTACAATTTTGCACGGAATTTTTATTATAAAAAATTGGTGTTAACAATAGAATGGAAGTCTCATTTTCTCACGCGGTTGTCTCTTTTTCTCGATGGATCGGATTTGGATCGTCATTTAAAAAAATTCTTTGAATTCTAGGAAAGTTAAAAGTAGGTATGTTAACTTTTGCCAAGAAATTACTGATATTTCTCAGATATCAGGTGACAATTTTGGAATTGTAAATGCACTCATTCATCTCGATGCGTATTATCGAACAATTTTCGAGACTCGATACGCGAGAGTGACGTAATGGCCCGCGTCGGACCATAAATCTATTCGCACGCCGTAAATTTTACAACTTTATATGCGCGATGGCCGTCGGCGTGGTATGGAAAATTTGAGCGGGTTATCGCGAACAATACGTCACAGTGGTGAAGCTCCCGGAATCGTTCCGGAAAATCGACCAAAACCATAAACTACTCGTCATCGGTTTAACCCTTTGGAGCGATACGACAGCGATCCCCAGGCATTCCCATTGTAAATGTCGCAGGAACTTCCACGCCATTTTTCTGCTGTCCGATTTCAACTCTTTTTCCGTAGGAGATAGAAAGTTGGGCGTAAAGTCGCATTGTTCTTGCCATTCTCTGTCGCTGCGACGTTCGACATTGCCGGCTACTATTAGAAAACAAGCCGGCGAAACCTGGGGAAACGGTACCCGCTAAGAAATAGCATGTAGATGCTATTTGTAGCAGTGAGAAATATTTTCATTAAGCTTGTAGTTTTTGTATCTTAGTGCGATAATCACGCCACCGGCGTTAGCCAGTAATTAAATTTTTTTTTTTCCCCCTTTTCTTTTCTTTTTTTTTTTTTTTTTAATCCCAGCTCGCGCTACTACGCCAAGTAATTTAAATTGCTGACTCTCGACTTTCTGCAGCGCGCAACAGAGTTCCCTGACAGGGAATCCCCGATGAAGTGTGTTAAAGGCAGTGTCGAAGCGTCATGAAAAATTTCGTTTGTGAATTACATGCCCGTTACACGCGATAGTACATAACCAAATGAAAAGGTCCTTGAAATAAAATTATGCGCAACAGTTTCGCGCCGAACGAAAGAGAGCAAGTACGAGATTAATATACGATGATATTGCATTATGCGCGATGCGTGTAATGATACGCTCTGAATAGACTCTTTTGCGCGACGTGATGAGATAATTACTTTCGCTTTATAGCTTTAGCTGCAATCAGTCGTCCTAAAAATTTTCCGTGGATCGGAGACGAAATTGTCGCGTTCTGGAGGCGTCGCGTGGTACTTGTAACAATGTTGGAGCGAAATTATGAATAGGATTATCGTTCGTATTCGCGCACTCTCCTTTTACCGGAAAAGTCGGTTTCGCTGTGTCCGCCGAAATGGATGTAGGCGCTTTGGAAGTGGATAATTTGAAATTGAAATTACGACATGGAATCCCGAGGACGATTTGGCTTCCACGAAGAGGGCGAATACCGCCACTGGGCCGCTCGTCCGGTTCTCTCGCCTCTGTCTTCGTTTCCTCCTCGCACGCGTTGCTGCATTTCTGGTTCCCTTTTTCCTTTCCCCGGGTCGCCTGGTAAAAGGCGAGCGTCCATTGTTTCGACGCAGCGTTTATTTCGTCGGAAACAAATGACCGGGTGCATAAAGACGGTAACAAAAACCGGTAGTTTTCCTTCGTTAAAACTAATATATGTCACCATTATTTTTAATAACGCAAAAAAAGCAAGAAATCCTCCCATCATTGTCGGGTGGAGGCTGCCACCGCTTGTCACAGGCATTCTGTCGCGTTTGCTTCTTCGACATCGGTCTGTTGAGCTTAACGAGGGCTGACAGACCGGCGGCTAAAAGTCTCTATCATTATATTTGAATTTCAAATCTCGCGATTTCTGGATTCCCCTCGTTATCTTACTTAAAAGTTAATTGACAGTTGTCACGTTGTGTAATTTAACCGGGTATCGTTAAACAGAAGGATATTTATAATAACAATGTACCGTGATTACGATCTGTTTTTCACTTACTTTTTTTTTTTTTTTTTTTTTTTTTTGTAACGTCAAGGAGTTTCCGTTCGCGTCGCCCCTCGGCGAATCTTTTCGGCGTAATCCAACGTAAAATTACTTCGTCGTTCTCGCAAAAATCTGACCGAAAATTCTCACCGATCGTCTTCTCGTGCCCACGAAGCGCACGCAATAATTACACGCTGAATTATGGTCAATTAATGCGCTAATTGCGGATTTACTCGCAACTACCGATGGTCAGCGTCGCGCACGCATAAAATTCTCTCGTGCCACCCAGCGCGCAATCAATTTCCATTCCGGCGGGATTGGGAGTGGGCCTCTTTTTTTCGCGGTGCACGCGGCCGCATACGGAGGCGCTTATTGCGAAGACCCCCGTACTTCCACGTCTCTATTAACTCTCCGGCACCGACATCGCGGTGTGTCGCGTGTAATACCGGCTCCTGGGCTAATCTGTATAATGGCTTTCGTGCGCAAGAATCCTGCGTAAGGGCGGCGTTCCAGCCGCTCACGCAACTGCACGGCAGATCGGCGGGTTCGCGGTACCCGCTCTGCGCTCGATCCTCGTGGACGCTTCGAGGATTGTTCGCGAAGCAATCGCGATGCACGGGCAAAATGAGAAAGTCATTTACCCTCGGTAACGATCGAACGGCCAGTCATCAAAAATAATTATTTACGAGAATAATATATTTGTACGGTTCTTTAGAAAATGTTTCACGACAAGGGATACTAATGTTTTACATGACCGTGTGTTATTCTGCTCTTTGCATATGCGCGAAAAAGACAAAGATTTTAAGATTAAGTCCGGATGTGATTGTTACAGTGGTAGTTAAATAAAAGGAAATTAAATAATCGATTAATAAAATAAAAAATTTAATTAAAAAAACGCTCGAACACGTTTGTAAAAAAAAAAAAAAAGAAAAAGAAACGGCTTGTAATCTTGTTAATCTTTCAAGTTTTGACAAGAGATTTGTTGCAAGATCTTTTAGATGTACATTTTTTAATTAATAATTTTTTTTCTTTCTTTTTAATTGAAGATGATTAATTTTTGTAATCCCCTGTACCGATTTAATCCGTTAAAGCGTAATCCAACAATGTAAGAGCAGAATCACGAGCTTTTTCACGACCCGATGCACGTGCCAGCCAGTAATTGCGGCGCGATGCAGAAGGTGTGTCCGGCCTTTGCATGCTCGTAACGGCGCCAACCTTGACGCAGATGATTAAGTGCATTTGTCAGGAGTTTATCGACATCATACTGCGCGGCCCTTCTTTGCTCAATCGGTCCCGAGTGATCTGCCCGCCGACAGATTTCATCAGCGTCAAAATGTAGCCGAACTGCCGATTCAGTAACGACGCCGACGATGTAATCGCCGGTAACAACTACGGGCGCGGTCATGAAATTCCCGGCAAGAAACACCCTTTGCTTTAAGCGTTTTCCACTAAAGATATATCTTAACATCTGAATGCTTCCTTTTCGCAAGGACGTGGAACGCAAACTTAAAATATCGACGTAATAACATTCAATCACAACTTGAATTCCTGTAGACTTTTTTAATTTCGTGTCGTTGCTCTTATCTTTATTCTCGATTTTTTTTTTTATATTTATTTTTTGTTTTTTTTGACGCGCGCGTATCTAGAAGCGAGAAAACGCCGGTGCCCGTAATTGCCTGCAATCTTTTTGCCCGCGACATCGTGATGGTTTCCGTCGCAAGTACGTGATAACGTTGGCCGTTACACCGAAGTCGGAATACGTTCAACATCCCCGATAGAAACCGCGATGTATCTGCCTCGTAAATCTTGTTTCTTACAATACTTCGCAAGTCGAAGAGCGGCGCCGCGGGCGCCAATGCGCGGTCCACTTTTTGCTGAATCTTCTCAATCATCACGTATGTGCGCCAGGCTCGAGAGGTCGGAGATACGATGTACGCTATTGATGCGCGAGAATTACACGGACACGGGGAGAAATTTATTGAGAGCGAGGGAATTATGTGAGGGTGGGAACACATGGGACAACATCGCTATGCGGTGCTCTTATTGATTTTTACGTGTCCATTGGTTTTCACTCGAACGCATGGGCAAACTCGATACCACGATGCCTCTAGGACACTTTTCGTTAAAACAACTCTCAAGAGTAGCAAACAAAATTCGCTTCGATACGTATCGATGACACACGCTTCGCCACGCGGTCATGGAACTTTTTTTTTCTTTTTTTTTTCCGTCGGAATGGATATCGGCGATTGATATAGGTTGTAACGATCCGACGAGACGAGGAAATAAAAAAAAAAAAACGTGTTTCTGGTCGTATAATTTTATTGAATTATTATATTTGCAATACAAAAATTAGGAAATAATTTTTAACGCGATACGGTAAAGTTAAAAATATTACTGTTCGTTTAGAGTGAAGAATTTATTTCTCGATTCATCCTAAATCTCGATAGAATTATTCATGCTTATTTATAATTATATATAATTATAAATAAGCATGAATATAACATTGATTATGGTGTCGGTTGTATCGCGAGTGAACTCCGATCTCTGCCAGGTGTGGATCCTTGGTAGATCGCGTTATGAGGGCGTCGTGTGTTCACATGAGTTTTCATAATAGCTCTTCTCATGCGGGTGTATTCACATGGGACGATCCATTCATATTAAGTCTCGTACGCGTTCCATCACCCGGTGGTCGCGTGTGAAAGATTTAGGAATCATCGTCGGTCGAGCACTTCATTGAAGCAACTTTTGTTCTACACGTAGTAAGCATTTAATTTCTTTTTTCTTTTTTCTTTCTTTTTTTTCGAGCTCTAAAAATAAAACTTTTTTTCCGGCTTAGTACTTAAAATTAAATAAAAATTTTAAAAATATAGGCTAACAAGAACCATTGTCTCGCAGGGCTGAGAAGCGTCGAGATGCGATGATAGCGAGCTTCGCATAGCAGCTGTTACCGCGTGATAGCGTAAAGCAAGGGTTTAATGTACCTCGAAGCCGACGTGAACGTATACTTGCCTATCCGCGTTGCTGTTTACCCTCCGCGCGCGCGGCATATGGCGCACAGTGATTTTTCCCCGACGGTAATTATGCGAAACCATCTATCCGCGCAAAGGACACCGCTTGCGCCTCGCAACGTTGTCCTTCCTGCCTTCTCTCGCGTTACCCCGTTTTATGTATGGACTCTCGTTACGTACTTACGCACCGAAGAAGATTGCATCACGAACGATCGACCCCGCTGAAGGTGAATATAATGTGCACGGAGAAGTCCGAAGATTGCCCATCTGCTCTACTACTAATGGGATACCGTCGGTGCAGAAATAACGCGGACGACTTATGATTTCAAGATGGTTCGCTCATTTTCTACGCGAGAATTGCAGAAAAAAAAAAAAAAAAAAAAAAAAAAAAAAGATAAAATCGCGACGAGGCATGTGCGCTTCACATTTTATTCGATCAAGGGTAGATTTTATTCCGCGAGGCGTTATATAAATTTCGTGAATAATCTTCGCAAAGACGCACACCTACGGAGGGGAGCTACTCAATTGTTTCCCGATGACCTGGCGCATTCTCTAACGAAGCAATGAAAAAACGCGGCGAACAATGGCGAGCGATTCCTCCTTTTCCTCCTCGCCCTAGTAGTAGATCCGGCAGCTTCGTGTACGAAGCCAGGCACCTAAATCACACCCAATGTCAACGGGTCAACAATGCCCGTCACGCGCATCCATCTTATTAACGAATGTTAATCATGTCTTCAACAACGCGTCGTCCGGGTATTACCTTCGCGGCCACCTCGGTGGAGCATTGTTCGACCGAGCTTAACCGAACGAAACGTAACCCACCCCCTCGGTTCCCTTGTAATAAGATACTCGCCATCTTCGTATGTAAATGCTGGTCATTCATTACGCTCTCGGTTGAATGATTGGGCTTTTTTTTGTGAGAAGCCCTTTACGACAAAGCCGTATCATCGCTTAGAACGCTCGTGGACAGGATTAGGCCATAATATTCGCGCGGTTTTCAAACCTGAGGAATTACGAGGAAAAGAAAAATAACGAAGTGAAGCGCTCAAATCAAGTCCGATTACTTGCAGGAAAAAAAAAAGTTTCTCCCTCGACGATTTAATTCCTAACTCTTTGATTTTCATTAATTTGTGATGTTAAGTTTTATAACTTCGATAAACTGCGCCAACTTTGTTGACCTGCTACGGGAATATTTATATACGCGCGAACTAAATTTGTTAAAGGTTCTAAGTACTTCTTTTTATGCACGTAAGCGGCCTTGTTGAAGATAAAAATAAATTCTTCGCGAGCGACGTTGGAAGTAAAACGCATGTGAACGATTTATGCTCTCAAGCGATCGTATATTGATCACACACGAACGCAATGTATGGCAAGTTTATCCATGGGTGGATTTAAAAAGGTCGCTGGTTGACCGCAAGGTGAACTTTGATTCTACGATACAGAAAATTTTTGTATGTTCACGTTACGTTTGTATCTCGTACCGTGTACATTATATATATATTAATAACTCCGCGAGATTTTTTTAACGCCCGAACAGGTTTCATGAGAAATATAATCAGCAGTGATTTCTTAAAATTTATTAAGCGCATAAAGATAAATAATTATCTTACCAGTCGATAAATTTGATGAATTACCGATAAAATGCTTGACGATCTTTTTCGTATTTTTAGCCGCGTACGCCGTAAAATTGCCTCGCTTCTACGATAAATCACGTGGAGCATATAGATGTCTCTTCAGCTCTCGGGCAGATATATAAGTTTGCGCGATTGTTTATCGGCAAATATCAAATGTGTTCCAGCTGAATTTAATTATCTGAAACTCGGGCGCGTGGTTTTTGTTTTTTAGGGAGGTTTGCAGAAAATCTTTCGTTACTCGAAGTAGATATTTGGCTTGGCACAAGCGCACCCACGTTCCTCTGTCTGGAGCGAATGGTTCTAGAGACGTTTTATGTTTTATGCGAGCTGTGCAGCTGCCCGTTACCGACACCCCCGCAACTCAATATTCAAATTAGCGGGACGGGACTCTCATCCTCCCCCCAGCCCCTGCCTTTTCGTCCGCCCCCCTACGTGCGCTCGCGTAATGAGAAAAAACACGTGGGCCTCGCAAAATATTATTATAATAACGTCCGCACTGTAGGTGTAAAGTACCGCAAAAAAAAAAAAGAAAAAAAAAAGACTAACGAAATGCCTTGCATATAATGTAACTTGGAGGTAAGGTATGCCACTTGCAACCTTTTCTGGTTGCTCGTGGCCAATTAATTCTACATAATTGCTGCCTTAAATTTATATTAATTTACATTAAAAAAAATTCCGCGTGTATTCAGCGTTGTCTCATACATTTTTTATCATCCCGCGTCTCCTCCTTTGAAAATTGAAGTACCGTCAAGACCGGGACTCGCACGAGTCTTCTGCTGGCCGTCGTCAAGCTTCTTCCGAGGGAACGTGTCGGTCAACTTTCGTCGCTTTATGGGTGCAACATCGTCTCGATCGGACGATTAGAGTCGATCCAGAATCAAGAACGGGCAGCTGCGCACGGTGCGTTTAGTTAAGCTAGTGTTAAAGTAGGACGGAACGACTTTTACGACGCGCGACCGGTGTCAGGCAACAGGGCGAGAAAGGGTGTTAGTTTCACTTGGGTGGTCCCGCGACTTCTTCAGGATTAATCGGCGATGTCTCCGGGACGCAATATATAAATTGGGCTGCACGGCCGTCCCTTCCACGACCCTCGGCCTCACTCGCAGGATTACAAATGCTCGGTCCTTCGGTCCTTAGCATCATTGTAGATGGATATCTCTCGTGCGCCGCCGAAGGATTGCTCCTGGTCTTGCTTCGACTTTGATCGAACTACCCGACTCCTCATGGAAGGTATCCGTGACTTTACGCACACGACGCTTTTTCCGAGGCAGGAATCTCGCGTTCGTAATGCCGCAGCATTCCAAGACGAAGCGATCGATCGATCATTCGAATTTTCGAGTGCAATTTACCATTTCGGCGAAGAATTTTGCCCGGCACGTTGTTCGGAAATTTTTTATAAAGATAACTTACAAGTTTAAAAAAAAAGAAAATTGTGTCTAGAGAAATATTATATACGTTTTAATTTTATTTGCTAATCTGCACTTTTTTCTTTTTTTTTTTTTTTTTTTTTTCGTGTTTCTCGTCGTGGACGTTCGATATTAAAACTGCATTCCCACAGCATTTTGTGAAGCTGCTCATCTTCGAGCTATCGAAACTGTCATAGATCATCGATCTCTAAGGTATTAGCACGGTGCTCTGGCACCGTCAACTAATCCGGGATTCTTACCGCGTCACGACGTCCTCTGCGACGTTAATCCCACGGGAACCAAACGCACGGAATACCGTCACTCTTTTTCGTCCCGTCGAAAATTACCATCTAGTCACCATTCTTGGCGTGCGCCACCATCAATAATGTATCCCTGAGGTCAAGTCAGTGCCCGACGGTTGGATTGTCGGTTGCCGGTACGCATCTATCTCGCATTCTCGTGCGCAACGTCTTCCCCTTCTGTTATCTACATATGTATGCCAGCGTGTATTTCTTAACAAAATTTATTCCCTCGAGAAAACGGAGGAGCTAGCGTTTATGATCTTTCTTTGCTATGGAGATCACTTTTTCGTGCATAACGTGATTTCTCTCTACCTCTTGTTCCGTGAATTATTAGCGTAAGTTCAAGACCGAGATCGAAATAAATAGAATCGCCGAGTTTAATTTTATTAAAGTGTCGTGGCAAAAAAAAAAAAAAAAAAAAAAAAGAAAAGAAATATATATCTACGAAATTTTCATCTTTACACGCGCCCTTCCCCCTTCTTCTTCTTCTTCGGCTTCGCGATCCGGCATATTAACATAATAAATTAAATTATAATCCTCTTATGGGTCGCATTCGTCTCGCGCGCTCAGGTGCCAGAGCCCGCTTCCTTCTTCGCGCCTCGTCCCCTCTGCTTTCCCCTTTGCATCTATTCGAGTCGCACGCAATCGGCTTCGGCCATAAAGTTGCACGGCCCGCTGGCGATACGACACGCCGCGGGACAGCGCCAAGAAGTGTACAATGCTGTGTACCTCGTGTCCGTGCAACACGACATGCCCATGCAGTGTCCAACAAATGACGGGACCATCGTGTGTGGTCCCACCTGCGTGGGTGTCTCTCTTTCTCCCTTTCTCTCCTCCCTCCGGCCGCGGGGATGTGTCTCGGACTTGAGGCCTATCTGCGTTGGTCCACCTTGTCCGGACACGGACATGGATCTCACGGGGAATCTCCTCGCCTCCGATCCGATATCCGTCTGTGCACGAAAATAGGAGAGACGGAAGAGAAAACGGTGCCAGAGAGAGGTTTGCACGAGTCACCGGATAGTCAACCTCCGTTGCGCCATTGAAAAGAAATTTGCGATTTATTACAATTATATTCGATTTCGATAAGTTAATAAATTTTTACGAAACGTAGACTACCGGTTAAACGCGGGAACGGCAATAATTTACCCGTGCCACTTTATCGAACGTTTATTGAGAGAAAGGAGAAAAGTATTTCTTTCCGTCGTAAAAATAGAAAATATATAAGAGAAGAGGAAACCCATTTTCGCGGGGGCGATTGAATAATCGCAGCACTAAAGTTCGCAGCGGATGAAAAAGATCGCGTCTAGCACTTTGCTTTCTTTTTCTATTTTATTTCATTGCAGTGCTAAAAGGGACAATTTGTACCGGCAAAAAGATCTGCGAAGTAAATTATTTATACGGGACATTTTATTTATTACAATTTTTTAAACAATCTTCGGTCTTGGCGGCTGTGTTTAAAAAATGTTAATATTTAATTTATAGATAAAAACGATGCAAGGAAAAGATCCCAATGGACGATGCTGCTTAACTCGGATCCCATCGTTCGCCTCGGGTCGAAGAGTCGATAAGTCTTGGCGAAGGTGTCCATGATGGAGCGAGGCCTCCCTCGAAGGGAGGATGTCGTGAGATAAGGTAGGTGAAATTCCTCCATCACGCAGGTAAAACAGAAGACTGGCATCACTCGAAGACGATCAGGGAAGCGTGCGCTACGAGTTGAGTAGATGCGTTGAGGGAGATAGAGCGTCGCCGAAGGCGCCCTTTTTCGTACATTAGGTGTTGGTTTAGGCAAGGGTTTCGAGAAATAGATAAATATCCGCCACGAAAAACAGGAAGTTCCTCTACGTGGGCGGAATCTCGCCCTTTCTTCGGGATCGATATTTGTGTGTTTTTTCCTTTTTTTTTTCTTTTTTTTTCTCTCTCCTCTCTTTCATCTCGTTTTTTTGTCACGTGTGTATTCACAACTTTCGAGGGTGAGTTTGTATTCCAAATGTGTCGAAGCATACGTCTCGAGAAGTGCGCAACAAAAGGCACTAAAGCGAGACGTTTTGCAGATATCGCCGATATCTCCTTTTCCGGTTTCTCTGGAAAAAAAAGACGGGGGGGAAAAAAACTAGCGGTATTATCTCAAGTGGGAACACTTGAGGATTTTTTTTTTTTTTTAATCGTTACTGGTGGTGGCACTTGAAAGTTTCCGGCCACTCGAGGGCTGCGAAGCCATTATCGACTCGACGCACTCATCTGCGATATGTCATTAACATCGCGAGGCACGCGTTCTTTTAAAGGCCCAGCTAGATTTTCGATATTTTATTTTCTCGCCATTGAAGAATGATAAAATCAACGAAATAAATTTATAAATTTATAAATCACATTACTCGAAAGTTTTATCAAGTTTTATTATTATTATACTATTTTTTAATCCGTGCTTCCGGATAATGTTAAAATTTTTTTAAGCTATTCGAGAGGGTTCTGTTTTAACACGATGCGTGCGAGTTCTTTCCGGGTGTCAAGTAGACCTGCCGAGATGCGCGCGAGGAAAACTGACCTTTCTTTCGAAAGTCATCAGTACCGTTCATTATAATATTGCCAGCAGGAAGTAAGTAAAGTAGCAACGAGGAAATAAGTGGACTAAGTGGATACGAATGGCTTGATTGATGAAGAGCAGTTCGATCGCTCTGCGCATCCAGCAGAAAATCGCTAAGGGAGATTAAATTGCCTCTCACAAGAATGGTCGTGGAAGTTGCCAATTTATCTGTCGCGAAATAAATGACGAAGTTAACTCACAGCGAAGAATACGAAATACGTGGAATGCTCCTACGCCTCTAACAATTTTACTTCATATTATTTTATTCATCGCACAAATCATTAGTCGCAGAGTATAATATAATATTTAATATTACATTTTAAACTTAATAAAATATTTTATAATTATTACATAATTAATTTTAGAAGAATATTTCGTATTTTTCTCTTTACACCTCGTGGAAAAATTACGTATATACAAGCGGGTACATTTTTTAAAGCCACTCTAAAAAAGAAGAAAAAAAATTTGGACAGGCAAACGTGTTTTATTTTTTAATATTCATTGCAAGGATGTCAGGTATGTGATGTATTAAGACAAAAAAGTGCGACACTGTGCTTTCGAGAGTCCGTAAATTACCGAACATTATTTTCAATATTTTTCGCATTTCGTACATTTTACATAGTGTCAGCACGCTCGGTCTTTCCTCCCTCACCTGTTTCCCCTCCCCCCCTTCTCCAATTAAAATCCCGATGAGCTACCATAATTTACACCGTGGTACCGGCTAATAAATTGACTACACGTTCGCGAGTTGTAGCGGGCGATTTGTAAAACGGTTGTATTGCATCAGGCGCGCGGGGGTATCTTGTACGCACGGGATACGATTATCGGGCCCGGATTTAACGAGCGCGACGTTCGAGACGGGGCTTCACCCCGGCGGGTTTTGGATCCTGTCTAAGTGATCCTCGTGGACAGCCAGATAGGAACCGGGGAGTAAAGAGCCGCGCGGATAATCGCGGCACTTAGAACGATTCTCCCGGCACGCAGGATCGACTGTGACGGGAGTGCGGGCAGGTGGAGTCCAAAATCTCACGAAAAAAATCCCGAGACGGTAAAGATAGACCCTTTATCGTGTCTCCTGGGCGAGCATTCGTCCCCTGAGTGGCGTTTATCTCGTGGGTCTCGGTAATGTCTGTAACTTAACACTGTCCCCGGGAGAAGAGACTGATAGCGATGCCGCGCCCGGTCGATCCTCTCTCGCAGGGTGTATCCGCTCACGGATATTTTCGGGGAACCGGCCGAAGGGAAGTTTCGGAGAACCGTGGATGTAACAGATACTTCAGGAATCTGCGCATATGCTGCTCACGAGTGCGCGTCCACTCAAATTTAAATGCGCCGGGCCGGACCGGCGAGTATCGGGGAGACAAGTCACGTTCGAAAGGAATCCCTTTTTTACGTTTCTGCTTAGATTTTGAATAGTTGCGTGTCGTTAAAGAGGCAGAAAACAATGTTGCGATATCAGTCACGGCGCATAGAGAGCCCGGCGGCTTAGAGATTTCTCAAAGAGGATGTATTTTAAATGGAAATAGCGGCAACTACGGCGCGAGAATGAGAGGGCCAAAGCCTTTTTTTTTTTTATTTTTTTTTTGCTGGCATCGAGCTTAGAAACGAGCTGTTTTCGTCTAAGAGAGTGGATTCGGGATTTTAGCATATCGGTCTTTTGTACGCCGTCGAGGAAACCGCGCGCTTGCGGCTACATATTGAAGCGTTCCAAGTCTCCACATTTCTTTTTATATTCCAACGCGAGAAAAATATTCTTCGAAGAAAAGAAATCTATTTAAGTCTATTTAGGCCGATAAATTAAGCATCACGAGAGCCATTTGCTATTCTAAAGAGAATTCAGAGAGAGAGAGAAAGAAAGAGAGAGAGAGAAGGACCAGGAACAACACAAAAGTTCATGCTTAAAATTTCGCGGTGCATCCTTTAAATGCGTTTCGTGCGAGACCAGAATGAGTTGAAAGAAAGCGAGGCTCGTGCGCGAGGGCCTTCCGGCAGATATTCGCTTCGTACGTCTTGTTGGAAACGTCAAAAGAAGTGCAGATGTTATGTACGCATTCTTTAGTGACACACTACGCCCGAGTCTTCTCGTTAAAACAAAAGGGCGACGGCGTATCGCGGGGTCCTCTCCTTACTCTCGTACAGGCGGCACATAAGTATATACACATTTTATGCGTCACGGTATGCAACACGTGTTGCCCATTGGATGTCCATCTGTCGTTGACAATAGCCGTCTCGCTGACAGCACAGGAGGCGAGCCAACCGGCGCTCCTTATACGGTACACCGCGGTAAGTTCGTATAATAAATGAAAGTCCCTCGCATGCAAATCGAGCGCCGTGACCGATTAAAGGAAATTTGATTTTGACGAGATCTTAACTCACCGCAATATATTCATCTCGTCTTCCGTAACTTCTTGTCGGATTTCTTTTTTTCTTTTTTTCTTTTTTTTTTTTTTTATTCTTTTTTAAACGCCGTTTTACGGTCCCGTTTGAAAGGTTAACTATTCGCGATGATTACGCTTTCGTTTCTTTATTGTTCGAAACTTACCGCGTCAATCACGTGTGTGAAAATTAAGCGCCATTCGGCAACCGTAGCCGGTGGAATCGATGCTTTCTAATGACGGAAACGGAACCGTGAGTCTCGAAATGCGCTGCCGACGGTCATAATTGCGGCGATATTTAACGGGATGCCGCTAAGTAATGTTCCCTTTAGAAAAAGTCGACGATGCAATAATTTACGAATTACAAATTCAACGCGGAGAGCCACAGAGAGACCGAAACCTCCGTCTCATAAGCCACGATATTTCAGCGGGGAAGATGTCGGCTCCGGGATATCGCATCACCCCGCGTGAATAAATCGCCGTCGGGAAGATCTTTCATCAACTTTAATTCTCTCGATTCTTTCCGACAGTCCGAGCTCGCCCGCAGAAATGATATCTTGCGTGATTAAGCTTCTCGCACAAAGACCTCTTTTTTTCTTTTTTTTCTTTTTTTTTAAGCAATAAATGTGCCGTGATTGTACAAAAATATAATCGTACTTTTTTCAGTTAATTTTTATACGAGAGTCAATTAATGATACGCGTAAGAAAATAATTTATTTAATTATGGATGCGTATTAAATTTTATGTAATTGATAAAGCTTCTATATAAACGTAGGTTCAATAGTGCGCGATTTAAAATTGTCAATAATTTAGAAGTTGATTCTAGGATCAAATTGCCTTATTTAGAAAAAAATATATTGGACGTCTTTTTTTTTTTTTTATTGAGAAGATTGGGCTTTTAAAGCCGAAATCTCTGTTGGTTTTCGAAGTTGTAATAAACAACACTCTGGAAAAGAGCTCAAACTCGGTTGAATTTCGATGGCATCATTCTCGCCACGGGCAGGATTTCAAGGCGTAAATTTCGTCTATCTGATCCGTAAAATCCAGGATTCCTTCGTCTTCTCTTAGCATTTTGTCGTCACTCGCGTGCGTGTTTCTGTAGGCATGGAAAAGAATTGTCGTCTGTTAATGCAGTGCCTTCGTGTGAATTTTAGGACGAAATATTCCCGACGGCGCGGCTCATGCATTCAAACCTGCTTCTCCTGGCAAAGAGAATGTATCATATTAAGTATCATAATGTATTATACTATCGTACCTCTCGCACGATGTAAGCCTCAAGTTTAAATATATCTTAGATTTGGAAATTTGGTACGCTTCTCTGCATCGAATTACGTGAAAATAATTTATGATTTATGATTAAAGTAAGATAATTCTTATTAAAAATTTTACGTTTAAAACAGAATCCGGTTTACAGTAAGAGAACTCTTATTACAAAGTTTGTTACCAGAAATGACGTAATTATCCGAGCTTGAAATGGGGAAAAAATAAGAAAAATGGTTACGTTCAGAAGGACGAGAAGTGCGTAACGTTTTAGAATCAAAGACTCGCATATGCACAATGTAACGATGCAAATTACGGACGGCCCGGGACAAAAGTGTTTGCTCGCGCGATTTGCGGTCGGCGCGGCTCCCAAGGCAGCGGATTTCAATTACGAGTCTTCAGCGACTGACGGACGCGCGAGCTCTTCTCTCGACCTGGCCGGTAGCTCATTCAAAATTCGGTAGCTGCCGGTGAGCGCGTCCCGGTAATGAAACATTCGCAGCGCACCGCAAATTGCCCTCCGCTTCGCCATGCAAGAACCCAAGTGCTTCTGACCGTCCGCTTACATCTCTCTTTCTTTTCTACCCATTCAATCCTCCCTCCTTCCCTCCCTCCCTCCCTCCCTCCCTCATTCACCCCGCAGTTACTTTTTCGCTCTTTCTTTCTTCCCGCGCCGGCGAAAGCACGGTCTCCGACACGTAGGCACCGGCACTTCGCAGCTACTGCAATCTCGTGTACAATTATTGGTTCTCGCTGCTGCAAAATTCGTTCGTGATGAGAAAGGGACTGGGCTTAACGCGCGTTTTTGCAACCGAGTCTAAAATATGGAAAGATACTTCTCACGGTGGAACCCTTGTTGTTTTGATGAGCATGTTAATCACCATTCTCGGAAACTGCCAGCGAAAATAGCGCGGAGAATCCCGCGATTCGAATATTCGCGGCCAAACGGCAACGGTGAGCTTAACATTCCACGCCAAAGTGGTTTTCCAGATAGCATACGCTCTTGGGTACTTGAAAATTTATTTTTAACTACATCCGTAGTTGATTGTAGAGAGAAAAAAGAATTTTGAGGGAGGAAAAGAGAGAGAGAGTGAGAGAGAGAAGGAACATGGCTCCGCGGCGAAGTTTAATGCGTCGTAAAATAATATTGCGGTGGAAATTCGTGTTTGTCCACGATTTAGGATTTTGTTTCATGGATGTATAAATTCGGCGCGTCTGACATCCGCGAGGCCTGTGTGTCACCGTGGAAATTCAATTCTTAATTAACGTATCGTGAGACAGTGGCATAAATCCGCGCGAATTTAGTGCTCCCAGCTGATCGTAACTTACAACGCTCAACAACTTTTAAAATCTCGTGAAACGAGTTAATAACTACCGTGCGCATGGTTTCGGGTCGTCGACTCGCGACTGGGTGGATCCGAGGGACCACTTTCAGCGAGCGATAACGACGAAATCACGAGCGTGACTCTTGTTTCCGCGCGGAGTCCCTTTACTGGATCAGCTAACGTTCCCGTGGGAGAGACCGTGGTAGTGTATGCCAACGACAAACCGGGCTCTTCGCAAGAACCAGGTGTAACGTTGGAACAGCATTCCATGTTGCAACTGATGCGCGGCGCCGCGCAAAGATCGTTCCACACGACCCCCGCGAGAGCGAGAAACACGATAACGCGAAGCTGAAAGTTGGAAGGATATGCCGCGCTACATATTTGTGTCAGCAGTATCACTGATAAGCTGTTTTTAAAACAACGTTCCACTTTTAGATTTTGTCTTGAAATTGGGGTAATTAAAAATTGCAATTAACCGATTAATAAGCATGAACGTATTAATTTTCAGTATTTTAATATTAAAATAGTTTTATAATTAATAATATTGTTTAAAACTTCGAGAAAAATTATTGAAATATTTAATCTTCTCTCTGCATGGGGGTTGAATTAATGTGTCTTTAGTCGGCCATAAATTTATTATCGTTGAAGCTTACTGGTCGACTTCCTTCTTGTTCCTCTCGACGAGTTAATAAACCGAGTCGGCATCCGCGGCTTAGCACCGATCGATGCGTCATCGACCGTTAAGTGCGATTAATCGTGAATGCGATCAGGCGTGCTCGATCATCTGGTTCGGGGTTTGAACTGGGTCTCTTCAAAGATTCATAGCATTTCTTATTCGCGCTCGCGACGAACAGCTTTTATAAAACTTTCAAACTAGTAATGCACGTTCTTTAGTAACGAAAAAATGGGATATTAAGAACTATGATTGTCGGAAAGAGCCATCAATTAACTTCGGTATATTGAATTATTATAAAAATTTTTTTAAAGTCACATTTATTCTGATCGTAAGTCGATTATCAAGAGTACTACAAATTTTAAGAACGACATAAGCTTTAAAATAAATTAAATAATTTATATATGTATATAAATAATTTTATATTAACAATTAAAATTGTATTAATGAAAAAAAATTAGAATTTTAGGATTTTTTTTTTTTTCTTTCGGTAATAAAATGCAAATTTGTTAGCAGTAAATAACACTGATAAATTTCTCCGATTAAACGAAATGAATAGACAAAACAGTTACGAATGGAATTTCGCAAAAAAAAAAAAAGAATTTTGCATATCGGGAATAGCTTGCATGTATAATTTCTATTGAATTGCTAATTTTCACGTGGCCGTCGTTGAGGCAAACGGTGATATTAGCTGCTCTTCGATATCGAAAGGAACACATCAAGAAAGCAATGCCGTGGTATCTGCTCGAAAGAGCATTCCGCCATAACACAAGTTTAATTGGGTTCTGGTCCGTGGCTGAGAGATCAACATTGACTCTCGTGCAAGAGCTCGAACGAAGGATCCCAGAATGCTCTTCGGAGGATACAATGTCGTTGTTACCACCTGGACCACCTCCGTCCAGCCGGCGGGATAATTGCGCGATGACATATCTGCGCTTTTTGTTAGCGACGGCCACACGTGAATCGTGAGAACTTCTTCGTCGGTTGGCAATTAGGCGATCGGATACGAAAGTATGCGAGTGTCGGAGCGATTCGGCACGAAATGGCCCACCGGGTCTTGGCCGAGACGGACATTCGTCAAATAATTGACAAATGAATTTAATTGCTGGTCAGATTTCTTGCTGCGGTATCGTGAAACGCGCTTGAACCGCGACGAGAGATACTCGCGGCTTTAATTACGAAATAATTTAACGCGAATCATCTCAGTGGTTTCGATTTTGATAGCTTGATATTGGCTCTTTTTATTCTCTTCCGCTTTAATAAAACGCACCGATTAACATGTACATTAAAAAAAAAGAAAAAGAAAAAAAATGATTTTAGAAACTCCGCGAGAGACTTTCAGTCTCGCTTTTCGAAGAAAATTTTACGTGCTATATTTTTCTTGTGGCTTGTATCGTGCAACAGGAGGACGTTTTGAAATACGGAGTTACATTTGCTTGGTGATTATGCATTACCTTTACATTTTTCGGGGGGGGAGTTTCTTTTTTTTTTCCTCTCGTCCGTGTACTGTTAAGTTATTTGTCCAGCGATGTTCCGCAGCCGATTGATTAAACTGAGACGACCGAGGTTCGCCATTACTTTATTATGCACAGGTCGAGCGTCGTTCGATTCGTTATCTCGGTATCCGCTAATTTACTCTGACAAATACGGATTGTTCGTTTGTCCAGAGTACAGCTGTGCGCGCTCATGCAGGCCCACGTCCACGCTCGCCGCGATCCACTTTAATAAAGCGCACCGATTACTCACCCGGATGTTTTAGACCGGATGGACAGCACGGATATTAACCCTCCAGTATTATCGTGGGGGTCAACGCTGACGGCGGAGCAAGAAAGCTACGCCTACGTACTTGGAAAAATCGGCATATTCAAATATACACTTTTTTTTTTCCTTTTCGATGTATACATTCGTCGTTAAAAAATTTTAATAGTCTCTTTTATTAATACTGGATATAAAATATCATATCGTTAATTTTTTACTTATAAAAAATATTTCGTAAATTTAGAGAAGCTTAATTAAAATGAAAAATACAAGCCCTCGAATTGAAATGTTTAAATATTAAATATGCGGCGCCGAAATAATTCAGAGAGAGGTTTCTATTCTTGAGTTAGGGCGGAACGGAACTGTTCGATCCCGATGGAGATTCAATAAAAATACGAAACTGCTAGAGGATCGTTTCGTAATATTTAAAAAAGCCATTTGCGTATCGAGTTTCAGTCGGTGATTTAAATTTCAGTTTTGCGCCACTATGCGGGAGAAGAAGGGCTTTCGAATCATTAGGATCTCCATAAACGGCGGACGGGCTTAACGAAGCTTCCTTAAAATACGCGATGTACGAGCGGTAACGCCGCAGCGCCGCAGAAAGAAGAAGGAAAGGAAGGAAAGGAGGAAGATCGAGGCCGAAAGTACATCTGCCGCCTACCCCATAAACGCACTTGTAAATCAAGACGCGCGTGCAACCGCGAACGCTTTGCTGGTGAGGCCGAGGCTATAGAGTCTTTGAATTATTAATACGAGCTTGCTTACTGGTCCAATCAAGTCCTCCCACCTGGCCACCTGGTCACTCCTTGGCCGATGTTCTTTTAGCGATATACCATATTTGAAAGCGCGCTGCGCGCGGATGATCCCCGACCCGATTAAGCTCTTCGGCGTCCCTTAAGGAGACGGCAATAAGAAAAAAGAAAAAAAAAGAATTAATTCAAAGCGCGCCGACGAGAGAGCTTCGACGTAATCCATCACTCCGCGTGTGGCAACGCGGAGAGACGCGTCTTAGCGAACGATGCGCGATTTTGTTTTCCCGTGTTGAGCCGACGTCCGCGAATGGTTCGTAAAAACGAAGCAGCGACGGACAGATCGTTGAAAAGATTTTTGAGAAAAAAAAAATTGAGCTTGCCCGAGCAATCTTTCATTAAAAAAAATTTTTTTTTTTTTACGGCGTTGCTTTAGCTTTTTCGTTGTTTATTCAGCCCTGCATCTTAAGCAGGCGAGCACGTTCAGGGAGATCAGCTATGTTTATTGCATACCGATTCGTTAAGCGTTTCTCGCACACCCGTCGGCTACCGTGCTCGTAACTATCGACAAGAGACCATGCGTGAACGTACGTCTCCCATGCGCGGGAGAGCCCATGCCCGCAGCAGTGGGAGAACTTTATGGAATGGTATGGGAGGGCGTCGGGTCGGCGCGTGGGCGGCCTGAGGCAGGACGCACGTCTGAAAGCTGGAGAGAGATAGACCCGCGTGGTATGCCACGAGACCGGGTTCGAGAGGGGCACACGCGGAGGGAAGAAAACGAAAAGAAAGGCGAGACACGGTGGAAAGAGAACGAGGAGGAACTGGGAAGGAGAGGGTACAAGTCGTCGAACAAGGAGGAACGGATGGGGCTCCTACGTATCCGCCACGTATGGCGAAGGGATACACCGTGAAGAAGAGATAGAGAGAGAGAGAGAAAGAGAGGCAGAAGGGAGATAGACGGGAAGTACGGGGCACAAGAGCCCGATCCACAGCCGGTTAGGAATAAAAGGAGTCTTATATGACGCTGTGGTTTATGGCCGTGGGTTTTATCTGATCGCATTGCCACCGGTACGGATTTAGCAATAAATTAGACCGAAGTGTAATTAAAAGGGCAGCGTTTGCCGTCGTCCCGCGACCGTCGTGTAGTCACTACCGAATGAGAGGAGAGTCTTCGTCCTTGGGAATCTCTTCGGGTTTCTTTCGATAGTCGAGAGAGAACAGCGCGCGGCGATAGAATTTCTATTGATAATTGCGTAATCCTGGTGGACGTTCGAGTGTACATAAACCGATCGAATTACTAACGAGCTTGAAAAGAATATAAAACCGTACTATTTTGGAAGATATTAAATTTGACACGAGAAGACTTCAGCGATATTTTTTTTTTTTTTAATAAAATTTTAAAAAATAATTTTGCGAGAGTGAAATTAATTTAGTTTGCGATGTAATATGTAGAAATTATAAAAAATATTGAGGTGGGGGAAAATATATTTTTAAATTCCAGATTAATTAATTAAAAATAGCTTTTTAAGACCTAATTGCCATTAAGTGATTCGAAATTCAACACAGCGCAGCACGCGATTATTATTCATTTGGGATGTGTAATTCAGGGACCTGATGAGTGACCGGCGTGTGGCCAGCGATGCGATCCAGCGACGACTAATTTGTCCGTTCGGCAAATTGAAATTACATGTTGCTCTCATGCCACGCTGCACCGTTTCTCTCGCGCAACTGCTGAATTATTATCACGGCACAATGTGTGTTTTCGAAAGAGAACGATGAGCCATTCAGGTGTTGGATAAAGATAATGCCGAATGGCCTGACTTTCTCCACTTTCTGATCCCCATGTCGTATTTTCGCGAACGTCATTAATTCTCAGATAAAAATATTCGTGCATTTTAACAGCGGAATCATTATACGCGCTGATTATAAGCGTCGCGAGGACATAGTCTCATACGCACTTAATTATTACTTTTGAAACATTTTAAATACATTCGTATCTCCCGAGAAACTTTTTCGATAAATTACGCAACGCCCTTTTCGTAAAAGTCTTACGTGCTGCGAATGCGATTTCGATTTAATTAAAGCACAAATAACGTTAAGATCTTATTCGCATTACTTGCGGACGTACCGTATTCCCGATAATCGGAGAGCAATATAGAAAAACCGGCGAGCGGACGCAATCGCGCTAAAAAGAAATATGTTCCGAAGCATTTTGCAGGTAACTTGTTCGTGACCGTAGTAACAATCGCGCGGAGTTTTTCATAAACCGCGATTTATCGTGCGATCGTACCTGTCAATACGTTTTTCTCCGGGCTAGCGTCGTCGCTAAGCGAGTCCGCTTCCGCTTTATCCAGCGTCGTGGAATCGTGACCGCAAAATAAATCTAGAGGCGCCTCGAGATACCTCAGCCTCTTTCTCTCTCTCTCTCTTCCACTTCTTAGTTCATCTTCGCATTCTCGTGGACCTTCCGCGACCTCTTCCCGTCTCATTCCGTGGTCTCCGTGGAATTTTTACCAATTTCTGCTCTGCGACGTTCCACGCTCATCTTTCCTAAAATTCCCCGGAGATCCCCGACAATTCTTCTTCCTTATTTCTTCGCTGTACCTTTATTGTGTTTTTACGAGATTGTCTGCCATATTCCTTCCTTCCTTTCTTTCCGCAGTTCTTTCATCTTTTATTTCCTACCTCCGTTCGCAATCGTCCTCTCCCGTGCCACCCCTCCCCGTCTGGCCTTTATTATTGCCTCCTCCGTGCCCGGTCTCTCTTCGCGGATCTATTCGTCTCTCACGACCTCCCTCCGTCCTCTTGCTCTTCCTCCCGCGTCTTCTTTCTCTCCTCGCCAGCCACGGTGATCTCCGGCGATTTCTCCGAGCGACTTCCTCCCTCTACGCCCCCGTCAAGGATTCCGGCGAGAGATAACCCTTATAAACTGGAGCATTAGTAAGGCGCGGAGCGGCTCCGTGAGAGGGTATCTGTGGATCTACACGTTGCGAGAGGGGCGCAAAAGGCGTGCCACAATGAAGACCCCGGTATATAAAACCATATCTGCATCGGCGCTGGCCCGCCGTCGTAGAGCAACGAATGTGGGACCACCACAATGTATATCGCACGGTCATACAGATGAGAGCACAGCCGGCCGGGTAACGTTCAGGTGTATCTCCCTTCGAGCATCTTACTTACGCCCCAGCCGGGCGGGTGCGCACAAAAATCGACGTAATTATCGGGCTCGCGCCTCCTCGGGGGAAATTATGCGAGGGATCGTGTTGCGTTAAGGGAGTCCTAATCCTGATGAGATCGCAATTAATTAATTCCGCGCGATATAACGCAGCATTAAGTTTAATAAGATATAATAAGATATTTTTGTTATTACTCGCCGTCGTTAATTTATTCTCACCGCGCGCGCTACTTTACAGATCCAGCCTATTTATAATTCTCCTCAAGTACCGATGGAAATAAAATACTATCGTTATTTTCTCGTTGCGAATTTGTGGTTCGATCTTGAATTTTGTAAATGTCCTCGATATTGAGTCGCGAATGTAAAATTTCGAAGACGAGAACGACCGCTCGTGGAGCTCCGGCAAAGGCAGGATTCGGTAGAAGGAATGCGAGGACGTTGTCCGCGATTAAGTTGTATCAAATCCATGATTGAGCACCTCGTGCATCGCGAAATTTCGCCGGTGATAAACGTCCGGCTCGCGGTGTTTCCCATAAGAGATGGGCACGTGAGAGATGTAAGGAATCAAAAGGAAGAATCGATTACGGTTACCTTCAATGAAGAGCGAAAGAGGAACGAATCGGACAGAAAAAATTACTGCGAGAGGAGAAAGGCGTATAATAAAAAAAAATATGCGAATGAGAATGGCGAGGGGGGGGACGGGCAGAAGGGAGGCTTTGGGGGAGGATAAGAAATATAAAGTGTAAGAGTCGGAGATAGCTGATATCTGAACGAGCAAGAGAGAAAGAATTATGGACGGAATAAAAAATGCGAAGTACGGGACAGGGAAGAGGATGATGGAGAGGAGGAAGAGGAATGAGAAAAAGAGTAGGACAGCTGGCAAATTTTTGGCTTGTGGTCGTCGGTCCTGAGCGCGCGGGAGGGATCCAGGTGTGCGAAGGTGACGCTCTACAATAACTCCTTCGGCTTTATGTTGTGGGTGGTTTATACTTTATGCGTCCCGCGGGACAATCACGAAGCCGCGAACGATCCGGGCTCTTATTTCTACCGCTTAAAAACCAACCTCCCACCTCGTTGTTTACGACAATTCGGTGCCGTTGCCGGCGATAATCGCGTGCGCGTATATGGCGCATCTTAACGCGACTTCGCATCTCGTGGAGATTTAAGATGTGGCTTCTTTGCTCTTACTGAAAACTTTTTTTATTTTTTTTTTTTACGCGAAATTGTTGGTGTTACTACAACCTCCTAATGATTACCTCAATAAAGCTCGAACGCGCGTTCATTACTACTCTTTTTTTCCCTTTTAAATTACAAACTCTGGGCCCTCGCCGTACGTTAAATTTGTAATTACACCAAATTCGATTTCTCGTGTCTGATTTTCGGGAATCTAATGAGCCGCTACGCAACGCGCGCGCCCCCACGTGTACCCTTAATTTTACTACCTGCATCGATCATAATTACCAGGCGTGATATATGCGGCTGGTATGTACCTCAGGCAGGTGTGAGGAGTGCCCCTCGCGCGAGTGATGCAACGCGTACCTCGCGATAAATCAAACTTCGAGAAGCGGCGCGGCCCCCGGATCGATGTCCGAGATTGGCAACGTGCCAATTTTCTCCAGGAGTGAAAGCAGATTCGAGAAGGGCCGCTTGCGCACGACGTCCGCAATGATAGGTGTGATAAATGCAATTATTTACGGTCGATTAAGAGCACTTCGACGGGCGTTTGAGCCGCCGCGGGTATTCGAAGCGGGCGAGAAAATGCTTCCGATCGAACCCCCCGATCGGAGGCGGCCGGAGCTCATTCCGCGCGCGAGGGCTCTGCTCGAATTTTAAGCGGATTATCTGCTCGTCCACTCGTAGCGATACAGCTTGACGCGACGTGACGTGTTGCGAAAGCGGAGTATCGCACCGCGCAGTTCGATCAATATTTTCACATACTTTAACGTCAAAATTGTCATCGCAGAGCGCCGTCTTCCGACGTGCTCGTGATAAAATTAAAAGTAAACGAAATGTAAAGCAAATAACGTCATCCGTTTCTTACTATCATTGTTTCGTAAGATAAATTAAGCCCTAATTTTTTTTTAAATCGCAATCCCAACGTGTAAATAAGCAATGCGGCACGCATGTCGCTCTTTGTATCGGCCTAACGAAGATCTCCGATCGTATCGTATCGAATCGAAGAGACGACCATTCACGGAGCCTGAGATCCCTTATTTCTTCTCGTGTATCCGCTCCCGAGGTTCTCTCCCTCGCCCCCACGAAGCGTAGCGTTTTCGAATTGATGCATCGCCGTGTATGAGAATATTTCACGTCGCGCGTTTTGTCCCGCGCATGAGAGAAAAGAAAAAAAAATATTCCGGTCGCAGCCCACGCACAATGCGTAGAGAATACGTGCGGCGGGGAGATACAAGAAGAAAGGAAATCTTCGAAATAAATCATGGATCTAGGCAACAGGTGTACAGATTGCTTCACCCTTCGGGTTCTTGCATCTATGCGTAGATAGTATAGCAAGAATTCATCTCGAATCATTCACGTACGCATATACGTGTGCACGTAGTTTTTCTGAATTACCAAATACGTCGCGCATATGTCGTCGAGGAAAATGTCCGTCAGGAAATATAAGCATTTTTCTTCCGATCCTCGAGTGCGGCGCGAACGGACGGCTCTCTGCCCGCCGCTTTGAAAAACCTTGACTTTGACATATCTCGTGCATTTGTACGGCAAGGAACATTTCGTATTAAGTGAAAATATTCGTATAAAAAGCTTAAACGACATTATTCACGTTATTATTAAGCTGTAGGGTATATATACATATGCGCGGCGGTACGGTTTGATTAATATGATTATTTATTAATGCAGCTCGTGTGTGCGGAGTATAAAAAAAAAAAAGGAAGCACGGCGAGCAAATGAACGCGTTGGGGCCGAGGCGCGGGTCTAGGACCGGTCGAGAAGGACGGCTTTCGTGCCGAATAAAATGATATTAATCGTGAAAGCCGGCGGGGGTCGGCGGCTCTCCTCTGTCCTAGTTCACGATAAATAAATCCACGAGCCCCGGCCCCTGCGGTGTCCCAATTAATTCGATCTTATTGTAACGCGCGACGCATCCTCGGGATACGCTCTTTGTGATATCGACTTTGGTCACGGGCCCCCAAGTACATTATCATTCGTCGTGCGTGTTCCTTGCCCTCGACGAATTTAATTAAGCCGCGAGCAGCGCGCCGTTCGCGCTCCGGCTTGCGGGCGACGCCGTGCAAGGAGTTCCGTGCCGGCGGAATGCGCGGCGTGTTGGATAAATAACTTTCAAATTACACGCGTAACCATTACGGCGTTGCGCGAGAGGGCCCTCTTATCGGTCCACCGTACGGCAAAGTCAATTTAACTTCTCCCCGCGATTTCTTGGCCGCTCCAAAAACGTTGCGCAACCAGCACCGAAGCGTGCTCGGAACCGCACGAAACGAAATTAATCCCCCGCTTGCGACGAAAACTGCTGTGGAAGCATACAGCGACGCGTGTACGTATATACGTGGAGGATATATTTTTTTATTTATAGCTGACAACTATTTAAAAGAACGTATTGTAGATAGAATGCTAATTGCAAATCTTTTCTTTTTTTTTTTTTTAATGTCTTATCATAAGTTTCGCTTTATCTATATCGGTCACGAGTTCCGATTTGACATGAAGATGGGTCACATTTAGTTCAGGCCTGTAACTTATTTAGAAATCTGAATTAAAGTGCTGCAGGGGTGCATGGAATTGTCTCGAGCCGCGGGCTACGCGCGTATACGCGTTTCGATCGCGATGGAATGTTGATGTAGGATAAATATCCTTGAAATTACACGCGTAATCATTACGACGTCGCCCGAGGTGGAACACGGTAGGCGCTCTCTCAGTGCGCTCTCGGTGATCATTCGTTTTACACGCGCGCAGATTGGACGGTACGATCGGCATTTGGGGACGAAATCGGGATTGGACCGGACGCGGTAGCCGCGAGGCTCGAGAGACGAAAGTGGTACGCTGTAAAATCTGACTTTTGTTATCTAGTCAATTTACAACGCTGGAAATCGGCAGAGGCCTTTTCTTAAGCAGAGGCTAAAGATAAACTCGCATTTAAGAAAAGATTAATAGACGTTGTTAAAACGAGATATCGAAGGAGATCAGTTTCAGTTTAGATATGTATAACTGTAGATAATAGTATTAAAAGTTTTTTTGTTTAAGACTAAAATTATTATAACTTAAAAAAAAACATAAATAAATTAGTAGGTGTAAAAATTTAATTTATCTAATAATTTTCGTTAATTGGCAATTTTAAAATTACATAGAATGTAATTATTATCTTGCGATAATTCGACTGATTGGTGTTTGTAGAATAACAACTCGCATTAAAGAAAAGAAAAAAAGAAAAAAGAAAGAAAAAAATTGATTAAATCGCGAACTGATCGAGATAAAGTGATAATTACCGTCACGACCATCGGGATACACCTTCGATTCGATGAGTGCGCTTAAGACGAAACGAGATCAATCTATGAAAGTGCAGCCAGGTCAACTACTCGTCGGACGAAGCCCCTATTATAACGTTACGTCGCTATAAATACGGAGCGAAATTATAACGATGTAACGGCAGGTTATTACGGCGCGAAGGGTTGAGCAAATAATGCGTACTAAATATAAAATCATCGGTAGTTAAACGGGCTCGAAATTACGGCGCTTTAGAAAGAGACTCGTCGGTTCGATAAGAAATTAAAAAAAAAGAAAATTTTATTCCGATAAGAAAACCGTCGATTTTTCCCGTTTCAGCCACACCGAGGGAAAGGTATGAACGATCTCGTTAGGAACGTCAGATAAATCAATGGCTCGATGAAACCGTTTATAACGAAGTGAGATCTAACTGGAGTAACGCATCCCGGCCTCTCGTATATTCTACTAGCCGCGGCTATCCTATTATTACGCGGGGCTGCCAGCACTCCCACGCTAAGGGGTAACCTGATCGGGGTTAATCTGACCCTGACCTGCAACACCTGCGCGCGCGACCCAACCTAATTCCAACTTTTTCCTCCCCTTCTCTCTGAGTTAGCTCGCCTCGCGTCTTTGGGCTGCGTTTTGTCCCGAGGCGGGAGATAAGAGAGAAAGATAGGAATTTTCTTTTTTTTTTTCTTTTCTTTTCTTAGACCACCGTCTCTATCGACGACTCGCGTCGGGCTACGTTTCTATCTCGTATAGTCACGCTACGAAAAATATTAATGACTTTTCATTATCGTTGATATGAAAATGACATATTTATTCTGATTAAATGGAAATGTTCATTGAATCGTGAATATAAAAATGTAATTCAATTATTATTTACGAAAACTGAAAAAAAAAAAGAACAAAAGTATTAAAAAGAAAAAAAAAAATACTCGTAAGAAGTATTTTTCCTACGAGAGACGCCGCGTCTACTAAAACCTTTTATAGATTCGCGCGGAGCTTATCGAAAAAGGATTACTACGTGCGTGTTTCTTCGTTCTAGAGTTTGGATTTTTATCAGGACCCGCAGATAGATAAGCTTTATAGGGGGGCGGGCTGAGGACGGGAGAGAGTATCGGAAGAGGATTCGAGCCTCCGGTATTCCGAGGATGGAGAGTCGTGGCAGGTACGCGTTCGACGCCCGCGATCATAAATCCCCGAGCGCCGCCGATGGAGGATGGGTAGCGGCGTCGTGGTTTTATAAGGCATATAAAAAAATGAAAAGAAAAAAGGGAAAGCATTATGGGAAATGTCCTATCGGGAGGCGGCGGGCAGGTGCGCCGGCCATATAAGGTTAAAAGGCCATACGAAGTCGACTCCTCGGTTCGAAGCGCGATAAACGTGGTGCGCGCGATTCGCTCGTGCCTCGCCCAACTTCTACATGAGGAGTTATTACATACGCCTACGCCTGGGGGCTCGGCCGCAGGAAACTCGGGGCGATGACGACGAGAGAAAGAGGGGGGGGGAGGGGTCCCGTTTTTTGGTGTGTATCTATGGAAATTGAACGGAGGGAACCGCCGCGAGTAGCCGTTAAGTTGTAAATCTCGAGTGCGAGACGAGTCGCCTCTCGGCTTAGGAACAATCCCTCTGATTGTCGATACTCGCGACGGCGTTGGTGGTAAGAGTCTTATACGCGCACGGGATCATTAACATTTTTTACAGCCGTATGAATAATTTTGTTAGATACTGTACACGAAATTCTATCTCTCGCAATAAAACGAAATATTCACACGCGCGTACGTTTTCATTATTAAATTATTTCCGCGTGCAATTCAATTACATTTTAATAAAAGTCTTCATATCTGCAGTCGTAAATGGCTTCTATTATTATTCACATGCGATTATGGAATGTTATTGTGCAATTAATTGGGGATTCAGAGTATGTTAATTAACATCGCCTTTTAACTCGGCGCGATACGCCACGACGCGTCGCCGTCAATACGTCCCGGCATTTAATCTTCTCCGAGCGAGTGACATTATTAGCCACAAATGAGTGAGACTCGGCACGGCGAATGGCTACAAATTAACTATGTCTGCCGGTTAAGTGGTCGTCACTAATTACGACGTACACGTCAGTGTGCCTGGTAATTATGCCCGTTGCAGCCGCACGTAGGTCGTTCTCGTTTTTCTTTTTTTTTTCTTTTTTCTCTTTTTTTTTTTCGCGAGAGAACCGTGACTAATAATGCAAGATCGAAAAATCGTGGTATCGATCGGGCGCTTCTTCAGGATACACCGAGGCTGAACCTCCCACAGGGTGCCATCGAAGGACGGTCCACCCGCTGATCTGTACCTGTGTTCCTTTAATTGGAACCAGAACCGAATCGCCGATCGGCTGCAGGTGAATCGCAACGATTTGTATCACTGGCAGATCATTACTCATCCGTCCTCGCGCGCGGGGGTGGGAGGGGGGGAATTATAGCGAGTCGCCATTGTAACGAGTAGGAAAGAATCGAATCCGTTCCCCACGGGAAGAAGCGAAAAAGTTTTTCTTCGTTATCCGCCCGTGCGAGAGTAGCGTAGTTCTCGTTGTGATCTCTCGGTTTTGCCGCGGGAGAGATCGCCTCTTCGTCAGCCCTTTTGTTTAATCTACGACTGGCTCCACCGAGAGCGAGCGAACAAATAAGCTGACTAACGCCAAGATTAATATAATACATCGTTTCGAATTAGCCCTTCGATATAACGAGATTTTATTTTATTTTATTCTTATTTTCTTTTTCTCTTTTCAGGTCCTTTATTACGTTTTACTCGCGCTGGCTCCCATTCGTTTGCTTTTCGGACGTCGCTGCCGCGCTGCTGGACCGCTAACGATCTGGTTAGTGAAACAGACGTGCCAAGGATATTTTCTTTCTGGCGTATCGATTCACGCGGCGCGAGGGGTTACAGATGTTCCGGCAAGTGTTCCAGCGGGTTCAGGTGGTGACGGCCGATCGGTTGTTGCACGTGCTAGCCGGAAGCGGAAACGCGTTGTGGGAACGACGAAAGCCACAAGTGGTAAGGAACCTAAGTCTAATGATGCGCATATAAATGCGGGATGTGTGCGAAGCCGAGATGACATATGTAGATAACCGGGAATGTGACCGGTGTTTAATATTAGCATCATAAATGAACGTTAAGGAGTTATTGACTGACACTCTGCTACGAACATGCACGCACATGAAATTTTCAACGGAATGCTCCAGATTCTCTATCCTTCTCTCTGGACCTTTATTCCGTCGATCGTTTCTGTGCAGAAATAATGGAGGAAATTAATATTTCATGTGTTTCATTGCTGTACGATATTCTGCAGATAATCGTGGCTGTGAGGAGAAGACTTCTGTCTCTTTCTCTCTTCTTTCGCGACCATGTATCGATATCAGTATCGTAAAGTTTATACGAAACGTAAAAAAAAGAAAATTAATAAGATTTTTTTTTTTTTTTTTTTTGGTCAGATACACGCGACTGTCCGGTTTCGATTCACTGTACCAATTCGCGACGGGTCTCCTAAAAGTTTTAGGTATTTAAATTGATACCACAGGTGCTTCCCTCGGATCGTTCCAACGTTATCTGCATGATTGCATGATCTGAAGCTGTTAGTTGGCACGTATTCATAAATATTTCTCTTCGTGTTTGGCATTCGTTTACGAGCACTTTGTGCTTTTAAGTTGGTGCGTTCTAAAAAATTAAAATAAAATAAAATAAATTAAAATAAAATATATATAATAAAATAAAAAGATTTATTTTATCGATCTCAAGCGAATACGTTTTGGCGTACCACCACCAACTTTAGTCGACGAATGTAGATCACTTTTTAATAATTAAATTGGTTTCGCAGGTGTCACGAGAGTAACTGGAGTTAATTGAGACTCGCCTACCATGAGTTTTTGAAGATTTTCATTAAATAACAAAGGGATCTCTCTCCGTTTCGGAAACTTTGGGTTCATGAAGTTATCTCGTAAGTACCATAAACCTGTAATTCTATTTAAACTTTCCGCGATATTACATGCCATTTAACTTTCTCGAATCGCGTTAAAATCGACGCGTTATCTTGCATCGTGGCGCGGAGGCTGCATTTTACGTACGAGCGGGGCGATGCCGGCCCTTTTCGACATTATTACTATTATTACTTATACACACCGGCGCGGCGCGCATTTAATGGAATTCCGGTCTTTACGATCGCCCGAGGAAATCGTATCCCTTGAGCCACTTTACATCCGGCTGTAAACCGCGACATGTCCGTCGCGGTTCTACGTCGCGTCGGCGAATAACGAGTAAGTTTTACGCGCATCTTTAATGACGCCGCTTTCCATTAACAAGTCATAATTGGCGCTTTATCGATCGCTATCGCGCGTTCGTCGCCGCCTTATCTCACGCACGAGCGCGGGATCGGTAACGACGCAAAAAGTCCACGAAAATCTTAGCCGGGACGGAGAAGTCGATTTAGCACCTTTATTACGGGCAGTAAATAAATAATTAAGGATTTTTTTTTGCGCGGACAAATGCTATCTGTGCTCTGTTAATAGCTCGCGGCCTCGTGGACGGGCGGTGGCTTTATGATTCAGCCGCGAATTAAGCGCGACTGTTAAACAGAGGCTCGCAATGAGTATTAACGGTGTATAATATCTCGCAAAGGGCGGTACCGCAACAACCGATGGCTATCGGCGTTTCATCCTGAAATTCATGTCCCGCGTCGAACGAGACTGCTACTTGTTACGAGATAAAAAGGAAAAGAAAATTTTTATCGCACAAAACTTCTTACCTCCTTTATGAAACACATAATAAATTTTTTTCAAACGTTATTATTCAACAATAATTTAAACCTTAAAGATTACGAAAAAGTGATTAGTACGAATGCATACTGCATCCTTCGAAAAGGTATTTCTCACAAGATCGTTGCCGATGGAAGCTTTTCGCGATTGCGATCGAAGGTACAAGTCGCCAAATTTTCTATAAAGCACGAGCTTTCTTCCGTCACGCATGATTGTAATCGTACGAGCTCGGTGGAATTTTTTTCGTGGCGCGATCATGTTATTACCCGATCGTAATCTACTTGTCGCAAGTGTCAACCACCTGCAGCAGCTGTATTTATCACATCGGTAGTCTTCCGCCTCCGCGTGGCAATCGGCGTTTTGCCAGTCGGCGTTCGTCGTCCACGTGCCGGCGTAGTCGACGTCACATCCGCACACGCGTTCGCGCAAGGAAGCAAATCTGAATGGCTAATTATGGAGACAATGATGCGGAACTTGACGGTGACCGGAAGGAGACGGGAAACTCTTTTCGACGACACGCGTGCGCGAGACTCTCTTCCGCATCGCAATTGAGCCGAGCGGATCTTTCGCAACCGGATGACCGGTCGCCGCGCGTAATAATAAATGAGAATTTCCTCAATTAACGTACTCGTCAATTTTCGACAGTAGCCTGTTCGGGGATTACATTTCTTGCGCGATTAATTTTTATTTCGCGCATAAACTTTTACTCCGGTCGTAAAGGGGCGAGCCAAACGGCATGCGGGGCGGGATTGCGTCTTACGATTAAAGAACGCGTTACCTCCCTGCAGTTCCCGGGGGTTGCCCCGAAGGGGATGGCAGAAAAAAAAGGAAAAAAAAAAAAAAGAAAAAGTAGCGGCAAAAGCCCAAGAACCGTCCCACTGCATTGTGACGGCTTAATAATTGTACGCTGGCCGGTTTCAGGTGGCTTTGTGCAAATCCATGTTTTACATGGCGGTGCATAATTACTATCATCGTGCGCTTCACGGTGCTCCAGTTCTTCGGACGGCGAGGGTGGGAGACCGACGGGCAGCCCAGATTCCCGCGACCCGGCCTGGAACGTCAAAAAGCACCGAGACGCGAAAGGAAACCTGCAATCAGCGCGTCAAAAGGTAAAACTTTCTCCCGCCGCACATATTATTCGTGCACGTTGTTACTGCCCGCGCAACGCTCTCGTTGCGTTTGAGCCTCTTCTCGGGCGTCGGAAATTTGGAGCACCGCAAGAAAAAATATTGATCCCCGTGCGGAAAGTATTATTAAATTTCTGATGAAAGAAATCGTGCCAAATGGGATCGATACGCTGCACGTGGCGCTACTCGTGTGTATTTTTAAACGCGCCGCATCACGAAGTTTTGCAATTTTGCAAGTCGACGGGAGGAAAAAGGGGAGGGAATGAATAAATTAACAAAATGCAGAATAAAAATAATTACCGAAATATATTTTTCTCGTAATTCTAGCGAAAGTACATACCGATTTAATTTCGCGAGATTTCGATAAAGACATGATAAATGCGCCGCGTTCGCGGCGGCACGTGCAAATCTACTTAACAGCCGCGTTCGCCAAGCGTGCGTTACGTTTCGTCTCAACTGTCGTTTGATAATAAATCATTAAAAGAGCCGCCAATATCTATTCATAAGCCTGTTAAGGACCGTCGGGCTCTCATCAAGTGGCGATTCCCGCGTATACGGCACGCTTGATGCCTTCACTCGTCTAGCCGGAGCTTTAATCCCGGGAGGCCCGTCTCGTAACTCGCTACGGACGGGGCTCTACGGTCGCGATGCGCGCGGAGGGGCATGTATGCATTTATGCATACGTCCGCGGTCCGTTCTACGCATGGATGCAGATGCGGCACGCACAGCCCGGCAGCCCACCGTCCGTAATCTTTTCCCGACACTCGTAATGGACGGAATTGTGAATTCAATTGCTTCTGAATTGGACTCGGTCGGTGCGTCTCGTAAGAGCCGGTCCAGCGAATGCAGCTTAAGGCACGTACCAAGCCGTGAAAGGAAGCTGCGTGGCGTAGGTGCATCCGTCAAATGAACGCGCTCGGTAGCCAACGCGTCGCGCACAAAGAGTCCGTCAGCGGCGGACGCTGCGCAGCGCGGCACATAAAGATCCAATGAGTAAGTGACGACGTGGATGCCTCCGCAATGCTCGAGAGTGCTCGAGATCGTTCACCGAAGTGGATGCTGGCAGTTAAAGAAAGTTTAAGTGCCAATCGGCGACGGGAAATTGCATTGGGACGTTTATCGGACGATAAGAAGCGATCTCGCCGGGATAAAAACGTCAAAGTCCCCGACGGTTAACAATCTTTTGACATTCTGGACGGAATAATTTAAAATGCATTAAACATTTTATTGGCAGTAGAAGGCGATCGATGGATTTAATATAATCTCGACGGTTGATAACGGCTCTAAATAAGAAGTATAAGATTAATGGAGTAACTGATTGTTTAAACTGTTGTTATCCTTTTGGCTTTTCTTTTTTTTTTCTTTTTTATTTTCCCGCGTGATAAATGTAGAAACTTACTCGGACGGGCAATCATCGGCCGTAAGCCGAAACGTCCGGTTGCAAAACTCCCCAGAGGCGTCTGCTTAAATCAATTTCATTCCGGTAATTTCGCCTCTTCTAGACCAACGCCAACTGGCGTCATTTGCTTCGTGATTGAGTGCGAAAGATTGCAACCGGATTATGCGCGAGCCGGCGAGTATGCATGCGCGCGATCGGAGTTCTGAAGTTCTCGTCCGGACGGGGAACGACCGTAAACCATTATTCCGCAGCGTCATGTGGACGGTGCGCGAATCGCAAAAGAACCGTCGAGAGGCTGAAGAGAGAATAATGGATTCGCGAGACTGGGGATAATGGTCGCGTAACGAGCTGCAGAATGAGCAGAAACGCGTAGCTTTCTGCCGTGAGCTTCGTTTTTTTTTTTTTTACGTACTTTTCCACATCCGACGAGATGAAGTTAATTGAAAAAAAATTCAAGTCCCGTGAATTTACGGCCGCATTTCTTAGACCTTTGAGGATCCCTCCAGAGCGAGGACGAGGAGCGGAGTAACTTTGCCAATCATGTTTCCTCATATTCTCGTACTTCCTCGACGAAAAAGATTTAATTTAAGAATGAATAATTGCGTAATGTTGCGAGCGATCGCGTGCGGAAGTGTTCGGGGGCTTTTCAGAGTGGTGGCGAACGAAGGAAGGGCGCGACGTCGTGTAAGGTAGAGACGCGCAACTGTAAACCGAGACTTTGATAGTCGGTTCTCGTTCTTAAAACTGGCGAGGCGTGCGCCGCCCACCGAGGACGAAAAGGGACATCCTTCGACGAGATCTGATACCCGGGTTTCTCACACGTGACATACATTGTACTTAAAATAAAAAAAAAGTTTTCTCGGTTTTTAAATTTTGATTCGTGCTCGCGATTAATTAATTTTATTTTATTTTTTTTTTAATAAAAGAAATAATTGAAATTATTACATCTTATCATTATATCAGAAAATAAAAGAAAAGAATATTTTTAACGATTGTTCGTCCAACGGCTGAGATCCACTGTTTATTTTTACTCCTTGTAGTCGTGCAGAGGCGCCACGAAGATGTCTTTGAGCGAGTTCTCCTCTTGTCTTTCAGCCACTCCCATTTTCAGCTACTGAGTTACTGGCACTCTGTCAATCCGCTCTGATACCTGCATTCAGTGTAACGGCCGTGGCACTGAAAGAGTTTAAAACGTCTTATTGAAAAAAAAGTTGACATTTGATCACGATGATATATTTAAATAAATGATCATAAATAGTTTACACGAAAAAAATATCGATAATGCCATTTGCATTTTATATATATATTATTTTTGTTAAAATAAAATTTTTCATAAATTAAACTATGCTCCAAACGCTAAATAAAATTATAATTGCATAATAAATTAACGAAATAATTGCAACGTATGTCGCGCGCAAGTCGCAGCTGTCGAAATTCTTGAGAGGATCATTTCCTTTTATTCAAATAAGAGTTAGACAAAAAAATGCCATTTGAATAAGACAAATGAAGACGTCTTGGGGACACAGTGCGAGAACGATGAAGCTGATATCCGAGATTGGAGTGAGGATCATCTGTAGTGTCGCTAGAGCGTCGAACCACACCGATTGATCGCTATCGTTATGAAGACAATGCCTGACACGGGCTTACTCTAACGATGACGCTTGACTTAGAGATCGGGGATTATCTTGGTAGCATGACGACTAACAAGCATAGGTGGAGGTAGGCTCGACTGCGCCCGATGAAAACTGATCCCTCGGCTGCTACCCACGCTCATACGAGGCGTGCGCGTATTTCTCCTTCGCTATTTAACGATACGATAGGCAAATTGTTACTATTCCATGCAAATTATTAAAATGCCAAATATTAAATTAAAAAAAATTTTTTTCAACAATAATTTTTCCAACTTTATGAGAGATTAAAAGAGATTAGAGGTGAACGATCTCAGATATCGTTTGAGCAAACAAATGTACTTGCTGCACGTTACGTAAAATAAAAAAAGAAAAGAAAAAATTTAAAGCGAACACTTTTAGAGAGATAATTCATATCCATTGTACGTTTTATGTTCAAGAGTTTAGGACTTCGCAGACTCGCAGGTAGATATGCATACTTAAACGTATAGTTCTCTGCCTCGAAGCGCCATGGCTCGTTTTAACACCTTTGCTTGGTGTAATTTTTACGACGCCGAAGCGTTTTCGCGGCGTCGCGTTTTTTGCTCGTTTCAGCTCCTTTCCCGAATGTCGCCTCTCGCGTGGATAATAATTTTAGACCCCTCGGGTACGCGCTCCGAGTTTTTTTTTTTTCCTCTTTCTTTTTTCCATTTTTTCTCAGCAAGCTGCGTTGTGCCGAAGCAACAAATAACGCGCGATGATAAAAATTTAGTAGCCGCTGATTACACGGTGCGGTGGAAGCTTTCCGCTTTAGGGATAATTCGCGATTTCTTTGGCTGTAACTTTAACGAGCGAGATTCAGGCGAAGGGAAGATTTATAAAGGCGAACGTTACATTTCAATCAGGAGTGAGTCGCGTTTTAACTTCGTCTTTATTCGTCATCCCATATGCGGGGAAAAATTAAAGTGATATTAACGTGCAGTATTTAATTTGCAGGCGCCGATGTTCTCTTTTACGCCGTGCCTGTTCCCGCATACGAAGAGCCGCTACGAGGACCCCGAGTTCCCGGGTAGCTGCGCAGCCTCCCCTTTTCATCGGCACGTTTCCTCGCCATCTGCTGGAAGCTGGGGAAATCAGGAGATGTATTGAACAGTCTGGATGCGCGCGACGAGATGCGCGAATATCCGCGAATTCCCGTCAGCGGGGGACCGCAGTCCGTACAATAAAGAAAAAAGCATCTAGGATAGAACGAGAGGAAGCGAGGTGGAGCCAGCAGGAGCGAAAGAGCGCTCCGGCAAGAGAGACCGACAGAGAGGGTCCCTAATCCTCCTGGACGCCGAAGAGGCGGACTCGATTAATAGTCGCGCTCGCGAGAGAAACAACGTTGTCCTCGGCTGCAGCTCGAGATGACTTCCGCAGTGCTCTGAGCGGAACTCCCGGAACGGTGCTCTTCGATGGACGATCGTGCGCACCTGAAGATCCACGGAATTGGCTGCCCGCAGGTCCCCGAGTAAGATGATTAGTTCGGGCGGCCAGGCGGTCATGTAAACGTCGTGTTCTGGTGCCGTGGTGTTGGTCCAACCGTCGCATGGTCCGATCGCTAGTATACCTTCAGTGAATTTATCGTGGGATTCAGAAATCTTTTCTTCAGGCCGTGGTCAGGATGAGACCGAGCTCGATCGTTCTGCTTCTTCTGCTCTGCGCCCAGTTTCTTACTTCGGAGTCGAAGCTTCGGCAGCAAGCAGCCGTCGACGACGACGACGACGACGACGATGAATGGGAGGACGACGACGACGACGACGACGACGACGGTGACTACCATCCGAAGACCGAGATCGACGACGACGGCCGTATCTATAAAAACCCGCGTAACTCGCCCTCTGCTATATGCCCGAGGGACGAGGAGCAGGCGGAACTGATGGGCCAAAAGTGTCTGCGAAAGTGCTCGACCGACGAAGATTGCAAGAGCAAGAAGAAGAAATGCAGATGCGACGGGGCTTGCGGAATGTCGTGCATTAAACCCGAACGCGAATGCTCGGTATTAACCGAGATTGATAACGGCGTGATGACGGTCACCGGCAGATTCTTTGGAGACCAGGCTCACTACGCCTGCGATACCGATTACTTCATAGTTGGCCTGTCCGAGAGAACGTGCCGCGCCGACGGCCAGTGGACCGGGACTAATCCGTCCTGCAAGAAAGACTCCGGCTCATTCTGCTCTCAGCCGCCAAAAATCCAAAACGCGCGGCATAATTCACCGCTGTTGCAAGTCACCTTCGATCTCGACAGCAGCGTTCAGTATTTCTGTAATCACGGGTACGTTGCGACGGGGGCGAAAAAAGCGAAATGTTTACTGATGGAAGGAGCTGCTAGATGGTACGGGCCGGACATCACTTGCAAGCCTCAAAACTGCGACGTAGCACCGGACATTTCCAACGGATGGCACTCTGGTAAGTTTTTTTATTTTATTTTATTTTATTTTACTTTATTTTATTATTTATTATATTATTTTATTATTTTATTTTATTACATATATAATATATATAAATTATAACCGATTTATACCACTAGCGTTTTGATACGAGGGATATCTCAATTATCGATTTTACTTTTAAGGGGAGTGTTACACGTACGAATGTCGCGTAACTTATCATTGCATCGATGGTTACGAATTAGTTGGTAAAGCGGAGAAGCTGTGCCTGGCGGATGGCACATGGACCCCGAAGGAGTTACCGCAATGCGTTCAAGTAAGAAGCTGAGAAATAGAAATAACGAAATTATTTTTCGGAAGCCAGTCGTGCCTAGACGTGTTCGATGTTTCGTGCAGGTCACATCCGTGCAATGTCCGAAGCCAGAAAATCCAGTCAACGGCAAGGCTGTCTACACCTCCTACGCATATAACTCCATTGTATCGTACGAATGCAAGTACGGGTATACTGTAGTAGGCGCAGCAACTAGACGTTGCGGTGCCGACAGAAAGTGGACTGGAAAGACGCCTACTTGCCAGGAAATCAATTGTGGTTTACCCGGTGTATTATATAACGGTTGGATTGAAAACATTGAAGCCGGTGCGTTATTTAAAATAAAATTGAATATCATAAGTAAGCGATGCATATTTTTATCTCTTTTTTTTTTTACGTTTAATAATGTCATATTTTAATGATTTTTTCTCTTTTCTTTTTGTGAATTTATCGCAAACGTAGGCACAGGCATGGGCGCCAGCATAATCTTCCGCTGTAAGGATCACATGAAGCTGGAGGGCAATACTTCCTCCGTCTGTCAGAAAGACGGCAAATGGCGTTATCCTCTGCCTCAATGTTTAGCGCCGTGCGTCGTTCCGCAAATTGAAAACGGTTACGTCGTCGTAGCGAGCCACGAGAGAGACCACATTAACAACGTAACGGTGGTAGAACACGGCGAGAGACTTTTGGTTACCTGCATTCAGAATTACGAATTCGCCGCCAACAGCACCCCGGTGTTGTGCAACAACGGTACATGGTCGATAGTACCGAGCTGCTCGCCGGCGCGATGCAAGCAGATGCCGAGAAGTCCGAAGAACGGAATGGTGATAGCGCCGAAAACGGATCACGGTATGAAAGCAGTTTTCAAGTGCAAAGACGGCTTCGAATTGATTGGCGGCGGACCGCTGAATCTGTCTAAATCCGTGGAATGTCGTTACGGCAAATGGATCGGCGATATACCGCACTGCATTCAAGTCTTCTGTCCGTTTCCCGGTTTTATCGACCATGGCAAGGTCTTTTTAGTGGGCAACATGGGAGTATACGATTACAGGCCGTACGTCAGAAAGATCGCGAACAACAAGCAAATAATGTACGACTGCGATAAAGGTTACGTTCTTGACGACGGGCCTTCCGGTGCAACTTGCATAGGTGGTTCATGGAGCCCCAAGGAGTTGCCGAAGTGCATTCTTGGACAGCATCCTCGACTCAGATGGAGCAGGCGACGCAGATCAGTGGACAACGATAACGTTACTCTGAATTACAACGTCACTTTAAATTACAAGTAAGAATTTATGAATTGATAAAGCACCGCCGAGAGCAATTTATAATTGAGCGCGTATCGAAAATAATTTACATTTACAAGTTCTACATTTCATATTTATATAAATATAATTTTAATTTTTATAAATATGACAATTATGAATATTTTGTAATATTAAATTTATTTTGTTTAACATTTAAAATAAAATTGTGAATTTTTGTATTAAAAATAATGTAATATTTAATGGAAGAAACATTGCTGAAAATTATAATTAAATATCTGTGTTGTAGAAAGTTCATCGATTTCTTCCGCAAGGTGGGCAAGAAACTTCTACATATGGAGATGAACAGAAGTCGTGAACATTCCAAGCATAAAACGGAGGTGAAACTAGCGTCTATCGTTGGCCACCAGAACAACACCAATACTTCCAATCCGTCAACGTGGAAGGTGCATGCGAGTCATGGCAATAAATCTCGTTTACGAGAGGAGAGAATGATCGATTTTCTGAAGATGGTGTACAGAAAATTACAGCGCATGGACGCCAGACAATCAAATAACTCTAGTAATAATACCATGCACGATTTGCTAAATGCGATGAGCAAGAATTTCTTCCACGTAGACCTCGCGGAGTCGCGGCGAAATGGCAGTAAAGCCCGTTCAGATTTCGAGATACGCAATCAAAGGGAGTTCATTAAATTGAAGCGGGAATTCGAGCGGATCATGAGATTCTACAACAAGTCCATACGCTGGAATGAGAAGCAGAATCGAAAGGATGCGAGGAGGAAAGGCCTGTCGCACGCCGAAAAGCGGAAGGACAAGAAGAAGCACAGGAAGAATTATTACAAGGGCTTCTACGAGTTCGTCAATAGTTACGTTACCGAAAAGCTGTCGATGCTGGAGGCGCGTAACGCGACCGAGGAATTGATCAAGAAGATGAACATCGACAAATTTACCGTGAGGAATGGTACGACTTTTACGGTCGGCGAGATGTACGCATTTTTCAAACATATCATACAGGATAAATTGAACTCGACGGAGGAAAGCGTAACCGTAGAGCCTAGCACGGCACCGGCGCCGAAGGCCGCGTCGTACGGCAATCAATCATCGACAGCCCCGAGTAACGACGTCGCCGTGCTGGACAACGAGATTCCAGCGAAAGACGGAGCGCCCAAGCACCGCAGCAAACGGATACGAAACGCGTCGGAGGAAACTGGCGCCTCGCGCCAGAAAAGGAAGCTCCTCTCAATGAAACCGACCGGCGTGGACGATCAAAAGAAGTCGTCGAGGCCTGCCGACGACGCCAAATCAAAACAGTTCACTTTCGACGAGCTGCAGGCGCAGCAGCAGAGCCGTTCAAAACGGTTTCTGCCACCTTCCGAGCTGGATAATCAAATATTCCTCAAGAATTTGTATCTCAACGCTTACGAGGATGAGTATCGAGCGAACGTGAAGCGATCCGTCGACCAGATAAATCGCACGACCGGCTGGTTCTCCTCGAGGAGGCGCAAAGGTAATCTCGGCGTGTACGAGATCAATTGAGGAAATAATGTGTTGTGATATTAACGGAATTTACTAAGTTATTTACCGATATCAATCGATTTTAGGTGAAATATACACTATATATATATATGATAGTTATAATCGTTGTCCCTCGTCGATACGCACTGTAACGTGTATCGCGCTTTTTGAAAAATAAATCTTTTCCATGCAAACGTCCGTACATCCACATTTCGACCCTCGAATATTGCGTAAATAAATTGTCAATAAAAACCAAAAGAAAAAAAAGAAGAAAAAAAGATTAAATTATCCTTCCTTTGCATTTAATTATATTTTACAGATAGGATAATCACATACATATTCGACGAGAGAACGAAGGTAAGAAAAATCAGATCGAGCACGTCCTACATTACGCAAGTTTCAAGCGAGCGTGCAAACACCAGGTCTCGCTCCTCACAGCATCCCGATGTAACGAGACCTGCAGCGTTACGTCACGATATCATAAAGTTTTTACCAAATTATTTATCTCGCGCGCGCTCCGCACAGTGTCACGCAAAATTACACGGCCGATTCGATCTCGGTGCCGCGAGTACGATCATAAACATTTCCCAATTGCTGCCGCGGTATCTCCCGATCGGGCGGGTACACCGTGACGGCGATTATGCCACAGCGTCGTCGTTTGCCGTTAGCGCAATTAAGCCTAAAAATAAGCGGAGGCCCGAAATGAGATCAAGGGGCGCGGTCGGGCGGCCGAATAATTCGCGCGGCACGCGGCGGCGACGTTCGGTTCTCACCTGTCAGTAGCGGCGCTGTCATTAATTACGGGCCAATTATAATTCGTGAACGCTCGCGAAACCGTGTACGATGTTATCGCGCGGCGCGCACCGCGCTCGTTAACATGTCCACCGTGACCGTGCCGCTTCTCGGAAATAGTGTTAAATCGATTAATCGCGACAGCCCCGGAGCATTCGTCGCGATAAGAGCACCGTACGCCGAACGGATACCCGCGATGATAGTACCGTCGTTAAGAATCCGCGCGGCTGTCAAAGCCGGGCGAGAGATTAAATTCAAATTCGACTAGTCGTGGCGATTTGAAGCGGCGAGATTTCGCGCCGAAGGCGCGTTACATTTTAACGATCGGCGAGTTATCGGCCGCTGACTAATGACATGGTTTAGAGCACCGTCGAGATGTTCTAAAGAAACGTCCTCCTACCTCCGTGCGCTTCGACGGCGTACAAGGAAAGGCAATTCCGCCGGTTAACGGGACCGCGCGACAAACACCTCCGCGATCATTTTTCCAGGTGGAAATCCGATAAATACTCGCCGAACGACGCATTTGAATTTTAAATGCCGAACCGCGTTAACTCGTCGAGAGAGGATAAACCGAGGGGGGAACTGGTCGGAACTGGTGAAAATCGATACATCGGGGGCATTGTTCTCTTGCGTCTGTAAACGGCGAACCATTAGAGCGCCTGCGCTTAACGAAAAGCTAAGCGAGAGAAAAATAAAAGTGCCGGGGCACGCACGACTAATTCACTTAGACTGGCGCGTTCCTGGCGTTATTCCAGCTCATACGGCGATGATTACGCGGTCAGTTGACCGGTGCTAAATGCGCTAAACGCGAGGGAGCTCGTGGTAAGTGGCTGGTTCGACTCGGTATCCATTAGAACCCTCTCACGCGCAACCTTTGGCATACACGGGCAGCTCATCGTTAGAACTCTTAAAACTCGTTAACGACGAATAATGGAAAGCACGTGCACGTGGCAAGGTATCGCGAAATTGTTTCGTAATAAGAATCGCATCGGAAAAAAAAAAAAAATTGAGAGACGTAACGTTAACGTGACGGTGCATTTGATCGTTCCGCGACGTCGATACTCTCGCCGCGCTAGCTCGGCGAAATAAAAACGCCCGGAGGTATATGACGTACTAATCGCGAATCGAAAGTAATAATTCACCGACAATTAAGATATTGTCATTGCGATCAGAGAAACGAAGAACGATAGCCTCGAGCGTGACCGATTATTGCGGCCGCAATCGATCACCCACTTCAGGCACTTAGGAGGCTCTTCTCAGAATCGGTTCTACGGCAGTCTCGCGTTTCACCACCGTCGTGTCCGTGAATCGTTCCGTCGCAGTCGCATTCGCGCGACAATACGAATGAAGTCGTGCTCGGTGGCAGTAGGCCCCGGAGTAACCGACGATAATCTCGTTGAAAGAAGAGTTAAGCGGCGTCGGGCTTCCTGCCAATTCAACTTGCCAAGTGTCGCCTTAGATCGCAGTCAATGCCGCTGCGAAATTGCTCGACGGCTAAAAGCTCAATGAAACCTACCAGTATTTCAATCGAGGATTTCCCTAGATAACCCGCGCTCGGTTAGGCACGGCAGGAACGCCATTGTCAGGTCCACAAGTTTGTGAATGAAAGCTGGCCCGTGTCCGACCTCTCCGTTCGAACAGATTAGAAGAATTTGACGGGGGGGGGGAAAGGGGGTGGAAAAGGGTTCTGCCGTGCCTTTCAATTGTACGCCGGATGGACAATTGACCGGTAAGGTCAGTCGTCAAGACTTTCCGCAAGTAATTCCTATTTCCAGCATCCCGGAAACGTTCCACAAGCCCGTCGCCTCTCCACGAAAGTTCCCTTCTCTGAATATCTAACTTTCGCGGGTGCACGAAACTATTTGTTGTTTCAACATGCGTTTGAGATTACTCGTTGCTCTGAACAAACGATGGTACTTCGTGGGAAGTTGCAAATATAACGCGAGAGTGGAAACTAGTTTTAACGTTTGATCTCTCAAAGCAAGCCGTACTACGTCGCGGCTCAATTCGTAAATTAACTCCGCGGCTCTGTAAATTCTGCGGAAATTACCACGCCGTCGATCATTTGGTTTATTAATCACGATGAAAATCGATACGCGGACGTTAGAGAATGCACGACGCGAAGCAGCATAGTGGCAAAGAATAATCATGCTAATAGAGCTGTCAAGTAGCTCATATATTCTGTATAAACGATTAGTCGCTCGGCTACAGAGGCTTCCTGTTCCGATGCACGTTGATAAGTGGCGTTGCGTTTCACACTCCGTGTAGTTAATCACGCATTCCGCGAGCAGATTAATGTAACGTGTAAATCAACATTAAAATTACTTTTTTTTTTTACGCGCAACTTTTACGCTGACCTTTTAACGCTCCCGAGTAAAATTTTCAGCATCGTCGATGTATTTTATATCCCGCGGTGGAAATTTTCCGACGGCCGTAAAAACTTTCAGTAGTTATTATAATTCTTTCCTTTTTTTTTTTTTTTTTTTAAAGTGTCTCGCGCCTCTTTAAAATTTCCCACCTGGCCTCGCCGGCGTATCGCAAAGAGCATTATAATTACCGATGCAAAAATGCATACCATTGAAATGTCGAGGCATATAAAGATCTTAAAGCGACCTTGTGCGATCCTTCCCGCCTTCATCGTCACCGGCTAGACGCATCACTCGTTCCGCCGAGCGTCATTTGCGCCGCGCTCTTGGAGGCGTAGGAAATTAGCCAGCTGGCAGAAGCAAAGCCCGAGATTATGACACTTTCCTGGCGGTCTTCGTGTATCGAACGACGACTGCCACGGGACATCTGGCGACCTCCTATCGGTTCTCACCTTCCAGAGGAAGAGATCTTTGCCCCTGGTCGCTCGCTAGGTGGCCGCGCTTTTGCCACTTAACGCGCTTCGCGGCGTGTCTTTCTCTCAAACGCTCGTTTCCCATGCCGCTCTATAATCAGCCGTGCGTCTTGCTCATTAGCACGTCTTTTCGGCGAACCGCGGATTTCAATGAAACGCGCTGGACGGCGCGGATCGGCAGTCTGTGCCGCACGCGAATCGCATTCGTAATCACCACTCAGTTGAGCATATGAGACTTTTTTGCCGTGGGCGGTGCGAAGACGGCTTAAGCAGGTGCCGTGACCATAATCGACCGCGATCACACGCTCTGGGTGAGATCGCGTCGGGCAAATTAAATCGGACCAAGTGGCCTGGCCGGGAGACGAAAAAACTCACGAGCAAAGCATACTGCGTAAGAATGATGGATTAATAATTGGCCGGCAACAGTGATTCGCCAAATCTGCGAAGTTTCGCCAGATTGTGAATTAAATTGCATTAAACGAGGAGCGCATTAAAGAGTATTACAGATAATGTTCGAACTGATACGTTCGTTCGTACGGTCTTAAAAACTTTCCACGAAATTTGGGACGTGTACAGTAAGTCTCATTTTCGTCTGCACGCGAAATCTTGCGCTCGTGCATGTGGCACATTAAAAAGAAAAAATTTTTTTTTTACTTAGTACAATTATACGTTCCAGTGGCATACATTTAGATGTTAAAAAAGAAATTTTCTTTTTTTTTTTTCTTTTTAATAGAAACACGTTACTTCGGATAATTTATAATTTTATCGTTATCGTTAATATGTTTGAGAGAAAATTTCGTAAAGCCGTTTTCATCTGCTGTCGATCTGTTAAGTTTATTAACAGCTCGCGCGTATATTGCTTTTATGGTAAACCAATTAAAAGAGACATCCGAAACGCGCACGGTATCGGCCGACTTGGATCCGCAGTCGTCCGATAAACGGGAAGAAAGCGGATAATAATGAGAAGATTGGACATCGGGGTTTCGTTTCTGTCTCGGCGCAGATTTATCGAAGCATCGCCAAATATGGGTTTCGCACCTTGCTACGCCGCGTGTACGCGAAGAGTAATGCCGCTGTCCCACAAACTGCAGATTTCGCGCCTTGGCCCATCCGTTTAAGGTATCGTGCTTACGGGCTGATTACACGCTGGTTAATTTCAATAACGAGAGTCCCGCACACCATATACATATATGAATTTCGGGCCGAGAGAAGAACCCGGTACGGCGCCACGGAGAAACACGGAAACAAACCTCTCGCGCATTACTTGCAGGTTTCGAGGTCACTTCTGTCAATGTAAAGAAATTAACCAACGAAAGGCTTCTCCGTGCTCGTTACGCTGTCGGCAATTAAACATTTTCTCTCCCGGCGTGCCTTCTCATTACGCGGAAATGCGCCGGCGACGGTCTTAGGAGCCTCGTGAACGATGAACCTTTACTTTATTGCGCCCGGCCGGCCCCGAGATATCGAACATCGGTCGTAAAGTTTTCGCCGGACAAGCCAGAGGAGTCTCGACCTACAAAAGCGTGCCTCGTTAAAGAGACCTCGCGAATAATTGACTCTTTTTCGGACGGCGCGACGGCCGCTCGCGCGATACCGTTGAATAATCGATCAAGTTGTAGCGGCCCTTATACCCCCCTTAACCGCATAATGACTGCCCACCGCGATGTATAAATGCTCCGAGATCGGCGCTCGTGGATCGCCAGGGTAAAGATACTCGCGAATGACGGGCGAAAACGGAGTTAATCACGTGCACGCTGCGGTACGGCGCATGAAAGCGAGCGAGCGAGCGATCCTCTTTAATTGACACGTCCGCTTTCCCGTTGGCATCGCGGCCGAAATTGAATCCCTTTGGCCGCTGCAAGCAACGACGATGTCGACCGGATACAATACAAAGACCGTCAAAGTACTCGCGAGCTCGTTTCACTCCGCGTGTCGATATTAAACTCGTCATTTACATTTATTCGCGATTTTCATGACAAGAGCGACCGCTTATGTTCGAATCTCGTTTTACGGCTTACTCGGCGGCGCGTTACGCGAGAGGATTAACCCGGCGAAGATCACAGCGCCGTAAATAATTCCGAGTCCTCTGAGATAATGAGATAGATCCAAATTCGCCGACGTTGCATCCATTTGGATACGAGCGGACGAATCTTTTTTTTTCTTTTTCTTTTTTTTTTTTTTTCCATTCCCGACCGGACGGATTTCTCGTGGGTCTCTCATGGATCACGGGATTTGAAAATGAATTAAATCCTATCGCGTGAGGCCGTTTCAATTCGAGACGCGTTTACTCGCCGGGGAACGAGCCCGGCCGGTGGTCTCCATTCGCATCTCGCGTAGAAAGCACCGCTTATTGTGGACTGCTCCTTGTGAATTCACTCTCACTCTCGCTCCATCTCGCCCTGGGTCTCTTTCGCGCTCTCATAGTGCCGGGTCTCTAAGCGCGGTGGATCTTTTTATAACCGGATTTACAGGCACACAGGTGGCACGGCTAAACGTGCACGTAGGGGTGAGGTGGACATTGTACGATTCGAGATTTGGATTGCTTCGAAATTGCAAGCGGGCTCCTGAGGTGGACGCTGAACGCGGCGATCCCTGGACCGAGATTAAATCGGATTCGAATTAAATTCGCGGTTATTTGCACGCGAAAGGAACGGTTTTACATGATTGGCATTTCACGCGGAAATAATAAACGCGTGACTTATCATTTTAATATATTAACGTTATATTAATTAATTTTTGTAAATACTTTTGTCGGTAATAATAAATTACTGCGGTTTACGCTTAAAAAAAAAAGATAGAAATTAATCGTAATTAATTTTCAATTCGAAATCGTACAATTAAACGCGGCAGTAAAAAAATTCATTTCTAAGAAAGACGCTATTGAGAAGAAAAAAAATAAAAAATCTGCGGATGCTGCCGGCTTTAATTCGAATTAGATTAGATCCAATTTATACCCAATTAACTAGAACGACGATATCTTCTGGATAGACTGTTCCGCTTCGAGTTTCCAAGTATATATTTCGAAGTTTGAAAGGATTCCACGTGAATTGGTCACGCCGGGATTCAGAATTGATCCACCCTCATCGTTGATAAGTATTGCCCTGCCTCTCGAAGCAGCCGGGTACCATTTCGAACCAAGGACGTCTCGATCTCTCTTTTCCGGGGATTGGAAAGGAAGCGTTCTCTAGTATTACGGGCGCGCGAGAGGGTGAAACGGCCGTGGAATTTCTAATTCGGAAGCGAGCCAGCCGAATCTTTTTAATCGAAGTATATAACGATGCCTTGTGCTGGGCTGCCCGACGGGGCCACGATGGATCTAAACTAACGACCGACAACGTGATCCCCTGTCTTCTTCTCGTCGTGAACGAACTCCTCGCGCGGCGGGTCTATCGTGGGGGAGGTCTGAAAGAACGCGTTGTCTTAGACGGCAAATGCTGCCCGTCACCGTTCTCGACGCTCTTCATCAACGAATAATGATGAGTCTTGTACCTTAAGACAGCGCGGCAATGAATAGCTCGCTTGTAGGATTTTGTGGTCATGGGGAATTTTTATTATGGAGCCCTTGTACGCGCGTGCTATAAATATCGTGCGATTTTGGAGGGATCCTAAGACAAGTATTGATTCTCGACAGGAAATGCTCGAAACCGCACGCGAAGATGGCTCTTTAATCGTTGCGTAGTCATCACTGCATCTTTGAAATAAGAATGCTATCAAAAATTCATAATTTATCATTCATGTAGAAATTTTAATGTAATTCGTTACTATTTATATAATAATTTACAGTGTCTAGACAGTTATGCGTATAATTACTGCATCAGTTGATCGATGAGGCCTAAGAAAAATTTATCTCCTTTTTTTATTAAACAATAGATCATACCTCACACGTCAATACGAATTCATCAGGCTGCTGGATTCCGTTTTTAATTTTTTTTTTCTTTTGTTTTTTCTTAATAATGTAATGCGGAATTCCAGCTGTCGGCGAAATGTTTATGGGCGGTGGAAGGAATATTTCTGACAAAAATTTCGTTATAGTCCGTCGGGTACGTAATGTAAAATAAAGCTTTAAATTCTGTAGAACATATTTTCCGCCGCGGCTGGATCGTAAAATCTCGTCGACGTGGCTACAAAGTGGCGGCGATGGTCCGCCATCGAAGGCGCTAATCGATACTCACGACCGAAGAGTAACGAAGGATTCGCTTGTGACCTCTGACCCTTTTAGTGCGGCGTTACCGTAGGTGCGATTTAACGACAATGCTACTAAAGTAGCGTGCGCCGAGATAACGAAGTAATGAGGATAAAATAACGTCGGCGAATGTATGATATCCGCTGAAAGAACATTAATTGCTTCACGAAATATATGATTTTTTTTTTCTCTTTTTACAAACGTAGATAAATGGCACCAGATAGCTTTACGATACTTTAGCTTTAATTTACTCTATTTTTTTAATGCCTATTCTTTTTATTTTAAATCAATTTATTTGATAACGTTTTACACAAAGGGCTTTAAAGAAGGCAGCGAATTTGAGTCGTCCTTTATCTTCGCGCATATATTATAATGTATAACACAACCGTGTATGTGTGCGCGCGTGAATTCACGCACGTACAAAGGGAGAGGAAATCGCGAAAGGATTATTTTCTCCAATTCGCGCTTCTTTCTCGGCGAAGGACGTCAAGTCGGTGGAATGTTTCTCGCATCAGCAGCTCATGTTGTCCTTCCTCATGGTCCAGGGGTCGCTCAAATTATAATTCCTCGATCCGGGAGGGGAGTGGACCGCGGCAGGGTTCGCGGGGATAGGCAGCGGAAACTCTTCTGTGGTTCCAGGAGAGGTGGACAAAATAGTCGCTACTTGATGGCGACTTAAGGTGATTTTGAATGGTGCCTAACGACTTCGAGCCGCGTCATGGGGCCCTGTATACGACTGCCGCGCCAAATAATACGGAGTCACGCTGGGCAACGTGTCCCGATGTCACGATGGTGAACGGCTACGGTGAAGATAATGTCCTCCCACACGGCCGTCAGTTCGCTATTCCGTGGTTCTTAACCTCTCACCCCACCACCGGGGGTGTCTTTTTTCTTAAATCTCGCGGCGTCTCGCATAATGAAGCTCGTCGGGCCAGCGCGCCGGATGCGCGGCGGAGAACTTTATTGCGAATTAATGTTTTTTTTTTCTTTCTTTTTTTTCCCTTTTCTCTCTCCCCCTCTCGGTTTCTTTCGGTGGTATGCGGTTCTACCTGGCTCGCGATTCAAATGTCACTAGCCGGGCTCGATTAATTGTGCACCGACGCGTGTGTCCACGCCTCCGCGTGATAAATTGGTTCCTACCTGCGGTCGGTGGGAGTCGAGAAGACGTTTCATTAATTAAATTCCCCGATAAGCGCTTAACATTACTTAACGGGCAATCGCGTAGCCTATTAACATTTATTGGCAAACGTAGCCTCGGCTAAAATTAAATGCCTAGGTTTCGGAACGAGCCTGGTTCTTTCAGACGGTGCCGTGAGGCCGAGTCGTTACGCGTTATTACGCGCAATAAATCACGCTTCGGCCGCGGAGTTCATTTCGTCACTCGCTTAGCAAACGGGTTAATCAATTTAGTTTTGGCAGCCGGTGCTATCTTAACGGTTTATCTTCGGCGTTGATCGGCATCGACGGTTACGAAAGCAGTGCGTTACGTTAAATTTAATATTAAACGCGCGTACCCGTCGAATCTCCACAAAGCACGCCGCGATCATCAATATATTCCCGTCGTATGTCGTGTGTCTCGCCGGAAACCGCCGCGGCGATTCAGTTGTTTTAGGATCGCGAGGACTCGAAGGTGCCTGACTCGCAAGAAAAGAGCCCGGAGGTGGACTCGGCGGAGGATGGCTACGGATGGCGAAGTTTGTTTTTATTGGGCCGAGGGGGGAATCTTCATCGGCGCGCGATTCCTTTGACGGATGGTCGCCCGCATTCTCTATCTCTCTCTCTATATATGTCCCTCTCTTTCTCTTTCTTTAGAAAAATAATGATATCCCCGGGCGTGACGACCGAAGTCAAGGATTGGCTTTAGTCTCGGCACGTCCAGTCGGTGACGTGGCTCTGAGAAAATAATCGCGCTTTCCAGTATTTACAAGTATCTCACGGAATATCGTGTACCAAGCAAATGCACGATTCCGTCTGGCACACAAGTTTATTTTTCAACGAGGAGTCGAGAGGACTCACTTGGTCCCCTTGCGCGTGACGTGACTTTCGGACCTTGGGGGCCGGCGGGATCGTATTCTTCTCGACCTCGCGCGAGCACCACGTATTATAATGTTTTCTCGAACGCTGTAAGATTACCAGCGGGAAAAATTGCCTTCTTCTTTTTATTTGCCGTATAACCTTTAAATATTTTCCTTTCCCTTAACGCGTTTAACTTTCTTATCGTTGTTTGTTCTAGCAATTACTATTGCTTGATTTGTGAAATCATAACGTACGGAGAAACGTTTCCAGGATACAGCGAGACGGGAACCTTTTCGTTTCAGTGATACTCGAAAGTACAGCGTTACCAACTATTCTTGCGTTATAACATTTTCCACGCGCGAAGAACATCTGCCTTGTACCTGAAGTCGACGGTACGGAATTCCATAACTAGATACGAGAAATAGCGGCGGGTAAGAGGCAACAATATATAGGATATGTAGGAACAAAGAGAGGCGCGTACGCGGCTCTGCCACCTGTCCCATCGTCTAAGAATAGAGCAACGTAGCAGCGCGAGAGGAGCAGCATCGTCGGCAAGATGCTGCATGCTCGCCGGGTCATGCGCCACTTTTCTTTTTCCTTTTTCTCATCCTTACGCCCTATCCCCGAAGGCAAGAGCCGGCCACCTTTCTGCGTCTTTGACCATTTCCCTCGCATTAGACGGCTTTTTTTTTTCTCTCTCAAGTTGCACGGTTAATGACAGAAAAAATCAGATAATAATCGCTTTCACCTTACGGGGCTTAACAGCGGCTTTTGAACAAACGGTCTTTGTCGTCGCTAATTACTATTCGCTGCTGTCATTTGGTATAAAAAATTAAAACGCGTGATTGCATTTGCACGATATATCAAAAGATAATACTTGAGCGAGATATTAGAATGGAGATTGTTCTAGTTGTGTTACAGTTCGATTTGTGAATTATTTTACTGTACTTTACTATGCATTTTTTTTAATTATATTTAAAAAATAAAATTAAATAAATGAAAGTTAAATCTGACTGCTTCAGAAATTTTTTCATATAATATATCTCTACTATCCAAAGGCTTCATTATTATTTTATTAGTTTTTATTTTGCAATTCGAAGGAAAACATAACGTGCAGCTCTACGATAAAAAGATACACGTGCACAACCGGCTCTGATCCACCGGCAGACCGATAACCTTTCAAATCCCTTCGGCGTCGAGGATTTGCAATTTTTACGAGCCATAATCTTAACGAATCGCTAATCCCGCGGAATGACGACTATTTTTCAAAACGTCCTCCTTTTTTTTTTTCTTTTTCTTTTTCCCCACTCGTTGCGAAGTTTCTTCCACCGTCACGGGCACGAGAAATCTTACCGTCGCGAATTCGGCGCCGTATATTCCTTATGGCCCTATATATTCGGGGGACGAGTGGTATTTAAGTCTTTGTAATCCGGCAAAGTTTTGCGGGGGAGCCGAGCGGTGAGTCATGGCAGGTGCTGCTTGAAGAACGAAGAGAAGACGAGGCAAGGACCGCGTTCTTCGCTCACAACGAGTGCATCTTCCCCCTACCCTCGAGCTTTTCAACCGTTTAATGCTCCAGTATGAGCATCGCGACAATGTGGAGCCTTGCATTATTTGCTACCGACGTTTTATTCAACAGTTATACCTTTTTTTTTCGCCTCGAACGTGCTCGCAATAATCAATCATACGCGTGATAATCACATAATTGATAATTTTAATTAAAAAAATAATTTTTTTTAATTTATTTCAGATTAACAAACGCGAACGTCTACGTTTTCTATGATTTAATTCGAAATATTGAAATATACTTTTGATAGACTTTCCTTTATCGGACGATCGAATGCTTCTATCGCAGAATAATAGATGCGTTTTGAAAAATGACCAGAAACAGGTGTCATTTATTTTGATTATCTCCATTGAGACTTTTACAGTCTGTTGGGACTGTGGCAGTCGTTTGCCGTACGAGGGAACAACAGAATGTCAAGCGATAGTGAATACCGATTTCGCACAATCCCGCGGACTCACGATGACTCGGATGTCGTACTTGAGGCTTTTTCATGTACTCGAATCTTTACACGCCTCCATCGCGATGCCGGCCTATGGACGGGTATATAAATTACGCTCTCGTGAGTGGAACCGCACCGTGACAGCAGACAAAATACTCGGTCCCGCGTGGTTCCTAGATCGACCGGTGATATCTTCACTAAACGCAGTGCCACCCAAGGTGTTAGTCAGCCCGAGATGGCACGGCTAGATAGACGACACCGTCCTCATCGCATTAGCTATTTTACCGTTCAAGAGATGCACCTTGAAAAATATAAAAGACGGGAGGGGGGAGGGAAGATATGAAATGCGCGATCTTGGCAAGTAGGTGACAATGACGTTGCGAGCGTCGCCGAGGCGGTCAAAAAAAAGGAATCGAAAATCCTCTGGGAATACTTCAAACGTCGGGAAAACAAATTTTCTTTTCACGTAGACATAAATGCATAAACGATGCGTAGCCTCCTAATAATAATTTTTATAATTTTCGCGATAAAAGTAGTGAAACGTATCGTCAATCCTGGCTGCGAGACGGCAGCGAGGCGATGCTGCAATTCGTATCGATTTATCGCGGTACTATACGTATATAGCGATTATTCGCGTAAGTATACAATGTAATAACTACTGGCAAGGCAATGCGGGTACATTTAGAATCCCGCTCGCGATGTGGGCAGTTTTAATTCGATATCACGCGTCGGCTTCGTGAAGCGGCAATCAGTCTCCCACGTACGGCGTTTTTTTTTTTTTCTTTTCTTTTTTTTGTTTCGATCGGTTTTGACAATAGTCGTTAACATCGCATGGGGAAAGGCGCTTTTGCGTGCGCGTCCGCCAGCACGGCGGTGTCGGTAGCCGCGTTGAAACGGAAAGGGAACGCGCTTTCAGAAGCAAGAAAGAGAATGGGCACAGGTGCGGTCCCTGACACGCTGCTCGTGCCGCAATGAAGCGCAATCGTATGCGCGTACCCTACCGTGATTGTCCCGGGAAAGAAGAGGGCGAGGAGAGCGGAAGGCACGCGAGAAAGAAGAGAAAAGTAAAAGATGACGAGTGGCATCCGCGTGTCAGCGCGCCGCGCCGTCGTTTGGTGAAACCGTTCCCGTTTCCTTGCGATTCATCGCACGTTGACGGTGCGCGGAAGACAGAGAGCGATATCGAACGGAAGAAATTATCTATTCGAACGGAATGACGATTGCGAATTTGTAACGTCGGAGAAACGCGATATCCCCGTGGATCCCATATGAAATAAATTACATCGGCCGCTGCTGCCGCTGGTTAGGTTGTTACTGCGCTCGTGCCGTTTCGCAGTTGTGATTGCCGGCTCGCGCCGCGATTCCTCCGAGAAGAGAGACGTCGCGAATCGCGGATGAGAGCGACGCAGGCACGAAGATCGACGGTGAAGTAGAACTGGAAATGGTACGGGAGATCCGTGAGTGGCAAAGGTGTTATCGTGCAACCGTTTCTCGTGGCGTGTCTGATCGACGGAGGCTCTCGGTATTCACCTTCGTGCTCGCCTACCACGAAGGTAGAAGCCTTGCAGCCTTGGTACTTCAGTCGCGGCGGAAGGAGAGGAGAGAAATCCCGGCGAACTTTATGACGAGCGCGCGTGGAGAACGCCGCGCGCGAAGAGGATTCTTTAACCTTTAACACGCGGCGGCGCGCCTCGTTTCTCGATCGCGATCGATCGTGGAATGCGTCCCGGGGTATCCCTTCGCGTGTACAAGTGGAAGGTCTTGTTGCAAGATCGAGGTAACGTTACTCCTGCCGCGAGGCTTATCGCGAGCGCTTCGCTCCGCCGTGTACTTCGCGGTAGACCGAGTATAGTACTTCATTTCACAATTACAACTTGCTATTTTTGCTTAATTCCACGGTTGCTTTTTTAATGCCCGGCCGAGGAACGCTATATCGGCAGCGCCCGATCCCTCGATTCCGCGCGTACGCGCTCGAATTAAGGAAGGCCGGCTCTATCGGATCGCCACGATTAATCTTGCCACGGACGCGGTAACGTAAAAGGAGAACGTAACATTAGTTCGATAAAAGGAATGCGCCTTGAGAAACTCCGAAGAGGGATTCCTCGAGCGGTACCGCGCGCTAATGCGCCCCCGCGCTCATCGCGGTCGCAAAAAACGCTGAATCCTCGGCGGAGGGCGGGAGAAATAGAGCGAAAACGAGCGGACGGAGATGGCCACGGGGCCCGTAACCGGGGAACAATGAGGGAGCCGCTCGTGACAGCCTCCGGTGGAACGCGCCCGTGATGTATGCTCGGTCAGAGCCCCGCAACGAGATGAAGTCTGATTGCACTCCCGCGCACTCTGCATGCCCATTACAACTACTGTTAAGCGGCAGCTGTTTCGATGCGCGGCTTAACTCGGGACCGCACCTCGGCGCACGAATGATGAACAGATAGAGAAGATATTTAAGAAGATTTATGAGCTCCCGGTAATACCTCGGGGCCACGGGACCGTGGCGGTGTCATCTTCGCGTCGGCACGGCGGAATTCAGAGCTTGAGTGCCGTTGTTACCTTAATTTCTTTTTTTTTTTTTTTTATCAAGTACGGACGGTCTTGCTTACTCGCGCTGCTCGAAACGCGACGCTTAACATTCGTTATGAACGCAGTCTGCTCATTTTTCCGAGCGAGCCGCATTTCGCGAATCCTCGTCGTTCTAAATTTGTCACGGAATATTAGCGATGACCGAGCGAAAAGAAGCTCTTTACGACCGCGAAGGAGCACGAACGAAAGACTTGTGGACCTTATTTCCTAAGGGCGTCTTCTATCTCTCTACCTTTGGTAAAGCACGTCGCCGGTGAGGCATAGACGAGGCGTAATCTAAGCCATGCGAGATCCCCCTCGCTGCACAAGCCCGCCACTCATTATCTCGGCAAGGGAGACCGGTCGAGTGGGGCTTTAAATCAACGTCCCTTGCGACAATTAACTTGCCCGTGTGAGTGAATAGGGGTGGTGGTGCACCTAGCTCAGAGCCAGCGCGACCGATCGAGTGAATCACGCGCGCCTCCACCTGCCGGAGCGTGACCTCTTAATGTGTACGGCGAGAGACGAGGCCGCCTCGACATCGGCGCGGACACCGGCGGGAGGCCCCCTAAAAAGGAGCCCCTTCGCTCCTCTCGTATCAGCAGATGCGTCAGATAAAACATGAAATCATTCTGCCTCATCTGCGGCGCTTAATTAAATTACGCGTCGGACTAACTTTGAACATTTCGGCTCGAAATTACTTTCGAATTAATTCGCAGGTTTTTCGACCTTATTAAATCACATTTAAACGGACTGCCGACGGATTAATTATATTTTAGAGGTAATCTAGTATTTTTAACATGCGATTGTAATATCGAAAGTACGTTTAATGATGCATTATTTACGCCAATGGCTGGTCGATCTCCCGCTTCATCCAAGACTTTCTCTCTCTTTCTTTCTTTCTTTTTCTGTCTATCGCGATGCCGGAGATGGTAGAAGGAGTGAGATAATGGAGAAAAAAAATAAAAAATAAAAAGAAAAGTATACGCTATCTTTCTTTTGTAGTCCACTCGGATGGTTCCCTTCTCCCCCACGGTATTCTTCGTCTACTCGAGTCCGAATGTAATAGCTCTGACATACACTTACTAACACACGTGCGCGTTCTCTCCATGCAACGCTCGGACGAAGCTGGAACGCGTCGGTGCGCCTACGAAAAGGGCCTGGGAAAATGACTGGATAATCGATGTATTACCACGGCTGCCTTCGACGCATCGCTCGGCACTATCTCGAGCGCGGGCGAGGTCAGAAGGTCGGCGCTATAAACCCACCAATGTTATTACAGGTGCATGTAAAGGTGCCGCGCTACGCTCTCGTCGGAGAGCGCGCAAGCGAGAGAGCCGAGAAAACCAGTCGAATCGTAACTCGTTTCGCCGGGCGAATCAAAACTTATTTTCCCCGAACGTAGCGCGCGATAATACACAACGCGCTTAATAAAGCAAGATGCTTTTTAATTTATCGCCCACAGAAATTATGCGACCACCTTGAGAAATCATTTTTATACGTAGCATATTTTTTTCTTTTTTCTTTTTCTTTTTTTTTTTTTTTTGTTAACGTGCCCAGCCATCGTAATTGTCAGAAAGAAATCTGGGCCACCACGGACCACGTCGTCCCTGTGGCCACTTATCTCCTAGAGGACGGAGGCTAAGTAGATGAGAAAGATCGCTAAACCCTCATCCGTCATCGGTCGCCCGTCCGCCAATCACGGGGCAACACCGGCGGTTTCCGTGAGTGCCATCGGCGTAATCATTTACTCTCCGCGTTGATTAATGGTAAATGCGGCGTGCATCTTGACGAGCTGAAACGCAACACCGGCCGCCACGTAGACAGGCGCTTTTTGTCCCCGTCGTGGGGTCTGACGGACGCGCGCCGTGTTCAGCGCGACAAAGACCGTAAGCGAGTTTATGTCGACCATCGTCTCAAAGCATTCTCGATGTTCATTCAGGAAAGTAAGATCATAAGTCTTGCGGATGTAGCGACTCGATATTCAGTCCTAGGACAACCGCGGTCCGCGTGTACGTTCCTTAATGGGAGTGAAGCGCGATAAATCGCTCGCTATTGTTCTCGGCCCGGCCGAGGGCACGTAAATTATTAGGATAATCAATATTGCTCCATCTTGGAATCTGATAATACGAGGGGAGAAAGGAAATTCTCAGCGAGAGAATTGGGAAACGTAATAAACGAATAGCGATGTGTCACCGATCTCTTATCGACACGTTACTCCGAGGATCTCGTTTTTACGCAACGAGGTGATTAATGACGTACAAGGTTGATATCACTTTAAAAAAAACTTCATTTTCCGTAAGCGATGTGCCTACGGCGCGCTTCGCTCATCGCTGCTGCAACGAACGTTAACGAGCGATGTGACGATAATCAATAACGGCATGCGGGCGCACCTCGCAATTTATTTGCAAGCGAACGCCATTTTTTACGATACGGTCAGTTTATGACGTGGCTTCCGTCATTGCAAAATATCGACGGTGTATTTCGGTGACAAACATCGAAGATGCGGCGTGAGAAAGAGAGAGAAAGAGAGACGCGCGCGGGAGAGAAAAAGAGAGAAAGAGGAAGAAGAGGGTCAACACCTATCAAGCGGAGATTTACGTAACGGCTCACGTACGCATCACCGAGTGTGCGTGTCAGTTTGCGTGCATCCGGACGTTTCACGTGTGGAGTCGTGGTTTTGGGCACCTGCTCCGTGGGCCGTGACCCCTTATGCGCGCACGAGAGAAGGAGTGAGCAGTGCCCACCTCGAGAAAAAGTCTTGCGGGACACGGAGGGAGGGAGGCGGAGGGAGATCAAGAGAGACGGCCGGCATCCTTCGCTGATTGACGAGCACCGGAGTCACTGAGATGCGCCCGAGAAGACGGAGCAATAAAGCACGTGCGCGCATAAACGCGAGAGAACGATCCCGGGAACGGAACACCTGCCTGTTCCGTTCGTGGATATGCTCAAAGAGAGCGGTCCTCGGGGGGGCATCGCGACCGTTGATACATATTCATTCCCGAGTGAGGAGCAGACCGAGGCAGACCGAGTTTCTTCTATCGGCGATGACGATTTGTACGAAGTAATAGAGATTGATTAGGTCGCCTTCCTTTGATTTCGACGCGCCGTAACTTCATGCGAGTACATTTCTTTTGCGATTTTAATTTTGCAAGCTGAAATTATTATCTCTTCTCTCTCTCCGTGCTTACTTGGACGCAAGTTGTCTAATGCGTTTCGTAATGCAGCCTCACTTTCTTCCCTCTCCTCTGCATTAAGGGAGTTAAATATGTAAAACGAATTACCCACTTCGATACGCGAGTCGAGTTATCCAATAATGATTTTCACGATTCACGCTCACTTATTAAAAATTGCCCGTTCCAAAATGGTTTCCCTGCGCGTCCACGTGCAATAAAAAAGCCCGCAACTGATGTATTCAGGTTATACGGTTAATAAATAAATAATAATCACTGGTAATGGATCCCACGTACGATTACCCGCGCAAATGCGAACTTAATGAATGCAAGCAGTGTGCCCGTGCATTATACATATAAATACCGCATCCTCGTGACTCTTGGCGTAACGAGTTCGCCGTATACGGGGTGTATTAAAACGTATAATTGTAAGATACTGTAAGAGTTTTTTTTTCTTTTTTTTTTTTTTTTACAGAAAAAAAATTATCGATATGAGATTTTCTTACGCGCATAAATTATTTATGGTCAATCATTCACGTGGTTTATCAATGTATATAAATAACTTTCTCTGTAATTACGAAGAAATTTATATTTTGCAGTCCGTGGTTATTCTCAAGTAAGTAAGATAAAATTTATCTTATCTTTTTTCATGTTAATGTAAAGGAATATATTACAGTAAGAGTTAAAGAACAAATTGCGTAATCGGTCAGATGATAAACGGCACTAGAGCGTACCTCGCGACCTAATTAGTTTTTGATTACTCGTATTTGACGAGCACACTATAAGTGCGCATTGATAGTCATACAGCTTGACATTAAATCGCGGTCGTGCGATCGTGATTGGGAGGGAAGAAAAAAAGAAAAAAAAAGAGAAAAAAAAAAGAGAGGAGAGTCACGCAACGCGACGCAGGTGCTCGCGAAGATTCAGAAGAGAGAGGCACGCGCAACGAGATCCATAGCGCGTGCGCGTGAAAGTTGTTCGCCAAGCCTTTTGGATCGGGTCGATTGCCCTCGCGATCCCCTTGCACATTCGACCGGCAATCGGAGCACCGAAGTAACGCAGACGTGCAAATGGACGCCGTTTAATTAGAATTAATGCGGCTGCCCGTCACTCGTTGCGAGCATCGCTCTTTCAAGAGTATCATCATAGTTGGGCAAAAAAATAGCATTTGCTCAGATCAGCCGGCGATCTCTCTTTACGATCGACGAGATTGAGTTAGGCCGATGCAAGAAAAAAAAAAAGAAAAAGAGCTTGCAAGAGAGTCAACGTCGAGGGCGATTAAAGGCCGGAATTTTTATTCCACCAATTTATCTCGCGATATATTATTTGTTTTAAATTTAATTGGCCCTCTATTTAAGGTATTAGCGTGAAATTTTAACCTTTTGAAAACGAATCGTTATATATGCTTTTAATTTATTTCGCAAGAATAATTAATTGCCGCGGAGCCAGGTTTTCACAATCATTAATACGAGTAAACCTGGTTTGGTTTGTTGGTGGCATTCTGCGCGGCGCGGCTGTAATTAATGAGAGCACTTATTAAACGTCGCCGTGTTAATGATCCTTACTTGTCACGCACACGGATAACGTATGAGATTTTGGACGATTACGTTCCGTTAAATTGAAATTCTGTCTGTTGGTGTGCCGTGATGCTTTCAAGTTGCGCGTCGCTATGCCGGACGATTTATATTAACGGACCGTTAATTAACGTCATCTCATTGAAACCGGTTCGTTCGTCGCCGTCACACAACGCGACCAGGTTTGCCGAGAATTTACATGTAATTATGTTAAAATATTGTGATTAAACGAGAGCATTATGTCGATATCGATACTTAAACCGCTACAACTTGCTACGGATGACTAAAACCATACGATAATAATTAATTATTGATTCGTCGCGCATAATCGATTGTGAAATAACTATCGGAAGAGGCTGCAGATTATTGGCATTCTATTAAATTTAAACAATTGTATAAAATTACTTTGATTAATAATATATCTTTAAAAATGTAAAAAGTAAAAAATAAAAACCTTCGGATGAATATACGTGTCTTCGTCGTACAAATAATTTGATAAAAAGTACAGCGAGAAGTTTCAACATGCAGGGAGCGAGGAAAACTGCAGCAAATTATGTTCTTACACGAGAATCGAAAGCGATCCTTTGATCACGCGGCCGAAATGTTTTTCATGATGCCCCCTTCCCTTGTCGTTCGTTTCGGCGCATCATTTGTAAGTGCGGCAATTTTGCTTTTTGCCGTGCTTCTCTTACCGCCGATAGTGCGATAGCCTCGCGAAGAAAAACCGACGGCCTGATTCAGCCTCATTAGGCAATTTAAGTAGACTTGACGAATGCACGCGATTTCGTTCGCAGAAAATTCGCCAGCGATTTATGTCGCGCACCGGCTTGTTCGCGATTTTCACCGCTTGCAAAAAGTCTCCTTAATCAAAGGGGCTCGGCTCATCCTATATTCGCAGTCTACCTCGCACGTAACGAAGAACAAAGTATCCTGAAACGCGCATACTGTCTCGATTAATTTTCTTGACGGGAGATTGCACGCCTCGCTCGTTCGTCAAGGTCTTAGTATTGTATTCCGCCGTTCCGCGTATTAAAAAAAAGATTTGATCCGATTGCGCGAGCTTGGTGGAAGACCTCGGAAGAGGCCCGAAATACCTCCGAGCCTAACCGGTTGCCTGTCGACGGGTCTGAATTGCCGGCTTCGGCTCTCCGGCCGGGGAACCATCAAAGGCAACATCTTGAAACCTCGTTCAAGCTAAGCGGTGCTCTTCGCAGCAACGGATAGGCACGATAATTATTCTGTAATTGAAACACGTAGACGCGCGTGCCAGCGAACAAGGTACGATGCGCCATTTAGTTATTACGCTTGCATGGTGTACGAGCAAGCGATTAGCTTTTGAAGTCACTTCGCCGTTTCGCGGATTCGCACGGGGATTTTAATGGAATCGCGTGGCTAACATAATTTCTTTTTTTTTTTTTTTTTTCTGTCAAAGAGATTGAAAGCACACGAGGCAAAAGTACGATTGCATTAATCAATAAATTAATTATCAAGATATGAAACTGAGTTTCGCCGGCGCCTTTATGGCAAGCAAAATAATTGTGGTTTACTTTTATTTTTATAACTTCGCCGCGTAATCGACAATTATTACTCGGGCATTTTTATAAATTAAACATTTAACGTAGCTTTCGTTTTTTTTTTAGTTGCCGCGTAACGACACCGGCGGGCATTCGCGGTGCATTTATGTAACGGGGCTGCCCTAACTAAGTAATTTCGGAATTCCGTAGACGTCAAATTGTCACTGAAACGGAATGTCGCCGGCTACGTCAGACATCTGCCGCGGCAATTGGCGTGTCACACCATAAATGCCAAGGTGGAGCATCGCGCTCGCAAAAGAAAAGCGCATCTTACGTTTCGCTGCCGTTGCACTCGATGAGCGAACTTTTTCGTCAAATGGGCGTGTGATCGTTTGTCGTGCCGAGATCTCTCCCAAAGAATTCGCCTCCGCGTCCGCGGCGTCGGCTTACCGTGAATTGCTTTTAAATACTATCTCCTCCCGCCGCTTTTTTCGCCACCGACTTAATTGCTTCATTCTTCTTTCATATGGCCTCGCATTCGTGCTTAATGGCTTACGGTTAACGCGCGCTTCTACTTCTTTCCGTAATAAAGGCATTGAATTATGGCGCGCTTAAATTAGTATAATTCGCAAATAACGCGAGATAAGGATATTGTGACTAAAAATTATTTATGAAAACGAGTTGCCGTTTTAATGTGACGCATCCTGCCTTTAAAAAGGGGATAACACGCGCTCGAGGCGAGGAATGAGTTCCGAGCTTTATAAGAGCACGTAAAGGAATCGCCATTATGCTAAGCGCATATTCCGAAGGTAGATGCCTCGGGGGCATAGGGCAGCGCGGTTCCCCGCGGCGTGCCGCAAATAAATTTTGCAAGTCCATAAATAATTAATAGATTCGTTACGTGGGCGTGTGTAAATCATCGACCGACATGAGATTCGCTCGCCTCGAGTCGACTTCGCCGCCCCGCTGAGCACGTCGGGAACAAATCATCGATTTTCGGCAGTAAAAGCTCGCTTTTTGACAGCGTATAATAAAAAATGTACGTAGTGACTCTCGGACGCGTCTCGGTTTCGCTTAAATTCGGCGAAAGGCGCTATTTTTTCTCGGAGATACGCGTTATAATTAATTATAATACTGCCCTCGAATAAATCGTACAGCGGTATTATTTTTCTCTGCTAGTGATAACTGTAGAATAAAATAATATGTGTAGAATTATTCTTTAACGTGGGTTCTAAATATGTGGGGAATAAGTACGTTCCATTGTACGCGCAGAGCTAGAGAATGGGCCATTGATGAACGCTCGAGAAATCTTTCTCTCGCCAAATAAAGAATCGTGGAATTTACAGGAGCATCCTCTTCTCTTGTGGGAGAAGCAGGTGCATGTATCCCTGCGGGGGCAGGTAATTTGCTCTCGATCTACTGCACGTTCGCAGGTCAGATTTTTTCGCGGTAAAAATAGTGGCATAATAGAAGTCTCGAGGGTCTTCTCTCCCCTCTGTTAGGAACTATGGTTTTCGGATTTGTGACCTATCATTATCTGGCGCGAACCGGAAGCTCGCTGCCAGCGGGGCCAGCCTGGCGGGCATCGAGATTCCGAGATCGTTGCGGTGACTTCGGAGGACTGATCGGGAAGATCGCTCGGAAATGACGGAAGCAGGTGATAAGGATGTTACGTTTTCGACGTAATGAGCAAATTAGCGCTGTTGGTGGCATCGAAGGAATTGGTTCGCAGCCAATTTCTTCTCTCAACAGTTTCCTATTTTTCTTTTTTTTTTTTTTTCTTAATATTTCTTTGTAGTTCTCGATCTATTGTCTCCGCCCGCAGACGAGTCCAGATGTTGTCGAGGATATAAAATATTAATTCGGATCACCGAATTGGCAGAAGTAAAGCAATTTCTTTTTTCTTTCTCTCTATGTAAAAAAATATTACGTGCTTCACATTTATCGGGGATTATTCTCTCCGCTACTCTTTTTCATTAATTTTATTTCTTAAAGCTAGACGTAAAGATTTTTGCTTTAGATCTGCCAATAGAATACCGCCACGTTAGCTGCACCTTTCCGTGTGGACTACGACATCTGGTCAACGAAAAAAGGATTCTAAATCTCCTGCGGCGAGGTTGAAAGTCCATTTCGCAAATTGGCGCCACACTCCTCGCTATCCTTGCCTTATGACGACTTCACGCCTGATTCCGTTAATTATTTTCGGCTTGCAAACACCTTACCGTTGCGCCGAGATTTCATGGGGACATATGGCGTCCGAGTCACGCAGTCCAGTCATTCCGGCTAATCTCGTTTCGAAACTTTGCCACGACTCCACCCTTTTACCGAAAAAGGGACGCGGAATCGGTGTGTTGAAGCTTTCGATGAATTCGACACGCGTTGCAGCCGCTAATTATCGGCAGAAGGCATTTTTTTGCCCTTCCCTGCTGGAGCTACGTTAATGAGAGGCCACGGTCAACTGGAAATAAACTAATTGGAGAAGGGCGCCTTCTAATCATCGTGTCTAACGGGGAACAGGCACCATAGGTGACGATCGGACGCCTTCAGAAGGCGTGCGCTTCGGATAATTAGTCTCTGATGGCGCAAGAATAATTACGCTTTCCACGTTTATCACCGAGCAGAACACGATTTCTTTAGACCTTACACGCTTCGCGACGAGAAATAATATAATTATAGTTAATTAATGTTATACGTGAACTACGAAATAGAGATTTCCGCGTAAACATATATATTAGCTGTACTGTTAAACTGTGGCGGTGCTCCAAAACAACGAGATACATTTTCAAGGTTTCTGTGTTAGTTTCCGAAGCAGTTCTCGCGCTAAAATCCAGAGTCGAACGAGAAAGAGAGAGAGAGAGAGAGAGAGAGATGATGTTCCGGCAAATCCGGCTGAGGCCCGACGGTATACTTATAAGGACGCGAATCGTTGTTAAAACGAGATAGACTTATCTCCCGACGGATTACTCTCTCGCATTGTCCCGCCAACGGACAACGCCGTATTCGCAGCAACTCTGTGCGCGAATTAGAGTGAATCCTTTCTCCAAATGTCCGCTCTAATTCGGTACGGGCAGTTCGCAATGAGACACTCTGCGGGAAACCATTCACCGGCGACGGCATAAAGAAACGAGTTCGAAATGAGCTTCAGAGATTATCTGGCTCGCTGCTGCTCGCATCAAAAATGAGCGCAGTCGAGCATATTTTGTCAGCGCGTCAATATTTCTGTCATAATATATGCGCGTGTCAAAAAATATCAAGCAAGCAAAACTTTCGCTTTATATCTTTTTTTTTTTTTTCTTTATAAATATATTTAATAATTTTTATATTAATATTAAAATTGTAAAATATTAATTAAAAAAAGAAGAAAAAATTCTTTTCACGAATAATAAATTTTTAAGATGTGATACTCCTTGACGAGGAGACTCGATAAAGTTATTTGATCGAACGGATTGTGCGAAAGGTCGAACCGCGATTTCGATAAAGATTTTCGAAGTCATTGTTATATCCGTTTCTCCGAGTCTCACAATCAAACCGCAAGATCGTCATAGTTCTACGAAATCATGCCTCAGCTCGAGGCCGCGCCGCGCGCTCGATCCCTAAAAAGAACCTAAAAATATCCAATTGCAAATCAAATAAGAAGCACGGTCTAATCTTCCACCTTGAAATCGCGCTGCCGCAATCTCATTTTTAATCAAGCCCCGGTCGCGCTCCTCGCAGATAGAGAACCTCCTCCGCGTATATCGAACGGCAGATGATCCTACCTTCCCTCGATAGAGGTCCATTGTATCCGAAATTGGCTTTTTATGGCGGTTGAATATAACATCAAGGTTGTTTGCAATATTTTTTCTGCCAATCGGTAGCACGGTAGCGTGCCCGCACCCGGGAGAGAAATTGGTTTTTGCATATCGCAATCACGCCGACGCTTCTGATTGACTACTTGATAAACCGGGCCATTACTCATTTCGGCGTAATAAGCGACGGGGGAAGGGGGCCTCGATTAACAGGCGCCACTTTGCGCATAAAATTTCAATTTAACGCGCCGTTGTTCGCCCGCTTGTGCAATTTCTATCAACGTAAACTTGCCGAAAACTGAAAAATCACGTCGACGTTGTTTCCTCGCGCGCAGATCCTCCACGGGAATTTTCCTCTTTTATCCGGCCGATTCGCAGAAGGAGATGTCCAAGTTTTTGAGAATAACGCGACGCTTGTTATTACGGCATTTACGGATATCGGATGTCCTTTTGGTGCCTCCGATGCATCGAGCCGCGCGCTCTTTCTCTCTCTCTATCTCTTTCTTTCCACCGTTCGCATAATGCGCGACCCGTGAGCGAGGAAAAATCGAGTCCTTGTGCACAATGCGCTGAAGCGCAGGCTGCAGTTCCGCCCACTTCCGGGCCTTGAATGCATTCTCGACTCGTCTAACTACCCTTAGCAGTTAAGCCACGTGAAACGCGGAGACGTGTCCTTTTGCCGGTACAATTTTTTTTTTTTTTTTTCTTTCCTTCCCTCTTTCAAGCCCGGTAAAATTGTTCATCGCGCAGTGTACGATTACCACGATGCTCAAAGCCGTGTATTTTCGTAACGCGGACCGTCTCGAAAATGTCACGCGGAGTATATTATACCGATCGCACGCGGGCGATAGTAAATTTTCCCCCGGGACCATTATGCAAATCTCTCGCTTTGTCTCGGATCGGGCCGGGCGGGTTTTTACGTCGCGACTGCTCTCGCTCCGCTTTCCGCGAGTTTCTCCGCGTTTGCGGGTATAAACTTGGCGCTTTATAGCGCGCTTAAGCGTATTGCTGAGAGCTTCTTCCCGCCCACTGACGCCCACGAATCCACGCGGGCGGAAAGCAAGTGAAACGTTTTTCTACCCCTGCGCGATCTTCTCTATTCGAGGGTTTTTATTACGGTTATTCGACCGGATCGCGGCCGCGCTCTCTCGGCCGAGGCGGCGGGGCACACCCCGTGACACCCACTTCCCTTCCAGCTTGGATATGGGACACCGCGGACCGTAAGAAGTCAAACGGACGTATTATTTTCTGGAAAGGACACACGAGACCCTTACGTCGTGGCAAACACGTGCGGGCGTGCGAGTAAAGCAAAACGGCGAGCGGTGCAGCCTACGGCGTCATTCTCGAAAATTATGCCCGCGATAACAGAGTGTGAACAAGCGATAACTATGACGTCGCTTCAAGTGCACGCAAGCAGCACGATCGAGGCCACAAAGCCGCTCTCGGCTTACAAAGGCCATGCTTCATCGCCATGCAAATTTGAATTATAATTACCATCGTTACTGGAAGCTGAATAACTTCGCTAACTATAGCTAGCGAAATATCTCCTACGTTAACTATAATTTATTTTGCTCTCGGCGCGTATCAAGAGAGCATATAACTGACTACGTAATTTCATGTAAATTACAAAGTGCTCCTTTTTAATTCTGTCGTACATTTTTTTTTTCTTTTTTTTTTCTTTCTTTTTTATCCTTTAATCGACACCGTTTATTATTAATATTGTGTTTTATTTCAGTCCGTTTATCATTCGGAATATTTTTATTTCAATGTTCCTAGTTGTTCTTTAATCGGCCGCGATTAAATTGTGAAATATTTACGCGATATCGCATAATTTTATTTACTTAAACGCGTATTTAAATTGTCCGTTCAATTTAGACAACGGCGTATTCAACGTATATTGCAATTTGCGCGATATTCGAGATATCCGCGAGCGATATGCCAGTTTCATTTACCTCGCACACTTTGCTCCGGCGCTTTGCTATTTGCGATTCCGTTTTATTGCTTGATCCGCCATAAACGAGAACGGCACAGTACCTCGTAAAAGATACGAGTCGCACATCTATGGAAACTACGCGCGCCCCGTGCTCGGACAAATCATTCGGAACCAGAACCGCTTTACAACATCACGGAATCGCTCCGAAATTGGCCGTATACTCGTCAAACGAGATTCTATAACGGCAACGTAATCACGCCAATCGCGAGAGTACGCCTAATGGCGATGCCGGGCTCACAATTAGCGGCTTATTCCGAAACGGAAGACGTGCCCGCGCTCGTTCGATAAACTCGGTGGTATAAATGTACGACTCGAGCGTTTCTCGATATCACTTTATACCGCGATAGAAACATCCGCGAGATATGTAAATCGCGAATTGTAAACGTCGACGCGAAAAAATATCGTCAGGGCGAACGCGCGCGGACATCGGATAATTGTCTCGGCGGCGATAGGGCTCGTTTAAATTGTCGCCGGTCCCCGGTGTCAAACTATCGACCGAAATACGCCGGGGTGCCAGGTGGGCCAAGCCGCAAGTGCTGCTTCAACATTTTTAATGAACCACCAGCGGTGATCTGGACAGTGTCTCTGTTGGCGACAGTTGGCGTCCTTTGTACATCGGACGAAGCGGGAGAAACTACGAGCGGAAACTTTCCAGCGGTGGCGGTTTCGAGACCCGTTTCCAACTAACCGGCGGACTTCTGGACGGCAAGTGGAGACTTGTAAGGGGACACCGAGCCAACGGGATCGACAACAAACAGGAACTGCAAAGGGCGGGTACGGTTATCGGGTTACCGGCGCAATTTAGCCTGATACGGCTGATTCATTGGCGGAAGTCGATTAGTCTCGACCTTCGTATCATAATTACGAAAGTCGCGGCGCAACGACAGATGTCCCGATTTTTACGTCACCGAGCTCGTGAATATACCGGCTTCGCGCCGCAGTTGGCGGAAGGAATAAAGTATTTACGTTCGAAGATTTGAGCCGCCCTGCCTCGTTTCGCCCGGCGATTTTCGTACAGCCTATAATTCGGTATCGGTCCCGCCGCGGGGATTTGCACGGGATTCCGGAATTATCCCGGTGGCTAAAGAGGGATGATCCTAAGTAAACACGCGCGCAGCCACACGACTCACGTCCCCACCACGGCGCGATGAAGTTTCTTCGTGCCCGCACAATTCCTCGGATGCAACCCCTAAGTGAACGGAGGGAGAGAGGGAGGGAGGGAGTCGACAATGACCGGTGGTATTGTGAGGGGCCGGCAGATCGGTCCTTCGATTTGCAGAAAGAAGAATAAGAATTCGTGTATAAGAGTGGAAAAGGTGTTACCTCTGAGCGGCCTCCTGCGCACCGAACACGTTTCTTTACATGAGACGTGTTATGTCACGAACTGTCTCTTTTAAGACCTACCGACAAGTCCCCGGACGACGAAAACGGAGCAGCGACGGTCGCAGCTTGCCGTTGGAGATGATGGATGAGACAAATCGGCCGCGACGAGAAGCGTATAATATTTCGTGCTCGAGACTCGCGAGATTATTGATTTAAAATTCGTTCGCTTTTATTACTTTGTTTTAATATGTATAACGAATGCAAGAGTATAAAATTATTATTAACTTTAATATTAATTTTAGTTTAATTTTAATTTTAATTTTTTTTTATTTTTTATATTATTATGTGATATGTAAATAATGTACGCTCATATAATTTAAGTGAAATTGGCTTTAATACTATCGAAGGTTACTTTCTATCTCGGCGCAGCTGATGCACTCTAATGCACTCAAGGTGAATGTGGTTTGTGGTTAGAAGAATCACTTGCTCTCGATACAACATTGTATCCTCCGTCGTAAACGATAATAGCGACAATCTACGCGCCATAACGGACGCTCATCATTATCTCGAAATTGCAGTTCTCACTCGCAAACGTGACCGATTGTGTGCACAAAAACCGCTAAGCGCATTGTTTTACGTTCTTTATTCGGGCGAGCTATGTTCTCATTGTGTACCTACGTTCGATCGGAAGGCACGCGAATACGTAAAAATAAAAATGGGTTAAACTCAAATATATCGGCCACATGTAGCGCTATTATATTAAATTGAATTCTATGAATTTCCTAATTTCCCTCGTAAGAGTGAAACGAGCCGTTTCAAAAATCGCGTCTCGCGGTCAGCGGGATACTAAGCTGCGATTTTTTGCGATCACGCGATCCGAGATTCTTGCGCGTCTTGATTCTTCGAGTGTGCTCGGAGAGCCGGCGAATACGTTTAAAAGAGGATCAGGTAAGACCAGTTAGGAACGTAGAAACGACACGCGGCTCATCGGGAATCACAGCGAGAGAACATTCGTCATTATTACCATTGACCGTTGGTCCCTAAGGTCTACCCATTCGGGTTCCACAGGAAGTAGGCCGGTCGGATCAAGGATCAAGCTGCCCTTTTCCATTTTGAGGCGGCCTATTCAGGTGTAATGGTCAGTTAAAGACTATCCAAACAGAGGATACCACCGGTTCTTTCGATGAACTTCCGAGTCTTCCTTTTTTCTCATGACCGAGTGTCTTCGGCTCGAAATCTTTCGCTCGAAAAATCGAATTCTTTGTTCGCATATTGAAGAGCGGTCGAATTAGTTAACTTTTAATGTCATAAATTGAAAAAAAAATATATATATATATATTTATATATAATTTATTACATTCAGCACCTGCTTCTTTTTTCTTATAATTTTTCTATTAATTTCTCTTTATTATGTAAACTGTTACCATTAATATTCTAAACGTTTGCGATGAAAAGAATATTTATTTTCGATTGCATAAATTTATCCGCGCAAATTCGCGAATAGATCTACGCGAATAACTGAGACAAGCCCACCCGCGGTTGCCTAAATAGAGGAATCATCTCAAGTATATTTATCCACGTGATCGTCGAATAACAAACGTCGAAATCCTTAAATCCTAAATCAACCTGGCACGAGTTGAAACCGAAAGCAGACTGCAAACAAACGGCGGCAGTCGAACCGTGGAGGACTCGTCCAATGTGGCGAAAGTCAAATATTAGGTCACGAAATAAGACGTGCTTAGTTCGGTCGAGTTAAACGATTTTCACGATGATGTTTTAAGCAATTTTCGGTATTATATAATTACGATTTTTTTTTTCTTTAATTTATATCAAACGGCGGTGAGAGATTTTTCTGTATTTAATTATTCTTTTGAAATGGCACGTAATAAAATTGCTGCGACGAAAGGAAAATGTTAGCGGTGGTACGCGATGTATTCATTCATTATCATTGAAGTACCTGCGTGTGCGATAACGTCGCGATTCGATTCGCCGCACGAAATCTTTCTTCATCGAGGTCGTAAAAAAATGCTTTTCGCGTGGCTCTTGACTCGCTTCTTATCTGAGCACGAAATGTCTGCGCCAAGGCGGTAGCGGGCAGCGACGAAGAGCGGAAAACGAAGAAACTGAAGACAAGACAATGACCGCTGTTCAAACATGTTCGGACTTCAAACGACCGCCGGCGTATCTCGCGTGGGATGCGCGGCTGCACGTGCATTAGCGGCTCGCAGCGGCGAAGGAAAGTGCGCCTTCAAAGTGTCGTGGTATCCCTACTAGTTCGGCCGAGGAACATCCGGCATCGGGGATAATAAATATTTGAGAAGGACGTTACGGAACGATGCAGATGCGACGAACCCTTTCATTTGTAAGGACACGTCGAAATTAGTATATCGGAAGCAACGACTGGAGAATGGAAAGAGAAGAGTATTTTGCTAGGATCAAACCACAGCGCGAACGTCTAAACACCGGCCTTGCAAGCTGCGCTTTTAACCCTAACATATAAGATCGTATGTCTGCAGTTTACTTAAAAAGATTTCCTTAAATTAGTCTTCGTATAAATTTATACTTAATTTTTTTTCTCTCTCTGTTATACACATCGACTTTTTCCCTAATTTATTAAAAAAAACCATGCGAATCTGTATGAGCTTCAGCGGAGTTGTATGTAATAAACGACGCCGAGAACTTGCGTAAAATTAGATTTATAATGATTACTTAATTTTTTAAGTAAAAAAAAGACTTGAAACTTCCTTCAAGAACTCTAAATTTCCCTTTCAACAATCGCGACGACTTTTATTAATCACGAACTCACCGTCTCCCGCTGGAATGTACCGCACGCGCTCACGGCGAGCAGCTGGCTCGATGTCGAACACTTTGTTGGATTTTATCGCCCGTACAACTTTATTTTTAAGTCGCCCGAGAAGAGTGGCGACGCGCGTATCTGCATACGCCGAAGCTTCATATACCGAGTTGACTGACGAGCGCCGCCCTCCCCTAATCGTTCGATCGCCAAAAAATTTACCAAAAAAAAAAAAAAGGCGCCGCCACGCCGTACGCGAAGGCGACAGGGGACGGTGAAGAGAAAGGGACCAGGTTACAGTGAAGGAGTCCCAAGGAACAAACTGAGACGAAACTCTCCCTCCGTACCCGGGCACCGCCCTTGCACTCCACCCATCCATCTCCGGTGTGCATATATTTTTGGGCGGCTAGTTTTTCCCCCGAGGGAGATTTATCATGTCCCTACGCCTCTTCTCTCGCGGGCTGCTCCATCAGTGCCCGACGTGTGGCAGGGAATAATTGGCAGAGCGGAGGAGTGGCCACATCGTACTTCAGAAACTACTTCGGAGGATGGCTCGTGGGAGCAGAGTAGCTGAGTTGCGAAGAAGACGATCAGTCTCGCAAATACAGATAAAGTAACTTGCGTGAAGTCCGAAATTGCACGTTTGATCACTTAATATTCGCGAGTCATTAACGCGAGTAAATTTTTAAGCAAACTTTCATGCAGGTATTATTGTAATTAATACAAAAAAAAAGAAGAAAAAAATTATACATTCTTTTAAATAAACGAATTAATTTCTTTAATTGTTAAAGGAGAAAGAATTGTAACAAGACTATTTAAAAGACACGATTGTCGTAAAAGAATTGAAGAGATCCAGATATCGAAATGTCTATTTTTTTTCAAAAATATTATCTATTACTTTGTTCCATCGAAACGCGTTGAACGCGGTAAGAAAATTTATAACATAGCATTACCGACATACGAAGAATATAAATATCGCGAGGGCATTGCAAAGTCGCAGTCGTTCGAAATTAGTTTGCCTGAGTATATCATCCAGAATATACATATTATCCGCGTCGTGTCGTACAAGACCGAAAATGAGTATATTAAAATTTGCAGAAGACTTGACGCGCTTAATTATTCTCTACACGAAAACTCCTGTATTCATGAACGTAAGTATTGGTTTAATTATAAAAGACAATTATTATTTTAAAGTAAAATCGGTAGCGTTTATAAAAATTATTCCGTTTGCACGTAGGTACGCATATATGTACGAGTTGTCGCACGTATAACGGAAACTTTTATATAATTTGTATTCGTTACATATATTTTAGAATAATTCGTCGGATGCTAGCAATCCTTTAACTTCGGAGCAAATAGTTTTCGCTACACGTCATGTGCTTAACACGTTTGAGATGAAGGGGTTCGACGACGTTATAACGAAAAAGGAAGTATCCAATAATACTTTAGAGAACATTAACAACGGCAATCTGTTAGAACTATCTAATGTAAATTTGTTAAATTTATCCTCGGAAAATGCCTCAAGCGAACGAGGAGAAGCTTCAGATACAACCGTGGAATGTAAATCGAACAGTGAAAACAGGTACGTGTTTTATTTCAATAATTTAGAATGTAATAACGATCGTTTATTAATGTATTCTTATTAAGACACCAATTTTGTATTTAGATCTCAAACGGACAAACTTGTATCTATTGATGACTCTTTTGTTTCCGATACTTCGCAAAACACTAAAGCGGAACAAGAGAATATTTTCTTTAGTTTGCCAAACGACAATGTGGTAAATTTCGTTATTTTTAAAATTATTATTTTTTATCGTTAATTAAATAATGTATAGTTAGCAAATTAATTCTGATTTTAATAAAATTATTATTTTTTTTAATTATTAATTTAAATTTATTATTTATGTATACAGTTTGGGTCGCTGCCGAATCCTGTGATTTGCATTAACAACTTTAACAGATCTGATACGTTTGTTCGCGAAGAAAAGCAAAGGAATGAAGTAAACCAAGATGCTTTCGAAAATTCTACAAATGTTGAAAATTTGTCGAACAAACTTTTTCTATCGTCAGTGAACGAAATACGAAAGTGCATTTCGGATATCATAGCGAAGATAAATAATTTAGAGGTACAACTTTAAGATGTCTGTCGAATAATCCGCTATTAATACAAATCGTGATGAAATGCAATGAAATATTATACTTGTATCTATTTATTTTGCAGCTATCATTTCTGCATTCAACAGCGTGGCAAAATAAAGGTACGACACAAGTTTCGAAGTGGCCTTTGAAAAATATTAGCGCGAGTTCCTATCGCACTTCAACTACGAGCAAAAAAATACCAATTAATATTCGCAAGTCGAATTCCACCTCCATTGCAAATGGAACATCTAATATGCTCGGAATCCAAAGCGAAAATGTTATTAAGAGACGTAAGAGTACTGGCGGAATTGAAATTAACAATACGCCTGTTAAAAAATTCTGCGAGTCCAAAGCGGATCATTCAAATACGACTTTATCAAGTATAAAGACTGTGTCGCCAATTGCATCTCCTACATTCAAACCAAAGATTGCAAAGAATCCGAAATACGCGCATATTCAGAGCACTATACCAAAACCCATAAACGCAAAGAAAAAACAATTATAGTCTGCAAAAGCGAAATAATTGCGAAAATAATAATATATTTATATTAATTAATTTTTGAGTGAAACATATATTTATTAACTAACAAATTTAATTTTTATTTTACTTGAGAAACTCGAAGAAATGTTATAATTTTATATTCGTGTTTTACGTTAGAAAAAGACTTATCGAAAATGTTTTAAATATGTCGAAATGCTTTTGCGTTTGTAAGGAGTTATTTTGATAAAAAAAAAAAGAATCAATTAAAGCTTTTTAATTAAAATACAAAATTAATTTAATTCAATACTTCCTTTCTTTCGTCTGGGAGTGGGTTAATACGAACTCTCCCTTACGCTTTCCGCCGTGCTAGACGAAGATACGAAAATAACTATTAGTATTCCGGTCTTTAATTATAAAAATCGTGTAGGCGGTCCTTTGGCACCGCGAGCCTTCATCAATCATACGTCAATCCACGTCCACGGGAACGATTCTTCTAGATTACACGATCTTTGCCCTTGAAAGGCAGACCTTCGTTACTAGGAAGCAGGTAATCTCGAAGCTCGTAATTAGCGCTCGTCGGGTGAGGACTATATCTCGCTGCATTCGCGACGGCGCTCGTCCGCTACGTTAACGTAGAAACCGCGTAATTCCATATATTATTTTATTTTAATGAATTCATTTCCATCAGAAATCCATTCCGCCGTCATCCGTCTCACGGGTGGACGGCGTCCGCGGGCTGCGGTAGCAAACTGCACGCATCTGTCCTTAAGTGCACTCTCGGCGAAACGCTCTTCGGATTAAAAAGTGTTTCACTTGTTGACGTGTCAGCCGAGCCACTCACCGACGGGACGCCGAGGAGCGGTCCCATCAGCGACAGCGATTAGCCCCACGATTCGCCTTAATAGCTGCCCGATCGTCCGTTCGCTTCCATCCGTTTCTCTTTTCGACGTTATTAAGTAGGCGCGAAAATGCAAAGTGAAACGGGACCATAGAAGGGGAGAGAACGACACCGTCGATCCTCCGCCTCGTCCTCGTCACGATATAATCGTGAGTCGCGCGACGTATTTCTTTTTTCTTCTCTCTCTTTTTTTTTTTCTCTTTTTTTATTTCTCAATTTTTATGACGCCGTTTCTCGGAGTTTTATCACGGCGTATTAATGGGAGAAAATTACGGGCGGGCGAAAATTACATTTACAAGCGCTCGTTAGAACTTTCGTACGGCAACGGACAGATAATCACGCGTCATCGGTCAATAAATTAACTCGGTAAATAAAGAAGCGCGATTTAAACTCCGGCTTCGTATTTAACGACGAAGCTGCAGCAGCGTACGTCGATGCATTCCCGACGGTAACGATGATGATTCGGCTTCACGAGCGTCCAGCGCGGTATACATATACTTAAAACGTTAAAAATGTACCGCGAGTCGTGAGAGCAATGCATTTTAAAGTTGAGCGAAACGAAAAAAAATTGATTAATGCGATTTCATTAATAATACATACGTCGTCGGTGCAATCTTTATTATCGCGATTCAAGAGCCGATATGGCCATGACCGTGGGCACAGCTGCCACTTTGCCGAGAAACGAATTTGACGCTGCACCCTTCACCTTTTTGTCTCATCGAATCACTTCCTGGCTCCCTCTCGTTCTTTCGTTCTGCCGCGGCCCGAAACGAGCCCATCTTTAGGCCGCGCGTTCGTAGACGTGCGCGCGTGTGTGCCGTGCACGTGCATACGCGCGAAGGCGAAGGACGTTTCTGCGGACAAACCGATTTGCCGTGCAAAAACAGATCGCATCTTTTTAAAACATACTTGAGGCCCGAAGAAGCGTCCGCAATTTCCGCCTGATGGTCCACAGGTGCGCGCGGGCGCGCGTGTGCGTGCGCGCCCTTTTGTCGGCGCGTCGCGCTAACAACGAGCCCACCTTCCGCGCCGCGCGGTCACGCAATGACAAATCCCTATAAATCATAAAACAAACCACGCGTTTAGCCCTCCGCGCCGTAGCGTAACGCGGCCGAAAAATTCCCTCCCGTCCGCAGAGCAAATTACTCTTTTTTCGACGATGCTGCTTCGATGCACTTGAATTTATAGGGTGCACGGTGTAAAAAAAAAAAAGAAAAAGAAAAAGAAAAAAAAATGTACTCCTTGACTAAACTGTGGAGAATGCGAAAGCAGGGTATTTAAGCCTCGTGATGTTTCCTCGGCACGAAACGATTGTTTCAAGTTAAAGAAGCTCTTTCATTTCAAGTCGTCGAGATGTACAAAGACGTCGCGCGAGATTAAAGCTGAGATTACTTACACGCGTAAATGACTTCCGCGGATTAATTACGATTTCCGTGAATCGACAAAATAAATCGGACCCTCGCTTGAACGATCGTTTTCCCGGAGATTAAGTTCGCCCTTTTATTCGCGTCATCGCCGGCCCTTAAATAAAGCTGTCACACCGCCTCGGATGAATCGCATCTCCGTTGCGGAAAGTGCGCAATGAGGCCGGGCAGCGCACGCGGCGGTTACGAGCGCGTAATCGCGCGTGCACGCGGAGTCATTCATGCCGACCGACTTCGGCGCCGGCGGAGGCGCGGATCCGCAATTTCGCGCACTCTCGTTTGAAAACCGGCCGTCCCGACACCTGTTGTCGAAGTATACGCTTGATGATTCCCTATGCTAAGCTCGCGACGTGGCAAAAAGTCGGCCAGTCGGCTCGTTGCGGACCCTCGGGGGGCGATCGGAAGCGGCACGGGGCGAGCGAAAAGACGGGGGAGGGGGGAGGGAGGAAAGGGGAGCCCAGACTATGGGCGTTCTTTTCTCCACCTCGTTGGGGCCCTGCTCGATTCTACGTGTCCGTAAAAGTATCGACTTGAAGGGACAGGAAAGAGAGGGGGGGGGGAGGACTGAAGAGAGAGGGAGGGGATGATTACGCGCGTCTTTTTAACACAAAAGGCTCGAAAACCAACACCGAAATACGACGAGCAGCGGCGCGCCCTGTAATCGACGACGTCCCAGACCGGGCTCTCCCTTCGTGATGAGACAACCATTTTCAAAATTGCGATAGTCGCCTCGCAAATAAGGCGGGAGATGGGCACCGCAGCCGGACGTTGTAGCTAACCGAGAGCCTTTCGTAGCCGAGTTATTATTTGTTTTTGCCCCGGGGGACCATCACGGTGCTTATCGAGTCACCGTTTGCCTCAGCTGCAACGGAATGTTACGCCCAGTTTCGAAAAAAGGCAAAAAAAAAAAAAAAAAAGAGTGTCCGTCTTCTTCGACAACATACTTGCGGAGGAGTTGCAATTTTTTTTTCGCCAGTGTATGATAATACATCTTTTCAAACGTATTGATTGACACATCTATTAAAGCCATTTTTTACATTTTTCACGTTAAAGTCATTTCGAGGAAGATGATCTCGCTCTCTGTCATTGTGTTCCACATACGTGTTCGAGAATCTGTTATACCGTCGAGAATTGTGGAGCAGAGATTGCGAAAGAAGACACGGCATTCCTCAATGACCGAGATGCGTTAAGCAAGTTTTGTGATTCCACGGGCTTGATCAGAACCGCTAGTTACGATCGCGCAAACTGCACTAGAGCGGTACGAGAAAAAAAAAAAATGACGTAGGCGCGAATCGAGCAAATTGGCGAGGAAACCATTCGGGACCTGGATTCGGCTGCAATCTCAGCTCCGGGGCATTGGCGGCTCACGGGCGATAATTGATATCACCTGCCATGTAAATATCGGGTATCGTCGTTTGCCGAACCTGTCGACGGAAAAAGGGAGCCGGGGCGAAAGGAACTGCCGAACGCAACCGCCGGTGAGATAATTACGTGTTGGTTTTAGAAAAGGGGGAAGCACCGGTTAATTCCACGCTTCGTGGTCCGCGCAAAAAGCTGCCTGCGGCCACGAGTTTCTCTGCTCAAATTAGGCGACGCGCTGTGTGAGAACTTTAGCTAGAACCCCAGAACCAGATCGAATTCTAGCCTCCGAGAAGTGTCGGTATTGTAAAAAGATACAGAACGATTTCGGGGAACGGATAGAAACTGTCGAGCTAAAAGCAAATTGTTTCTATTCTTTTTTTTCTAATTTTACGCAATGTAATTACGCAATATATATTTTTTTAATGATACATATTTTAAAATATTAAAATTTACTTATCTTTTTTTCGCTTTAAGTTTTTATTAATTTCGTTTTTTATTTAATGTTGTTTTATCTATTAAAATCATCTTGATCTCATAATTGTGCAGTTTCGCCGATCTTAAACTCACGACTAAGCTAATGATTTGTGTGCGTCGGATCGATAAAGAATAGTTTACGAATGTCTATCGTTTTGCGTTTCGATGATCCTACGTTTCGCATAACGCCTTGCCCGTGAGCCGCTTAGCACCTTGAACGCCATACGGTTTAAGACAGTTCGCGTATCTCGATCTCGCTCTCAACACCTTTCTTATCGATGATTCCTTTTATGCTCCCGTAATGACACGCTTCCCTGGCATGCTTGTGGCGGCGGGTGAAGTTAAAAAATAAATAGAAAGGAAGCGCGACGTTTGTTTAGCAACACGATAGTTTCAACAGGGAGTGGAAGGCAGACAGGTCTGGTATTACAGGTCCTTTTGCTTTTTATTCTGAACATTAAGAAAAGTGAATAAAGACTAATATATTTTTGATATTCCAGAAAAATAAGACGCGGGTTGTTTTAAATTATTAAAAATATTCATTAATATATGTATCTAATAATAGATAGAATGCTTGAAATATTTTCTTTTCTTTTTTTTTTTGTAAAAATCTAACACGTCGTTTCGAAGTTTCTGCTGTTCTCATTCGAGTTTATTAAGATTTGACATTTCGATAATTAGGTAAGCGTCCTTAAGTCGCAATTATCTATAATTAACGGCGCGAAAACGTATTTTAAAGATGTCCATCTTAAAAGCACCCAGAAACGATCTCCGTCCCACGTTTTCGCGTATCAAGTTCAGAAATCTTCGATCGACCCCATGTCAAGCTAAACGCGCGAGAGATGCCTGAGCGAAGGAAAATCTGTCTGGAGATAAACGTCATGGCTGTCATTTTTGATTTAGGTCTTAGATAGCCGATTCGAATTCGTTGATAACGAAAGAGTTCGTGCGGCGGTCTGTAATTAACAATATTAAAGGTAAATTTGCATCGCGGTGGGGGAGGAGCGAGCGACCGCATTGTGCATTCTTGGTAGTCGTGCCACCGTGTATGATAAGTTATAATTAAATTGATTGGCGCACAAGATATGAGCCATGTGCGACGCGTGAAGAATGTGCATTAACACGGCGCAATCGGGGGTCATAAAAAAAAAAAAAAAAGAGAGAGAGAGAAAGAAAGGAGCAGCATCGCGAAGATATTGGTGACGATATAATTATCGGGTTCGTAAAGAAGCTATTGATTATTGGCGTAACTTGCGCAACTTCGATCGACTTCATCCCGTGAAAGAATTCGCGAAATGACGAGGACGTATTTAAAATTAAATGCCCGAAGTTTAACGGTCTCCAACTCTTCGAGAGAATTAAGAGGCGACATTAAAATTATTAAAATTTATGTTGTCAGACGGCATGATATTCGCTCGTTAGTTGGCGCGCGTATTAACGATCGTCCATAAAGAGGCAGTCGTCCGAGTCGGAAGGGACGATCGAGATTGGACTTCGTTATCTCTTTAAACAAATTGCAGTTAACCACTCGTCGCGGAGCGTTGCACCCGCTCACGAACGTCAAAAAGTCACTGCACGCCGCCCCCTTTCTGTCCCCGTTCACGACGACGCGCCCCCGAACGCGAAAGGGCGGCCAGGGGGAATCGGCGAAGCGTGTCCATAAAAACTACAGGTCCGCTATTTACGGCGGCTTAATTAATTCCTATGTGTTTTCGGCCACTTCCCATGCAAAACGCCCCTCTCCGCGCGTGTCTTTATGGCCTCCTCATGAGATATAAATGATCTGATAAAATGTTTAAGCGCCGTCATACCCTCCGTCTTCCATTCGGAACGCTATTATTACCGAAAAACAAAACTCGGCTCGTAGAAGCCGCGGGAGACGCGCCATAAAGGGTGCAGCATCTCGGCTTTCCTCTCCCCGTTCCCTCGGTACCTCATGCATATTCATAGTTAAAGGAGGCATTCTTAGAAACCGCACCGAGGACCGAATCGCCCATTCATCTCGCGATACATTCGATTAAAAATCGCGCGAGGGGCACCTACTATTCCTGAATACCGCGCGCAGTCGTGCCAGTTTATTGCCGGTGTAATCGCGCGGCGTGCGTCGTAGGCCCCTTCGAGACGAGTTAAGTTTTCGATTAAAGAAAACGAAATATTGCCCAACTCGTGCCGCGCTGAACGCGGGGCGGCTTTTAGCGGTACTCTGTTTCGCCCGGGCGGATTTATATCACGGCGGCGGTGCGCTTCTTAATGAAGAGATACGTTCATTTCGCTCACGCGACGCACGTGTCGCGAAATCTCGTACACGCCGGAGGACGTTCTCTCCTTCACGATCTCGTAAACAGGCACACAAATCTCTCCATATCGTGCCGAGAACTCCAAGCGTTCATCCATCGACGTGACACCGACAACCGCAACGGCCGCGTTCTCTCACATCCGTCGGCCGACTTTATTGCGCAACGCCACGAAGCACGCGCGCCGGTGTAGGTGAAGGTGCAGCCCGAGCCCGAGTCCATGAATTCGCATAAAATTAGCATTCCCCGGCGCCGTATACGTAGCTTCCCACGGTTACGGCGCGCATATAGGTACCTACGATGCTAGCCTACGTGGAATAATAAGCAGCGTCGTCTCTCTCGCCTCTTCCGCGAATCGGACATTGTGCAGAAATCTACTCCGTGGAACGGGGAAAGAAGGAGAAAGAGGAAAAACGTGGAATTCCGCGCTCACGTGTACCGCCGGGGCTCTCGCCTTCGCGGCCGTTCGCGATAGAGGAAGAGTCAGCCCGGGATTACCGATAGACTTAATAATGCGCCATTAATCAGTATTAATTAAATCGATTGCGCCAGAAATACGTATGGATACTGCCGGCTTAATTTATGCCCGTCGCGGCTTTGTTTACGATCGCTCAGCGAAGCTTTGCGGCGAGGGAGAGCGTTTCTACCTGCGGTTCTAGACCTCGGTGTTTACCTGTTACCTTTTACCTGTTACCTCCGCGTAGGGACACGTGACACACGCGAGTGGCACGCGCGGCGCGCGCTTACCTCTTCCCCAATGGCAAAACCAGTTCTCCACAGAATAGAAATAACGTTCTCCTTTTCGTGTGTTTGTCATCGGCGCTCGATGCTATTCGCACGTCCACCTATAGGTAAAACGTCGCAAGGGGAACCCAACCGTGGACGTGCGAATAAAAAAAAATTGTATGGAATTATTAAAACAAAGCAAAAAATCGACGACGATATGTAACACTTGCTCGAAGACTTTAATATCTTGAATTTAATTTGAAAAATAATTATGCGAGGAAAGACGGCGGTATTATGTGTTGCGCAACGCTATACAATCCGCTTACTAATATTGTTAAAGCGTTTGCGAGATCGAATCTAATCTTCTCGGGAGCGAAAGGAGCTTTGCGAAGCTCGCGCGCGATTGCTCGGAATAAAAACTCTCGCGCCTCTTGGTCGGAATAATGAGGGGTTACAATAACGAATCTATAATTATTGATTTCATCTTGAGCGGATTGCGAGGAGGCGAGAATAAACGAGCATAAATCAACAAAGTCGGGACATCTCGCGATCCATGGACGTCTCCTTGGCGATTATGCCACGGCGGTAAATACATTCGGAAAAAAAAAAAAAAAAAAAAAAGTTCCCCTTTCTCTCTATTCATTTACACTTCGATTGTGCAGTGTTCAATGATTTTTCAGTATCGAGTTGATTTACAGCTCCGGCGAAAACCAATAAACACGTAGCTTGATACGTTAGTTTATTTTATTCCCGACGCTTATCTCCAACCGGTGTTTGTACCTTTTGAAGAAATACGCAATTCTGATCGCAGATAACTCGCGGATAACGGGGAAAAATATTTTCAAAAGATAGCGAGAGACAGGATTTCAAAATGTTATCGAGTTTCCCGTCAAACAAAGTGCATTCCGCAGTCTGTCGAAATCCGGAGAGTTTCGAAAGGTTGTAACCATCGCATTAACAGTCAAAGAAACTGTAAGAACGGCGCTTATTGTTCCACCGCTTAGTTTTCACAATGGAGAGGCAAGATTTTCAACGGACACGTTCTCGAATAATTCGTAGGGCAATTTGCTTATTTTAGATTTTTGCATTCAAATATTCAGCGTGAACGACAGTCACTCGAAAGATGAAGATAAAGAAACTATCCGCAGTACTTTCTTTTTTCTGAGCTTCGAAAGTACGATTTTATTTTATTTTATTTTTTTAATAGAATAAGTTATATTATAACATTATTGATTGTTAAATGTAGGCCGTCACAAACAGCTAAATTTCTAATGAGTTTCATAAATATTAATAAAGTACGCAATTATATAATATCCTACATGAATATGATTATGGTAATCGGTGATAGATATTTTTAGTTTTTGATATCTCATTATTCAATAATAATAAAAAAAAGGAGGGTACATCTTAATCGAAGAATAAGAAGACTAGAAATAAGTAAAATTATTTCGCTGGTGCTATTACTATGGTCAAGACAAAGTGTAATGATAGAGTAATTCAAGATCAATTTTATCGATCAGCGGCCGATCGAATTTCATGACGTCGCTTCGCGTCGCGTGTGATACACACGTCTGTTGCCCGGTTCCATTAATGTAATTTTCATCATTCGTTTCGTTTCGATCGAAAGCTTTTTTTCTGACAGCCCACGCACAAGGCACCGATACCAATGGAATCCATTGTCGAGCGGTCATGTATCGCGAGATTGGAGGTTATTATTGTTTAATACGGTCAATAACGTTGCATTATGCTACAACCACAAATGTAAGGTTCCACGGCGATCTTAGGCTACGAATATCAGAGGTTCTCACCGAAATAAGAAATATATTAATTTTATTATAGAATAAAATCGATATTTCTTGTCGGAAGAATTTAATAGAATCGGTGATTATTTTTTTGCAGCGTGCGATTAAAAAAAAAAGAATTTAATAAATACTGTCGAACGAACTAATCGTGTATGCAGATTATTCTGAGCAAAGCAAGAACTAGTCTTCTCTCGCGAGTATCTCTTTGCAAAAAAATACGGCGAGCGCCACTGCGGTCTCTCTGCTCCTCTCGCAGCGAGGCTGATTTTGCCTCGCAATAATCAAGATCACATTCGCCCGTCTCGGATCAAAAACATTAATTTTAAATTATCGAGATGGCACCGGTCCACTGTAACGGATAACGTACCGCGACCCCGAAGGCGTTGGTGCATCGGGGCGATCAATGACGCCGCTCGCCGTGAGAGATTAGGCTGGACCGTGATTACCGGTACATAAATATCAAAAAAAGAAACGGGAGGCGGAATGGGCACCAACGAAGGGAAGGCGGTAAAGGAAAGAGGCCGCGCCTTGGCTCCCAGACGAATTTCACTTTTGATATATTCTCCGGTCGCGTAATAATGTCGCCTTTAAATTAAAGAAACTTTCACGTGACTGACCGGAGCCTCGCGGAATCAATGGATTACACGTCAACGTGAATTCTACGGCCACGAGGAGATTAATTTATTAATTTGTATGCATGGGACGGTGGGAGCACAATCGACTTTCTTTGTGATACTTTCCGATTGAAAAAAGAGAAATATCGGGTCCGGCGAAACGGTAAAACTTCTTTTCTCAAATTAGTAAATTCGGATAATGATTAATAAGTAGCGATAATAAATTTCTTGCTCTCGTACGATTTATGTTTGACTTATGCTGCTATGTTTCATCTTGATAATATACATATATATTAGTGTCGTACTTCGAACATTGTAAGATGATATTGAAACAATGCTCCTATCGACCAACGCCGTGTTAACAAAGCAAACAGAGACTACAGAGAGCCGAAGATACACGACCCGCAAGTACCGGGGCTTATCTCGTCGAGGCAATTACCAACGGATAGGGACGAAATTAAAGATGCGTATCGACCGACATCTGCTTAGCACCATCAAATTAACACTTGTTTCGGCCGTCAATTAAACGATCGCTCGATAACGTCCCTCTAATTTTATACTCGTGGACCCGGGCCCCACCGTCGGGTTTCTGTGGTTTTTTGAGGAACGATAATGTAAAAGTTCAGAGCGATGCATAAATAAATACCGAAGTATTTAATAACGTATATATGCAGAGAATGCCGGGATGAGCTTTAATAGCGTCACGATGATTAAGCGCGCAAATAAATTTCGATATTTAATTCGCCGACGCTCGTTAACACCGACTCGAGACAAATTGTTTGCCTAGCATGGGCAGCCACGGGCGCGGAGGTATTTCTAATTATTCCATATGCATAGGTTTAATTAAGGACTCGGTCGTACACGCGCGTATTCGTTTGATAAATTAGTCCCGGTGGCGAAGGTTGGCGATCCGAGCATCGATTTATTCTTGGCAGGCAGCCATCGCGAAATAACCATTAATCTGAAAGTTTCGGCCCGAGCTCGCAATTATACAAATTATCGAATCCCGAAGGTCAACTTCTGGACGAAAGCCATTAACGGCGAGTTAACCCGTGTTACGATTATCGCGCGTGAACGCCTTCCGCATTTCTCTTTCCCCACCACGGGCAAAAACGCCGCTAAAATACGAAATAGCCGAAGTTACGCGCGCACTCGAAATCGGAATTACATCGAGCGCGGTTTAAGAAACGAAAGCTTAATCCAAAGGCCTCGGCCCCGCGTCGCGATCCGCCGGCCTTAAAAAGGATTCTTTGTAACCGGCCTTCCCTCGACACTAATCGACGTTCACCGATGATAATCCTCCAATGAGGCTGCTCTCGGGTTCCTCCCGGAACACTCACCGAGGGCAGCAAAAGGAAGATTCCACGCAACGTGTCGGTGCAAGGCGCGCGACCCAGTTTTCGACGGTGTATCGGTAATTTAAGATCGATAAACCGCCGATCTATCGAGCCTATCCGGTTACGTGCGCAGGCCGATGGGATTAAAAAATTCAGCCATTCACGGTAATCCTTTCTCGCGCGGCGAAAATAATACGAATGCGGCCGGAATACGACACCGTTGATCGTATATTGAATTTCCTGAATTGGCTTGAATGTGCTTGATATTCGATAAAAAAATGGATTAAAAATATTATGTTCCGGGACATTATACGCCGTACGGGCAGACGAGTCGCAGGGTGAATCCCATGGCGCCCACCCCCTTCTCCCCCCTTCACTGTTCTCGAACCCCATCGAGTTCACCTCTCGCTCGCGGTGATCTTGGCGGTTAAGTTCAAAATCCTCTTTGAGAGCTTTTTCACGGTTTTACGTTTCATAAACACGACGGCGAAGGCGGCAGGGCGCGCAAAGAGGTCGAGAGAGAAGAGAAGACGCCAGAAACGAAAGGCTTATCATATTTTTCTGACCATGGGACAAATCCCTAAATCTTGTTTACAGGCAAATTCCACAATACGGGACATACGGGATTTAATGCGACTCCCGGCCGATTTCCACGAAAGTCTTCTCTAAAGTGTAATTTACTACGGAAGGATTATGCGACGCAGGATCCATCCAGCAAGCAAAGCTTTACACCAGACGTCCTGCCAAATGCGTTCTTTACGCGTTCACAATGTGCGAATTATACTGAGCGCGTAACAGTAATCTTATGATTAAGTGCACATTGTAAGGAGTCGCTTAAAAAAAAAAAAAAAAAAAAAAAAAATTTGTGAAATATTTGCTAATACATCAAATAACAGGAATAAAACGACCGTGTATTTGCAATTGAAATATAATTCGCTTAACATATGATTTGATTTACGCAAATGGACTTTGTAAAGTCGACAATTTTCGACGTTAAATTGCCCAATCGGCAGGGAGCTAACGTTTATTTTGCGAAAAATTGAGACGGGCAATGTAGATTGTGATATCGATTGGTTGCGACTGAGAAAACACCCTCTCAGCAGGATGTCTTCTGACCAGCGAGGCGTCTGCTAACAGGATTACTATGACGCGATTGTATACGCGTCAAGGAAATAGAGCACCATTGTGGTGTTCGGATACACGGATTGGGTATAGGCCGGACTGAAAATTAGAAACGTGTCCCTTTCATTCGTATGCTAAATATTTCCTTCAAGCCAGGACATCTGCTATCTAGTCTCGTGGGATTTATCGAAAAGATCTCGCGCTGGAAAAGCGCCAAAATTCTTTTCAATCAATTTGATTTTATTTCGCCGTCGCGCTCATGTAAAATCGCAATGTGCACGTTTCATAAATATATATAGCTAGTCGAGATCTATCATAAAATGGGGGAAAACAGAAATTTTTCTCCCTCGGAGATCTCATTCTTAATGTATAAATAACTACGGCAGCGTGAACGAAGCGGTAACAGGATAGTTAACGCGAACGCAAACACGAATGCGTGTTTAAAGGGCCCAAAATAATTTTCTCATTTTTCTCGTTGACTTAAGCGATTTATCCATTCGATCTCCGGCTCTCCCTCGCACACACCGACAAACATCTCCGCAACTAGACACGCCGCACGTCGACGCCTACCGCCATTTAAGAAACACGTCTGCGTTAGTTCAAGCCAAGCGGTGCGGTGATAAAGTTGAAGTAATTTTTCAGCTATGCAACATCGATAGGGGGTGATACGAACGAACGTCCCCATATGTCAGAGAAGGGAAAAAAAAAGAGAAAAAAAAAATACGTTCCCCGCGATGCGGACAACAGACGTCTAGCACCCCATTTGTCGGTATCTGCCGTTCATTTATAAAAAGGGTTGAAAAAAATTCCCGCGGTGGAGTAAAAATACGAACCGGAAATCGTTGCGATTTATCCGTGTCTCGGTCGAGGCGCTTAATTAGCCGTATTTTTAATTTTCGAGATATTACGAGTATATTTCGGAAAATATATTTAATTTCCCGTTCATCGATATTTGACGGCGCGCGTGAATATAAACTTGCCTACGGTCAATCGTCATTTTACATAAATCTGTCCGGTCACGTTTTCGGATTCCGCTCCTTGATTAGGATGGATTTCAGGCATCAGCCAGGGAGTGACTCCGCCACCCACGTATTCAATTTTCCGAAAAGCTCGGGGTGTTTGGTTCGCCGGTGCTCGTGAGTCTCGCAGTTGCACAAAGCCGCGGCATGACGTCCAAGGTGTTCCCTCGACAATAGCGGAGTACAGCATGGAAAAAGAATCCCTGCAGTCCCCTACGCCCGTTGATCCCGTCGATTCACGGTTCACTTAGTTCGAGTCTTCCTTCGACATTTGTCGTACAACTCACTTCGATGTTGTTACATAACGATTCTCTGTTCACGAGGCATCGAGTCCCACCCGTTGTCGGTAAACCGGCATATACATTTTTCTCGAACTGCGCCCGATCGTTCACGTAAATTTCACGGGGCAGCCCATTTAATTTTACTCTCGCGTCTAGCAGTTTTGTTAAGGGCTACCACCATGGGATTCCGTCGCGCCGCGGCTGGCTCTACCCATAATTATAGCCCCGAGCGGGCTCAATAGAAAGACGTTTTAAACGACGGCGAGACATAAATGACTCGCGTGAGGAAAGTAGGTTTGTATATTATGAATGCTATATAATTAATATCGAAAGAAAGCAATTTTAGAGAAGTTATGTAATCTCTTTCGGGCGTACGCGTGCGACATAATTATATCTCTAACGCCCTAGCAGTCTAAATTAAATAATTTAATGGAAATTATTTTAATTAAACAGAATAATGAAATAAAATAAAAAATTAAATAAAAACCTAATTTAAAAGTCTTAATTTCTGCCGTTTTAATCCGTACGATTTTATGCCCTTCCTGCGGTTACATTATTTCACGCTGTCGTCGAAACTGATATGAGAATAATTCGTGACGCAAAATATTCCAAAATAGCCGGTGTGCTTCTTTAAGCGCGCCTCTACGGTCCAGGTCGTGTCGAGCTGGACCACGCGGAGTCACGTGGCAATAACTCTAAAATTTGATTGCAGCAGACATCGGGATAGGGGCCACCCCCGAGGCAACCTGTGGTAATAGGCCCTCAACCCTCGCACCCACGCTCTTTCCGTTCTCGAAACTAAGCTCCGGACCGTGGCTCCACCGCCACTACCATCAACACTACGTCGTAAATAAAACGAAATTGTTGACCGGTACCTTTCGGCTGGTTAAGCGTTAAACAAAGGCCCACGGGATGTCGGGCGCCATATCTTTGATCTCTGTTTGCCGAGGCATGCATCACCCGCGAGATAATCAGGAATAATTATTTGTTAGATAAATACGATCGCAGCCGGCGATAGCGCGCTAAATTTATGATGGACCGCTTGCCGTTTGTAAATGACGTAGAGGAGAGAGCTCGTTCGCGCGCGCCGAGTTACGAATATCGCCGCGCGAAGAGGCGCAGAGCACAAAAATTGCGTGCTGAGAAGTCCGCGCGGGGCTCGGGCCGACGATAACGAATGATATTACGATAGCACGTTCGGGGACATAATTTTATTCGGTTATTTAAATAGATTAATGTAAAAATTTTGATTTCTTTTTGCGAAATTTTTATCGAAAATTATCGTTCAAGCGCAAAGATAAATATAATCGAGGAAAGAGAAATCTCGATTGAGTCACGTGTCTCAGTCCGAAGTGACTTTATCGCGTTCTGCCTGCACGTGTATATCAACGCGTGTTGACGGGTGTACGTGTGTCGAGTGATAGACGTGCCTCTTGCCGCGTCTGACTCTTGCGTAACGCTCGGCCAACTCGAATAGCCTTTCCGATCCTCTCAATGATCGAGCTCCGTGAGAGGTTGCATCTCTACCTCGCGTTCTTGGCATACCAAGCGAAATCGATGCGTCCGCATCGTCTGCATCGGTGTCGACGGAAGGTGATTTTCAGGCGGATATTTTCAAGTCCATCGGACACCAAACGAATTTGCTCGATTCTCACGATTGTGTTACTTATTGTAGCCTTTAAATAACGGTATTCTTTCTACCTTTTTACTTTTTTTTTTTTTTTTTTTTTTTTTAATACGTGACGCAGTAAAATCTAATTTTGTTCCAAACAAATGCCGAATAAGAGACAAAAGATAAATATAAAGAGGTTGCAGAAATTATTTTTCACTTGAAATTAATTTACAGTTTAATTAAATAGAAATTTGTATTTTTAATTTAATGGAAATCTAATTGAACGTAAAATTAATTTTTGCCAAGCCCCATCGAACGTACGGTCACAATTATTCTATTTTAACACCACGGGACGAATCGACGCTTGAAAATTTCCAGAGGGGAGATCCGAAGTCTACTGCGGTCTACCGTGTCGTACATCAACATCTCGCGGAAGGTGGGCGGACATCGCGTCAGCGGCTGACGCCCCGCGAAATTGAATCTAAAGGTCCGGAGTGTATCCCTACACGCCAGTCCTCTCCACGGTGCTGCAGGGAGGTCGCAAATCATCACCTCGCTACATTTACAACGTTAGATAGCCCAAGATTACAGTCGTTCCAAGTCTCGGCTACGCTACATAGGAACACAAGGCGCCTCTTCTCGCCCTTCGTTTTCTTTCCCCCGGCCGGGATTATTGCGGCGCCCTTCGCGAAAGCGAGGCCTTTCCTGTTCTCGCGAGCTCGTTGCCTACTTAAGCGAAACAATTCGGTCCCTCGGCGATTGCCCGCGCGAGTAACGTCCGGCTCGTAAATTATCCGCCGGCGGGGACTAATGAGCTCGTGATTATAGGGATCGGGGATAAAAAAGGGCGTTCTTACAGATGCGCGATGACGTTCGTACTGGTGATATATCTCGGGTTCGTTGCTGCCCGGAACGGATATGCGAAAAATATATCGGGACGATTTTTTTTTTGTTTTTCCCTTTTTTTTTCCATTGGCGTGGCGGAACGGTTTCGGCAGACCGACGATCGCGTTTCGTGGCTCCGGAGCGGATCGTTCGGATGCGTCGAGCTCGATTAGATTTAGTAAAGTGACGTGGGTTCGAAGGGATTCTCAAATTATCATGGATGGTACGTGATGTTTCATAAAACAAAAACGTATTCCTACCCGTCGCCTCAACATTTTTTAAGCCGGACTCACGCGGGACGTAAAATATCGTCCGCTTTCTTAATCGAGGCGGGAAGTCTCACGTATGCGCTCGCTGCGCCGCGATTCCTTCGTTCACGTCTCCCATTCGGGAAGATTAAGAAAATTCACCGTATTACGCGACCTCGCGTAAAGATCTCAGGCCATTATTTACGAACTAAGGCTTGATGATCTCGAGAGGATCAGCCGTATTTCGTTTGCCGATAGGATTTGCCCCCGGCCGGTCAAACAATGCGCCCTGAAGCGCGCCATCAGGCCGAGCCCTTTCCTCTCTATCTCTCGTATTTCTCCTAAAACGACGCGAGCGTTCACGTGTGGCAGCAGAAAGGATTGGAGGTGGGTATTTCTTTGCTTGCTTTTTTTTCTTTTTTTTTTTTGTTCGCGAGGAACTTTGGTCTCGCACACGAAATTCCAGGCGTCTTTCCTCTTTCTTTTTCTCATACATTGGCCCTTCCGTGTCCTCTCGCGCGGCTCCGCAAAACGTACGCGCGCACATGCGGGATTCACCCTTTCTCGGGCGTCTTTAAGCCGTTCCCGCGTTTTTACATTCTCGACGAAATCCCCGCGGCTTTGTGCCCGTTTATTACGTTTGCCAACCAAATGATGTCATTAGATATACTTAGGCTGGGTTTTATTGTCGCCTTTTATGCCGGTCGGACGGCTTCCGTGAAACGAATTCGTGCCGAGCGTTCACGACTCATCGGTTATCGCGCCGAAATTCGTTCGTTGTCTCGCTTTTACGTTTCTCGGACGTGCAGCCTTACGGCCGTTTTCTCCCTCTTCTCACGACCACGTGAGAACCAGCTATACTGTTTTATTGCCTTTATATTGCCGGATATTTCGTAGCAGCTTTCCATATGAGATTACGCGACCCTTGTACGCGCGTATCTTTTTACGATAAGTCTTTGCACGTTACAAGCATTTCGAACACACGAACCAATCTAAGGTGTCCGTAGATGGTGAACCATGGGCGTTAAAGCGTGAGAGAGAAGCTGTTATGAAACTTTTAAACGTATAAGCGTTGCATTTTTTTTTTTTTTTTTAATTGATCGCGAAGATATAAAATTAATTATACGGTAAAGATTACTGTTAAGACATACAAAAATTTGCAGAAAATAAAAGAAAAAATTGGCCCATGAGGGGATCGAACCCGCGACCTTCGCGTTATTAGCACGACGCTCTAACCAACTGAGCTAATGGGCCAGTTGGCTACTGGGTACAATTTGAGGTATTTCTACATGGATTATGGCATATTTGATATTTTAATATTAATTATTAAAAAAATATTTTAATGCATAATTATTGCAAAGTCAGTATAAATAAATTAAAATGTTAATATAATAAAATAGAGCGTTCAAAAAATTCTATAATATAGTTGAAATGCATGACAAAAAAGTTTGATAGTCTTTTTTTTTCTATTTGACATTTCTAATTATCAAAATTTGTTAGACAAATTTTCAAGTGTAAATTAAAATTATTAAATCAAAATGCCAGTCGAATTGCCCGTTGACACTTTAAATAAAGTCCTGCCGGAGATTGTTTTTAGAAGAAAAAATTATGCTCTGTTCAAAAGACTAGCGCAAAGAACTCACTTTAACGTAAAAGAAATTGAAGGTTATTCATTAAAATAAAATATAACCTCTTTTTTAATATTAATAAATTTAATATTGTATACGTTCAATATATTTTATCGTGAATAAATTTTACCGTAGCGTTAGCTGTCATACATAGAAAAATAACACAAACTTTGGGTCCTATGACAAAAGTGGTATTTAGAGACGTTATGCATGCCGCTTTGGATTTTACTGAAAATATTCGTCATTTATATATCGACAGAATATTCGCCGCGTTCGACAAGAAAAACATTTTGCAGGTATGAGAAATTAACCTGGGGCATATCGAATAATTTATATTTTTATAATAATTAAAATTATAATTGTATATATGCAGATTGACCTAAAGGACTGGATTGAAGGGCTTTCAATAATTCTTCGTGGCAATTTAAACGAGAGGATACATTTCGCTTTCAGTGTAATTTTAATCCTTTAATAGCTATTTAATAATCCTATAGAATATATTCTTGATATCGCATACGAAGATCGTTAAAATCTACGAGATTAATATTTATGAAACGTGCAGATATACGATTTTATGCATACTAACAAACTGAAAAAGGAACAATTATTTATATCGATGCGAGGCTGCTTAATTAAATTACAAACGGACGAAGATCCCGACGATGCTGTAAAGGTTAATTAACAACAGATAGATCTTAGAACTTAACGTTATTAATAAAATAGTAATTATCAATTACTGTAGCTGAAATCTCCTGAACGGATAATTTGCGTTAAATGATAGTAATTAAATAATTATGGTTTCAGGATTTGATTGATTCGCTGTTGAAAAAACTGGATGTCGATCGCGATGGCGTAATATCCGAAGAAGAATTTCACAGAGCCATAAAAGAGAGAAGCTTACTGCTGTTAGAATGTATGGGACCGGTGTTCCCGACTAGAACAGCGCGACGAGCATTTCTAAGCACATTTACGGATCGTCTCGGACGATTTTAATTCGTCTTTACGAAACACGTTATCGCGCGTATAATTGAGCGCTTAGCGGCATCGATATTTTGTTTCGTCAGAATTGTAACAATAGCCTCGCGCAATAAACGTGCAAACGGACCGTTTGTGTTACATTGTGAGGAACTACTCAAGCCAGGAAATCTGTAAGTACCGTGCGCCTTGTTGCGGCAGACAGACAAGACGCGTCAAATCAAATAGAAAAATTTTTTTTCTGAACGAGAGACGCTTCAATAAATTTACGAGACCGTCGGGCGGTAACGCGCGGCTTTCACGGCTCACCGGAACGATGGCAATTGACTCGTTTGCTTTCTTCGCAAACAATCGCTAATGGACCGCAATAATGCCGCATCCTAATCGCATCAAGGCTGCATCCGCGATATGATCATCAGCGGGTGAACTAAAACGATCGCCTTCGATGGGCCTTCGCGATCGTCATAAATCTTATTACTATGATCAGCGCGAATAGATGATCATCGATCCATTTATCCGGGCGCTATTTACGCGTGATGCATCAATCAACGATCGCGACTGCGTATTGCAATCTGTTATTAGTTATTCGCCGTAAAAAGCGTTGCAAAACAAAAGGCGATACGATCTGAGAGACGGCGAAAAGGGAAAGAGAAAGGGATCCTCGAAGGACACGCACTCGGGGCTTGCTCCTCTATCGCGCGGATCGCAGGTCGGTCCACCTGCTTCGCGATATCCCGATTAATAGAGACCGTTCGCGAGATACCGTACGAATATAGACCTTTCTCGAGCGCGGGACGGGTCGTAACCCCACCGGCGCGAGTCGCGGTCGCGCGCGCCTTGCCGAGAAGGGAAAAGGAAAAATATAATGAATGTTTGAGGGATCTTGCGGACGGACGAATGGCTCGATTCGCGTCTCAAGCAGCTACAACAACAAATTAAACGAGAAAGTCTCGAGGCTTTCGTCGGCTCCGCCGACGGTCTCCTGCCTATGGTTCCGGCCACAATGCGTGGGCGTAGGGTATACAGTACCGAGGTGCACCGGCAACGCGTATTTCTTCGACGGTGGTGGGGCCGAGTTGGAACGATATTGTGTAAAGAGTATAATAACGTGCGTATGAAAGGCCGGATCCTTTGTGGGTAGCCGACCGTGTCCTGAAAGGATCCTCCAGGATTTGCTCGCGGGGGTGGCGGGGGAACAACGAGAGGGGGAGAACCACCACCGAGGGTTAGGGGCACCAGCTGAGAAAACATGCCCGCGGCGTGTCGACGAGATGTTCACGTACGAGCGCGCGCGCGCTCGCGTGTTGCCCGTCGACGAAAAGAAGGGCGACCCCGATCTTGATCTGATTTTAAGGAACGATCGTCCCTTACATTTTGTTAAAGGGAAGCGGCGGTATAAAGCGGCGAGGCTCGCTTCGCGTTACTCCGGAATTGAAAGCGCCCTGTCTCGTACACACTAACTTATTGCGTTTGATTACTGACAGAAATTACGGCCGCTTTATATCGACATGTAATCTGGCGTTACCGCTCGCGGGGGGAAATGAACAGCGATTGCGTCGACACCGTGACTCGAATAAGAAAGGAATAAATTATAATCAAAGTTGCGCTCGGTTACGCAAAAGAGCGACGGTGATTGCGAGCCCGGTAGCGCCGGGAAATTGAGTCCGCTCGGCGCTCCGGCTTTTGCCGACGAGTATTCCGCCACTCTCGGGCGACAGATTTTATTAGAGATGAAATATCCTCGGCGAGAGATACCGCGCGTAAGCTTCGGCCGAACCGCGAACAATAACTTGTGCTCTTCCTCGGGAGTGTTTCGCGGATTCGCCGTTAATTCTCTCGTGGCAAGGGTCTTCTCTATCTTTGACGGAGGCTGAGATTACGCGGCGGGCAGTATGTTGCCGCGTAATCTAGCCACGAACGGCATGGAAAATAAGCCGCAGAAGCGAACCCGGGGAACGGCGGAAGCGGCGCATGCAACGCGGAGCTGAATAACGAAACATAAATTATAATCAGCCCCGGATCAGGCGCGGGATAGCCCATGATTACAACGGGGAACGTGATGAGACTCCGGGCGATTCGATTTGCGCGGCCCACGCCCACGCATCAAAGGCACCGACGGCGAGATCACGAAAATGCCCCGTGAGTCTCTTTCCAGTGATAAATCCACGGAGGGACTTTCGGCCGACCGCGCGCTAAAACCCGGCGACGCCGGCTTTGCCGGCTGAATATTCATACGGGCCAGAAAAGAAATTTCGAAAAGCGCAATCGATAAATTAAATTTCTTCCTCACATCCGTACAAGGTTACTCTCTCTCTACGCGCTTCCCATATATTTAACCTTTTAACATTAATCGGAATATATTAGACTCCTTTGGGATTTAAAGGGGCAGTTATTCAACTTTACGTGGTGGACGCAGCCCGATGCGAATTTACCGTCGGCAGGTTTAATTCCCATTCGGGTTTTATTTGCAAACAATGCGTTGTAAGGTCCAGCTAAAGCCGTCGCGCGGCACGCCGTCGGGGCACGACGATTGCGAACGTCGGGATTTACAGCGGGCGGCGTATCCCACGCCTGCCGCGAGGCGCGCGGTTTCGCGAGACCGATAAATTTAATTAAAGCACGTGCCGATAACTCGGAGCGCGCGCGTGTGCTCGACGGAGGCGAGCGGAAGGAATCGACGGTCGTGCTCGATCGTGCCCGCGCTCGCTTTCCGAATTGCGTTCATAAATATCAAACGGCGTCGGGCGTTATGCCGGTCTAGCGCTCGGGCAGCCGTTTGCTCGAACAACGTTTCGTGCGCGGAATGTTCAATGAAGCAGCATGCAGATGCGTTACCGTAGCGTGTGTGTGTGCGCTGCACGCGCGCTAAGGCGCACACCACGTGTGCCGTCCGGTTACGAGAAACCAGGGGACCGCGGCATGAGGTCATCCTCTCGCGAACATGACACCGCGTCTTGTCGGAACAGCGGGATCTGCCTTGACATGGGTACTGGACGAATGAAGTTTCGAAGATTCCCGCTAATGAATTCGACGATTTATCTGTTTTCGCGAGCATCCGGCTGCCCTCGCGACCGACGCGCAAACAGAATCACGTATCTCGCGGTATCGTCGGTATTCGCCGTTGATTTTTGATCGCGATATCGCGCGCGGGAAAGGTGCTTCACCTCTCTCTCCCGCGTGTAAAAATAATGTTTAAGGAGACGGGGTATCTTTATAGGATCGTAAGGCTGTTTTATGAGCGATGGTCGTCTCCGGTGGAGGGTACACTTCGCATTGCGGTCATGCCCGTAATTAATCCGATTCCCATTCAACCGGCGTAGTCGGCCTCGCGAAATTTCTTTCCCGTCGCGGCGGAGTTAGTTCGGCTTGGTTCAGCTTGGCAAGCGGAGCGGAGGAACGTCAGCGGGGCAGCGATAGGATCTTTGAAAGGCAACGGCGGGTAACGCCCGCGTCGTGCCACGCGACTAGACAGATTTCGGAGAGGGAAGAAAGCAGACGTCCGTCTCTTACACGTGAATCGAGCGTGACGCGTACGCGCCTTGACGGACGGCCATATTAAATCAACTGCCCCGGCGCTCCTCCACTCGTTTGTTTCTCCTCTCAAGCCGGATTCAATTTTCTCCACGGCGCCTTGCAAATCGAGGGATATAACCGCGTGGCCGAAATTTACAAATACCATTCCCGACACAATACCTGCCTCACGAGAAACGGGCCAGTGGTTGCCATCCCGACTTATCTTATCTCCCGACCAGCTTATATTCGCTCGTGCGACTATCGTAATATCGTCAATCTAATTCCTATTCTGTTCCCTTAATTTTCGTACTTATTTCACGAATACTTTCCATTTATTTGAAAGCCACGAAATTTACGTCGGCGTTTTTAAAGGATTATTATTAATATTTCAGATCATGGGAAAAAGGTGTTCTTAAATCTTACGGGATTTAACGGTGCAAAGGATAATGTATTTGCTCAACTCGGCACGACGAGGTCGATTGCCCTCGGCAGATAGCGACCCAATTAATGGTCGAAAAAAAAGAGGGGAGATTAATATTGATAAGAGAGCCTGTTCGAGGCCGGATAAAAAATCATTCCCTCTTTCATTCGTGAGATCCCGGACGGGCTGTAAAATAATAGCGACGCGCAGGTCGAGAGAGCGAGCGAGGGATCGTCATAAACTATCTTAAGGTGTCGGGTTTGTCACGGTTATGCGAGACCGACTTTTCAAAACAGGATTAAGCGTTCTCGAAATCCTGAGGAACAGCGTACCTCCGTACTTTCCGCCTTCCTCTTCCCTCCCCTCTTCACCGCGACCCTGTAAAGCGCGTGTCGTCCGTTTATTTCTCCGGCGAGGTTATAGCGAAGCTCGTCTTTCTCTCGCATTTTTCGAAACTCGCCGAGGATTACACACATCCGGTCAACTCCGCTGAATATTTTTCCTCCACCGTAGGAGCGCTAGATATCGAGTGGTTTATTGATCTATTCCGTAAGCGTCTATTCAACCGTGTGCTTCAATAGCTTTCGCCCATTGTTCGGCTTTCTCCCGAATAGTCGATTTTTTTTTTATTTTTTTTTTATCTGATTTGTTCGAACGAGATTTCCTTTTTTTTTCCTTTTTTTTTTTTTAAATATCCTTCACGATTCCTATCCGCAATGAGAAATTCATAATGATTTTAACTCTTATTTGCAGCGACGGAAAAAAGCAAACATTTTTTTCCCGTAAACCGATACCTCGATACGAAGGGGGTAATAACATCTAGCGCCATAAAATAGCAGGGGTACATCGTCACGTCGCGGCAATTTATTTTACAACTGCGAGCTAGGATGGAAGAACGATCGCCGGCTCGTATCGATTTGTTTTCTGTCATTTCTTTCGATGTAATCCGATCCTCGCAGGACGTTCCATTATCCCCGTCAGGATTCTCGTGGGGAAAGCGACGTTCCGCCGCGAAGTAGGTCGACCGTTCGGCCACGAAGCTTAAAACGTGTAGGATTAGCATAATCAAGTGGCCGGGTAGGAAACATTTCGACTTTACGACGGTTTCCGCGGAATCCTTTTACGCCGGGCGTCCCTAATAATCGCGTAGATAAATACTTCTTTCGCTTTAATAATAATATTATAATCATATATCGATATAATTTAAGAACTATAATATAATTGTTACTTAGCAACGACGTAATAATCTTTTTTAAGGCCTATTTTCTTTTTTTCTTTTTATTCTGTACCAGCCGTAAGTGTCGTTAATACCGACAGACTAAATTCTTTCGCCACGCGGCTAAAGCCTCGATTGGATCATCGGATTATACCCGTTCTATCTCGACAGTGGCGTGGACCGAAAAGCACCCACGTTTCTCGCGGCGCGGAAACAAATGCCTCTAATTATTCCGCGGACTCTCGAGCGCGGAGTCTTGCTCAGGTGCCGGTGGGATAACGCGCGCAATCGCGGCCACCTGTGTTTTTCGTCTCCGCGAAACGCCCGGCCGCCGCCTCTCACCGCGCGATAAAAATACGGCTGAAAACCGCGTTTATTTATCAAGCTGACGTACGCCATCTCTCACGCTAAATACCAGAAGTGCGTTCATTATTCCCGCTGCGCGCCCGGCTATCTCGCCGGATCCGGGATGAAGCCGTGCCGGTGGCGTACCGTACACGAAGCGCGGAGCGATAATTACGTTCTAGCTGACTTGGATCGCGCGATCTGAAACGAGCTTCGGAGCGCTCGCGATAATAGCCGGCTCTCGCGCGATGGGTAACTTCGCCGGGGATTATTTCCTGCCACTCCCTGTCTTATCTGGCCTGATGAAAGTTACGTAAATTGCCCGACGTCTTGTTCGTTCACGCGGCCCACGTCGGTACCAGTCGCATCACGGACGACACTTTGTAATTAGATGCTTTTTATTTAATTTTATTAATTTTTTTTCCTCCTTCAAAGTAGTGCCTCAACGAGAGGACTCATATATCATGCCGCGAGGGAATTGACAGCTTCAAAGATTAAACGAGGATCGCTCGAAACCGTTCCGTTTTGTTCTTTAGACTGCAATTACACGCGACGTACTCCGGGAAATGAAGGCGAAAGGAACGCCGCTTGTTCTTGCATTCTCTACGAGGTCTTTTGAATCGGCATATAAATCGAAATCGCGAAAGTATGCCGAGTACCAGCCCCCAATCCCGGTACTTGGAAGTTACCGTCCCCGAGTTATTTATACATCCCGTCTCGTCGTTATACCGAGGGAGTTTCATTTCGCTCGCTCCTTTCCGGGCACTTTCTCACGAGAGAGCCTAATTGGTCTGACCCGCAGCTGACCATGACGCAGATGCAACCGCTTCGATCCACGCGGACCGACGGTGGACGACGAGGACAATCGTAGGAGAGCATAATTTTTCATCTTAATGACGGATGGCCACCGGTCGCGCGGTCTCCTCCTCCTCGTCCTCGTCGTCGCCGTCATCGCCGACGTTGAATGCACATGGCACCCTTTGAAATCTTCTTCCCGTAATGGTCACACCTCCTCGGTGCCCACGTTCTTTGACAACGCACATTCAGAGTGCTAATGACGCGAGCGATTTGCATATCAATCGCGATCGACCGATCTTCGTGTGCGTTATACGGCGGTTATCGGTGTCGTCGGTTGTAAAAGTAACTGTTTTTCACGCGCCGGTTCCGCAGCGTCGTTGAATTTACTACTTGCGAAATTGACCGCCGCCGCTTAATTATTATTCGGCCGAAAAAGCCTTTCCGAATACGACATGCATCGCGATTGAAGATCGCCGACGATACGGGACGATTCTTAATTGGAATACAAATTATACGAGTTTCTCGCGCGCGCGCGACTTATTTAAATTCTGATAAGCTGCCTGATGGATGTCACGTATCGAAGAAAACAAATTCTGCGTTAAGTTCGGTTCGATGAAAGCCTGGTCCATGTAAGAAATGTATTATTTCACCGGATCAATTAAGATTTAATTGCGCATATAAATGCAACGACGCTCTCACGTACTGTGTTCGCGATTAAATATTTAACCGATCTTGATTAAAGTGGCCTTTACATACTTCCAAAATGACGCAGAAAAATTTTCCCTCGACAAATCTCCAATTTATGCGGATGCGCATCGTACCGCTTTACATCTAGCACCGTTAGCAACCATTATGCTGGCCATGTCGTTTATTCTTGCCGACTAACGCCGACTAACAGATGTCTAGTCGTTAGTAAAGTATTATCCGAGTGTCATCACGCGTTTCCAAAATCAGATTTTGGCGCATTCGTGAAAGTTAGAGGCCTCAACCGTCACAATGCGCGACGTCGCTCGCAGATATTTCTATTGTCGCCCGCCGACTTTTCCTGACACGTCAAAGAAACGGCGCGTGAAATCCAAGATCCTCTGGAACCAGCTCCAGGATCGAAAACAGCTTAGTAAGTACGCCCGACGTTCAAAGGATATTTTGAAAACATTTTCACCGATGATCGATGAATATCGCCCGACGAGGTGTTTCCCGAGCCTTCGCGTTTCAATGCGTTCGCCTCTTCGCGACTTTCGTTAAATTAGATACGAAAGGATATCACGCTCGATGGTAATATAACAGATTAATGCGAAGCGACGCGCGCTGCCTTCGGAAATTGCGATTGAGAAGGCGCGGCGTGGCGCCGCGCTTGAATCGACGTTAGTTTTGTATTAACTTCTGACCTCCTCGGAACATTGAAGCCGTCGGCGCGGAAATGATCGATAATTATTATTACTTACGCCAAGAATATACACCGGATATCGTGGCCCGGCGCGGTAGGGGGAGGAGGAGATATCATTAGGGGGTCGATTAAGTCTCGGCCGAGGGATTCGCGTATTCGCAGAGAGTGCGGCGTTCCTCCGAGCGATCCCCCTCGTATCGCGCGAATTACTTGATTACAACGGTCGGTCAATCGAGCGGGGCTTATCGAAGGCTCGTTATTTAGCGGGGCATCATTGTGACGAGTTCGCGCCGCCGGTAGTTACGCGAAATTACGGGCGCGTTTCAATTTCTCGGTGCACGGTGAATCGCTGATGGGTTCGTACTTAGCGACGGATATTCGTGAATTTGAGATCGGCGCACCATCTCCGGGCGGCCCCGCTGCGGAACATTCTCCTGCGCGGACGAGTCGAGGTTTTGCATACATTACTTTTCATTATCCAATCAATATTTAGAGGATAAGCATCGAGGGGCCCCCAGATTGTCTGCCTTTTTAATGATACACGATATATTTAAACCAAGAAAGTCCGGTCGATTTTGATTGCATAATTTTGTTATAACAAGATAATAATAATGCCGATGATAAGAAAGTAATAGTAATGATAATAGCTGTATTAAGCGCAACGAGGAAAGGAGTGTACCGTTTAACAGCGTATAAAATGGGAAAAACATACCTCAATTATATCACAGTGCATAATAACGTTCACTTTATACAAATATTACGTATAAAAATGTGTAATAATAGTTAAAAATATAAGATGCCGGTTTCAAAAAGAAAGAGAAAAAATTTTGATTTTTAATTTTCTTCAAGGTTTATAGCGATCAAACATGTGCATTATAGTCGCGATAAAGCAATTGAGGCACTTATAATGGCAGCGGAGCGTAACTCGCATAATCGTCTTGCTTCTTAACATACATTCGCAAATCGAATGCGCGCGCCTTATATAATCCGCATAACGTCGAACACGATAATCCGCTTTTAGACCTGTTCCTGCGGCTGCGGCCGCCGCCAGGGATCCCACCCGACTTTCTTATTTCGCCGCGGAGCAATCAGCGTATCCGTGAGCATGTACCTACAACGCGCCCATTCACGCGGAGCGTCGAATTTTTCGCCCGGCGAGAATCGAGAGAGCAGGATGCGGTTTCCCGGGATTGCAGTCGGCTGCAATTACTTGCAGCTTGCCCGGTAAGCCGAGGCGGGACGACCTCCGACCCTTGGGCAATGTCTGCTGCCACGGAGGCTGCCGGTGATCACGTACTCTATCGTGCCGTCCGCGCACGGCCAGCGGGAGAAAAAGAGAGAGCACCCCGGCGTGCGTGTCTTCGCGACGGGGTGGGAGGAATGTGTAATTTTCTCGTAAGCTCGAAAATAATCGGGGCCGGAGGATTGATACGGCATTCCACGGCGCCTACAGGCGATACAAATGGGCACGCGAGTGTCTCTCGAGCGGATGCTGCGTTTCACTTTGACTCGCCCCAATTCGTTCGGCTTTAACTTTAATCGAGGGAGATACTTTTCGTTTTAGTTGCAATTTACTACGAAGGTATTTAATTCACATCGTTTGTGCTGTTATAGTTTAAATGAATAAAATATAAAGAAAATAAAATTAAAATAGTTTAAGTAAAAAAAAAAAAATATTAATAATAAATATATATTAGTATAGAAAATATTATGAGATAATATATTATAGATAATTATTTGCTGGAAAATATTAAATGGACGTGGAAAATTCGTTTGTAATTTTCTACATTTACGTCGTTCTCGATTGAGAGCGGAGTCGATAACCGTACGCGATTTCATAGTCCTTATGCCTTTCTCATTCGAATAAGTATTTTTTCTTTCCCCTCCTGCGTTACATAGATTTTACATCTTTAGAAATATGTGCGGGCGAACTACGCGCAAAGGTTATTTCCTTATTGCGATCGTATGATTTCCATCGATTGCTTAGCATCCGCCTATTTAATTCGCCGGCCGATAATACAATGGGAATAAAACATCTACGCGTAAGATATCGACGATATAGATAGTATCGTAATGATCCTACGAACCTAATAGACTTCACCCTACCATTAATAAGAAGTGAAAGTATATATGAACCGTGAAAATAATATTTTTTTCTGCCATCCTCCCACATCTAATCGCTCTTCAACTGAAATCTTTTGTGATTTAATTTATTTTATTTTATTTTTTTTTAAATAGATAATTCGTTACGTTCTTTTTGGGGACAGGCTAAAATTTGGAACGAGGCAGGTACGACATGTGACAAGCAAGCAGGACATAATTTTTGATTGCTAAGCTCCACCCGGAAAATATGATCATTGAACTTTATTTCTCTGAAAAGTTGGTCGCCAGACTAAACGGGATAATAATGGTTATTTATGAAATACTTGAATAGCGATTGGAGTAGGTTGTCTCGAATATTGCTCAATATAGTGGAAAAAGAACGCGGGTCGTCGCGAGGTTCTGATCTCAAAAGAAAACTTCGGATTTCAGATTGTAACGAAAGAAAAATGAAAATTGCAAACTTATGGGTCCCCGCGAACCTTTCGACGTTTCATGCATCGCTGCCCGCCTCTCGAGAACGCAGCTGCCTTCAATAATGCTATTTCAAAAATCTCGATTCCAATTATTTTCTCTCATATACATTGTACAAAAAAGAAAAAAAAAATAATTAAAAAAAATATTTAACATTTTTGTTGAAATAAAAAAACTATTTTTATGCAATAAAATACAAAACATTCCTGAACATTTCTCACAACTTTTATAATCCTAGATCACTTTCGCAAATGAAAGCCTATATTCGATAGCTATCGACTGAACTCGTTGTGTCAGTATTACTCGTAACAAGCAATAATAATGCGAGCCAGATCTCACCCATCTCGTACGAAACCAATCATTATAATCGAATTGCATCGCGCTCGACTTCCGTGAATCGGGCAGCGCCATATAATGTCGGTGCATCAGGTTTTCGCAGGATCGCGCTTACTAAGAGCCGGGCATATTTCACTTTGATAGGTATATATCCTGGCAGGCCCCTTAATTAGCCTTCAGTAGTATATCTCTACAGAACTCCTAATTGGCTCGTCGGGCGCAAAACAAATTCGCGGCGGTCCCGTTGAGCACGACCAGATGTATTTAAGAGGACGAAAACAAAATAATATTCGCAAATTATGAATTTAATCTAACGACGGAGAGAAAGAGGCACCGTGCCCGGGAAGGGAAAAAAGTCCACGTGAACAATGACTAAATAAAGATCACAGTATTTGCAATATTTTGGCGAAAATTAGGGGGCGGGCGTTACATATCTTAAAATTGATTCTGGACGATGCTCGTTAGATCCCGCGGGCAGGCAGGGTTGAAACTAAATTAACCTCGGGATTATTATCCGCGATTAATTTATTAAACGCAATGAATACGTCCAAAAATATTTCAATCATCGAAAACAATATTTTGCGAGTTATTTTATAAATTACAGCCTATGTCCGATCTTTAAATACAATTTCCCTCGGTGGAGCGCGCGCAGGCACGAATAATGCCTGTGTTGATGATAATGATGATCATACAGGTTCTGCTTAATTGTATATACCATAATTACTGTAATAACGGCGCACTGTTTCACGTCCGTCACAAGGTTTTCTACATTACGCGATACAAGAGAAATGTACAAAATTTTGTATTTCAACCGCAATTAGTAATTATAATCAATCAATTAGAAAACCTGCGATCGTTACCAATTATACTATTAGCGTTACGTTGTAAAGTACATTTACGGTCCGACATGGCAACGGTTCTGATGATTAAAAAATAGCGAGATAAATTAAGCATCGCGAAATATTTTTAAATAATTGAATGCCGTATTTTTATACGATTTTACATTGCCGATTTCTTTTACTCGTCTGCTCGGAGCAATGCCGAGGTCAGCTTCCCGCAATAATGCCCTCTGGCAACAATAACAGCCATATCATCTTGTGCTCCCATTACACCATTATAAATCATACTTCCTCTTATTTTCATGATCCCGGACCCGTTTGCGAGCCCGCCCGATGCAATTGACGTGGGAGGTCAACGGGTCGGCGTATTACAGGTGAAGCGTTTAAAAATAAAAAATAAAAAAAGTAACGCACCGCAAAGTGTACCGATACGAAATCTTAACATCGACTAGAGGAAACCATATGCTCGCGTAGCGCGAACTATTTTCTAAAAGGCCTCAATTACAAAGTATGAAAAAAAAAATCGGGCAACTCACCGATCTGCATGAGCATCAGTGGAGTTGTAGAGTTCTGCTGTTGGCTGTAACATAAAATGCAAAATATTAATGTAAAGATGCATGATATAATCAATTAATAAAGTTAATAAGAAAGGTAAATTTTTTTTAATTAAAGATTTTATTTAAAAAAATTTATATTTACCTATAAGTTGCTCCACCGATGCAGGATACCCGTCCTGGGCCTGCTCCTCCTCTCAGATGGGACGTGTCGAGTCATCCTTCCGCGCACATGTCACTCGCGAACACCCCGACCGTGAATTTATAATCGCGAAAATTACTCAATGAACTTACGCGCGTCCCATGTTCGGCACTCGCGTTTAGAAGGAAGTCGTATGTAAAAAAAAATACGCCCGAATACTTATCGAACTCGCGGAACGACCGACAAACCGACTGCGGTTCGTATAGTTAATAATTTTCGGCGGTAACGATACTTTTGTTAGCAGCAGTGAATGCACCTGCGTCGGTCTGTAACAAAAAAATATATATATAATTTAATAAACGGCAACAATAGAATCAGCTAATTTAGGCTTCACACTGATTTTTTATAGATAGAATAGGATAGAAAACTGCTGGCTCGATAGACGTCGTAGAAATATTATTTATTTTATCAATATAATATTATTCATATAATATATTTTATAAGATTTTATACACTTAATTATTTTGCGTAATATTATTACTTGTGCTTCACTGTACAATCTCCTAACGCTAACGTTATAAGAAGATATTTCTAGCTCTAACTAAACGCGAACATAATGTATCCTATGACACGAGGAAATGGGGATAAAACGTACCTTAATCGGAAACTTCACGCGATCGTTCTGTGCTGGGCATTCACCTGAGATGCTGAATCGCACCGGGACACATCACTGTACCATCAAATTTGCGTATCATTTCCGGAAGGAACGGGACCGTCTCTCGCCACGTGCTACGTGCTCGGTTGCGGGCGGAAGTAAGGTGTGGGCTCCTCGCGCACCGCGCATGTACTTCCCTATTACCCCCACTATCCCACCGCGCTCTTACCGTATCTCACCTGCACGTAATTTAGCGCGTGGCAAAACTGAGGATTGCGAGTCATGTTATTGATGCCGCGCGAGGTATGTGTACGTTTCGCCTACCGGCCTGTCGGCTTTGTTTATCCCCACCCCGAGGTCAACGCGTTGTAAAAAAGTTATGCTCTACTGAATATTATATGCAACATATGTATAACTCTTATTAATGAATCGCGTATTCGTAACCGGTGGATATTTCGCCGTATTCATCATTCAAGACAATGAATCATTTTTAGTTTGCGTAATGAATCTAAAAAGAGATCAATCTTTTTTTTCTTTTTTTTTTCGGCGTAACGTTAAACTGCCGGAGTAGTTTGGTGGAATCGAAGGAGTTAGTAAATTTTACGCCAATTAATTTGTGAAAGGAGCATCGAACGAAATTGAGCCGGATTGATTTTTGAGATGCTTCGCGTAAATTAATTATTAACAATTGTTACCATGCAAGGAGACACGCTGGAGGTAAATTAAGATTCCAACTCTAACTCGGGCACCAGTACACGGCCACCCCTCTCGATTGATGAAACGCAACCAGCGCGCGTTAATTATTGCAATTATTCTTGTATGTAGGGCCGCGTAATAAGAGAACCGCGCAGATGGTCGAGTCGGTGAAAGACTCAGATTGCAAAACGAAGATTTAAAGCCGCTCCATTGGAATCGATGCACCAATGCGTGACATGTAATGCGTTCACTCGCGAAGCCGTATATTATGAACGAAACCTTTCACCTGGAAAGCGGTAGGTGCATCGATAAAAATATTACAGTTCAAGAAATTATAATTAAATATAAGAGAGATCTTAGCGAAATAATAATTATTTAATCGCTTATACGTATACTTTTATAAACGACGAATGCGTATTATCTCGTTTGTTTCTTCCCCTATTTCGTTATAATTAATTTATTCAACGAAGTAAGTGTCTTCTGAATTTCGTTTTATCTATTCGTGATTTTTAAACTAGCAAATCTCGAGGAGAGCTCGCCCGGTATTTTAAATACGGTACTTGTCGAAGTAATCAGGTTTGACAATATTTAACGTAGCGAATGATGGCGTAATCGCCTTCCACACGAGAATCTTTCTTTCCTTTGTCACCTCGGCTTAATCGGGAATGGTAGATGGCTATCTACACGGTGAATTATCTACGTGTAAACTAGCCTCGTGTCTGTACCTCTATTGTCCGGACAGTCGACTCTTCCTTTGTGGACGATGAGAAATCGCCTGCTTTCCGAATACATTCGTTTTGTTTTACTGCCTCGCGCCACGCTGAGGCGAGCGCGCACCGTATGTCCATTCCCGACACGGACCTCCCGCTTCGGCTTCACTCCGTTCGCGAGACACGTGAAAGCGTCACTGCATATAATAGCGAAGGGAGGTAAACGTCGTTTCTGCGTTTCTCGCAGCATGCCGGGCGTGTGTTCACGGGAACATCCCGCCCGCACCCCGACCGTGCGCGTGCCGCGATAAATTCTGCGAGGATCCCAACCGCGAGTCCCAACGTGAAACGTGATACTCGCATTGTATCTGCGCGTGGAAAAATAATTCTCGAATTTTTTATATCGCGCATTACCGCGCTAACGACGAATTACGAAACTATATACTTTATTAATTCCCGCAAAAGCTTTACAATCCTCCGCGGCTTTAAGATCCGCCAGCTGCGATTATTACCGAAATTGTAAAAATAAAAATATTTCGTTAATGTATCTTCTAATGAGAGATCAATTTTAAGCCCTCCCCCTTTTAATGTTTGAAGAAGCGCAACTATGTAACGATACGAATGTCCATTCCCTGTCTAGCCGCACAGGGTTACCGCTTTATGGCAATTATACCGTACGTCATGTTGAGTGACGGTAGACACCAGCGACGTCTCATCAAGGCTCGCACCAATTATGCAAATCGACGTACCAATTAAAATTTTTATTCCCACCTTTTCCCTCGTATATGCTTCTACACGCGCCTTTCTAGACGGGAGGCTTCACATTCCTAACTCCAAAATTATGGTCGGCACGCGGAATAATTTGGGGGGCGTTGCTCATTAAGATTCATCGCTCTTAGGGGTTGCGTACCGCGGGGGGTACGTATATAGTGACGCGTATGCAATTCAGAGAATGCCTGAGGTTAACTACGAACGCCTTTCCGGGCTATCGGCTGACCTATCGTGCTATCTACGGCATAAACAACGATAACATCTTAAGAAAGAGGAAATGGGTATTCTCGTGGACACCTTATTTTCCTTCTTTTTTTTTCCCCCCCCCCAATTATTATACTGATATTTTATAAATTTATGTATAACAATGTCTCTTCCCGTAATCAGTCCCGCAAATTATTTTATTCGTAAGTTATATCGTTGATATTTTTATCTATCCGGCGTCGGCGATAATACGTTATTTAAGTCCCGCAGCGAAATTAATATTTTTAATTCGATGTATTTTGAATTCAACGTTTCTTTAAAGTTTTATGTATAAAATTTTAAGTGTGTAAAATATTTTTTGAAGCCTTTATGTATCTACATAAATGGATACGTCTTTAATGTAATTCTTCGCACCTCAAAAATAGACCCACCCACCATGTCGTCTTTAATAATATTCAAGCGCGATCAGAAAGCTTCCGTTCTCAAGAGAAAAAAATTCTTATGCGTCGGCTTGTACCCTCGCTTCCGGTCGCGGATCAGTCCCGGATCAAAATTCAATCGCGTCACACGCCGCTCGGTGCATTTTAATAAACCGTATCGTTATGCCGCGTTAATGAGAACTATTGTGAATCCTCGACGTCGCCGACGTAGCGGCGCTGTAAAATACTTGCCGTTCTCCCGAGTCGCGCGTGCAAGTTTCGACCGCGTGATCCTAACGTGTCGCGGATGACGGATGCGACGGAACAACGACGAACGCGGAATTTCGCAGTACGGAGACGTTCGTTCGCGGTGAAGCACCTGCCTTGTACAAATAATTCTTCATCATAACCATTTCCCGCCTCTGCCATCATTTCCGACCAGTCAGCCTCCCGTTTCTCGCGACGCGCGTTCGTTCGTCTTCCAAACCACGAGATTCCGATGTCAGGCTATCTATTTCAACGTCGGCTGTATCACAAAATTTAAGAGACGATTCACACGTACACGTCGGACATGAAATCTATTTTCCAACAGTAGTTTTATTGATTAAAATACAATAAAAAAAAGAAAAGAATCAGCTGATTTAAATAAATTTAAAAGCCAAGGCAAACATCTGCTCGGTCGACTAATAGAGCGATAATAATTTTTCATTTAGATTACGCGTCATTGAACGGTTTTATCTAACACTTAGCAAACGGAGCCTATCCAAACGCGTTATAATCCCGTCGGTGCATTCCGCATCAGGCGTCTTGACGCCTCGAAGTAACATGTTTGCGTTCTACCGATTCCTCGACGCTGCAGGCCACCATTGTACCGTGACATTTGTGTACAAAATACCGTATTGACACGTTCAGAGATGGCCATTAGACTTTATTGTAGACAGTTCGTACGCCGAGTCGTCGCTAAGACTTGACGGCGATGATTCGACACGTTCTAAAGAGATCAGTTTCGTAGGATTTTGAGAAACTGGCATGGCGCATTTCCCGACGTCGTTATCGCACGCTCGAGAAGCGAATAGCAGACTGGTTAGGTCACGTTTTGTACATAAATTCGGCCTTTGTCGGGCTTTCTTCGTAAACTGCGGCGGATTAAAAGAATGAATGATCTCATGATCTTATCTAACACGTGTAAGATGCCGGTGATATTTCACGTTTCACGCGCGGCAGGAAAAATTCGTGAGCAAATTAAATAATCAACGATTCGAAAATTAATGATAATTAACCTAAGTAGCCGTCGGCTATTTCAATAAAATATTTTAATTATACGTTTTAAAGTATATTTTTAACAATATACGTATATATCTGAGAAGTACGTAAAAGCATTTGGAAATACGACACCTGAACATAGACGAATGCGAAGGTGAACACGGTCGAGGCAACATGCCATGAAGTACTTAAATCTCAAGCACCCCGAAGAGAGAAAACACGAAGAGGAATCGGACGCCGGTGGACGCGGCAATTACAACGAGCGGTTCTTAATGGACCCACTGAGAAGTATTCCGGCCATTTTAGCCATGCGGCGTGTACCTACGCTCTCCTCGAATGGGACAATTAAAATTAATTGTTCTTTTTGCCGCCGCTCAGCCGAGCTTCTGAAAATATCTCTCTTGTTATTCTCCAGCTGTTTTCCGCGAATATTTTTTTGTCCCGCTAAGCGGACCGCATCCTTTTTGCGCGCGCGATCTACCATTCCCCGTTGGAGCAACATTCGAGATGCACGAGACACTTATTTATAAAAATGTATAAGCCGTTAAACGAGAAAGAAAAAAATTAATAATCAAGCGCTGTTTCGATTTCAATGTGATTCGCAGTATGTTAAAAATATGTATAGAAAAAAGAAATAAAATAAAAAAAATAATAAAAAAAATAAGGTAGTTACACCCGTTTATATTCACACCGCCTTATATGTCATAAATTCTCACTGACCGTTTAAATCATTGATGGGCACGCAGACCAACGTGCTCGCATAAGAAGAAAGTGATAATCGGTACGGAATCAATTTCGTACGCGCCGATTAAGCGCGCGCGCGCTCACGATCGATCGTTTCCCAGGGAGACTGCCCGCCAATTTATTTTACATCTCGATTCTCGTCGCCAATCCCGAGGCCACTTAATTAAAAGTGAAATCTTCCAATCGGCCGCCGGCCGGTCATTCCGCTCGCGCGCGCGCCAGGAGTACGGTCGATTAAGTTTATCCGGTGTCGGCGCAGAACGCGAGTGCGCCCGCGGGGGCTTACACTATTAGAGAATCGTCGAATCGAGGTCATCGGAATTGCACGGCGAGCGATTAATGACGAGGAGCGCGCGCCAATCTGCGCGGTATCATGAGAACCGGAGCGCTCTCAAACGCCTGCGAGCGAGCGATTGCAAATCCTTCGGACGGCGCGCGGCAGGATCCGACAGCGAGACAGGCTGGATATTCGTGCACTCCGGGAAACGTCACAACTGCATGCCGCGGCCTGGATTTTCCGCGTACGCGGAAGCATAAGTACAACCGCGAAATTGCTCGCGAGGCAAGAAACGAAGAAACGGGTTTTCGAGCGCGCTTAATGCACTCGGCGTGAGACCGTTCTCCATAACTCCCGTTCTTGTTTAGCGTCAATCGAGAAAATGAATTTTCGCGAATTTTTCTTCCCGTGCTCTTCCGCTAGCCGCGTCTGATCAAGTTTTTTACCTGCGCCCCGCTCAATATCCGCTCGGCGCGGCGCGATATCGCCAAAGCGCGAGGGCGCTTCTCCGTGACATACGGGCCCACAGCTAATTTCCCCAATAAATAAGCAATCCCGGGTCGGCAAGCGTCGCCATAAATCACTGTCGTCGTAAGTAGAGGGCGGTCGTCCGGTGCCCGAGCGAATCCGCGATGCGGCTCTATCCGCCGATAAAGCGCGCAATAATTGGCCCTTAATAATCTCGTCATGATGTGGAACTGCCGGCCGATCGGGGGCGCCCACGATCGGTGCTCTGTTATTATCCGCGACGATTTAATTACAAAATTAATGCGGCCCGTTAAAAGCGCGCGCGCGCGCGACCGCACAAGCCTCGCGAGGGTGAGAGGACGTGGATACGCGAGCGGCGAGTACGACCGATGACGAGATATTCGCAAGGAGGCGCGCAGCGCGTCGCGTATCCGGGTAAACGAGTCCACCTTGAAAACGATACGCACCAGGCATTGGGATATGATACGGCGACGAGAAATATCGCCGGCCACCCGGCTTAACAGCGCCTCCGCGAGCCACCGGCGTCGTGATGTAGCGCGCGTACAATGTCGACCTAATGTAAACGCGATAACGACGTAAGTATATGCCTTGATGCCGCACAAAGGATTCCCGCCGTGCCACCGCGATTTTAATTAAACAGCAGATTTGTTCTGATGCGTGGAGCAATACCTACATCATGTTGATTACGCCGCGGTGCATCGACTGAACGCGTTGTAAGCGCGTCGCTTCTCGGCGACGATATCGAGCAATTTAGATAATTTACCGTGAGATTTCTGACGCTTCCGAAGCATCTTAAGGAGCAAGATAAGCTGTGTATCTCATTAAGAGACTGTGCCACTAATTTATTGAAATTAATGAGGCAAAATGCGGCTCGTCTTATTTAGATTAAGATAATAAGCAAGTATGCTAATTAACGTATAAATAGATTTTTTTTTATTGCCGTTTTTTTTATGGAGTTCTTCCTAACACGTAGATCAGATAAATGTAATATACGACACCATATTCGCGTATATTTTTAAGCTCCGTGCAATCTCGGTGCAATAAATATAATTCTGTTTAAGAATATTCTCTTCATATATCAACGGCGTGATATCACTGCCTTGATATCACGTATCATGTTTCATCATGACATTGTGCACAGTAGTTCTGATATTATTTTACGTTTTTCTTAATTTTTAAAGGAAACTTAAAACAAATTTGAATCTCAGTAATTTATATAATGCATATAATGCATATTTATATCATAATAATAATCTAAAATTGGGTATTGCTAAATTCGTCTTTTTTTTTCCTTCAAGTTTAAAGTAAAAAAAAATGTTTGGATTAAGCGAACGATTTTTTTTTAAGTGCGAACCGCGGGTGAATACTTGTACGCGGCATCGCGAATTTAAGCAGACCACCCTGAAAAACATATTAGGTTGATGCGTCGAGCCAAAGCTCGCTGGTAATGACTGGATAGCACCGGTGCAACGGTTATTACCGGACGGTAGGTTTTGCGACGTTTCTTCGGGGCCAACTGCCCACCAGCAGCCAGCTTTGGATCGAGCCAGCTTCCTCGATGTCGAAACCGAGTGGAACGGGCTAACATCCGTGATTCCGCGGATCGAAATGATCGCCCGGTGCCTCATGGCGCACGATCAAGACGTTGGACGGGGTGCGCCGTGCAACGTGATACGGAGAAAAATATCCGCGGCGCCTTTCATGCGGAACCTGTTCGACTCTCGGGACACGGGTCATGCGTTGAGGGTAACTTTCGGAAGATACGGTTTTCCTGTATCCGCGAGCGCAACGTGCAAGATCTCATCTCGGTTCCTTTGAACAAATTTCGCATCCCTATTCTCGCATCCGTAAATTTATATTGCAATTGCGATTGAAAGTCGTGCACGAAGAACGATTTTTATTTCCCCTCTGGAAGTTGCGTAACAGAAAAAAAAGAAGAAAAAAGGAAGAAAAAGATTTTTAATTTACGCGATAGGTGGGCCACGCGCGCTTACAAAATTCGCTGTTTATCTCGAGATTCCACGACGCGAACGGGGTTTCATTGTCGAGCGTGTTATCCTCGTCGCTTTAAAAATTTTCCTTGCATGTCAACGAAGCGAGCAGGTGTTCCGTTCTCTTCACGGCCGTCGCGTGGCAGCAGTAGGATCGAAGCGGAGCTAAAGTGATGTCGGAATATGAGCCGCTCTGTCTCCCGCCCTGTCGTCTCGCTCTCAAGGATCAAAGAAGCACGTCGAATCGAATCTCTCGCTCCTTCCTCGCTACGGAGAATCGTTTCTCCTTCTCTCCTCGCTTCATTCTTTCTTTCTTTCTGCGACGCAACTTCTTTCTCCCTGTCTTTCGCCAATGAATTCCCTTCGCCGCGTCTCCCTCGCGCTCGCAGCCGGTACCCCCGTCCTCGTCTTGCGGATTCTCTCGAGGAACGAGAACTGCCATTAGAAGCACCCCGCTCTCCATGTAATTTGACCGCGGACAATGTGGACCACACGAAGCGCGTTGCTTACCTACATGCCATAGAGGTTCTCACGGTCCGCATAAATACTTACGCCGATTTTTAGTTCTTTTCTTACCGCGGCGAAATTAAAATCTGAGTCTTTCTCCTCGTTTTGTAAAATATAAAAAAAGAGTAATAAATAATAATTGATATCTTGATAATGAAACTGCTATCTGATAACGTTTCGCATTTTTTTTCTTTTTTTTTCTTATATAAATCTGCAGGTGTCGAAATTATTTATCTGAAACTACAGCAGCAGATGTGCACGCATGTAAAACGCGTTTCGATACAAAGTTTTACGATGTACATTATCCGCGTTGCATTGTAAAGAAAGATCAAAGTGTACGTTCGCGATATCCGAGAACCTCGATCCTTCACGGTACCGTCATACATTTATTAACCGTGCTAATAAGAAAGGAGATAATAATTAATATTATATCAAGTAAAATGCATTCGGGTATAAGAATTGAAAGCACAATAAAGGCACAGCTCGTAAATTTTGTATATGCTATAATCATAGAAATCATAGTTATACTAAGCAGGTGCTGCTGAATCACGATTTCCATCATCACGACTAAAACTATACTGTCGAAAAGAAAAACAATGCGACGTTATTACAAGCTAATTATGTTTTTCATGTTCGATTAAATCGAACTACGGTGGATCGACTATCATAGACAAGACTACCTTAATTAAAAAAAAAAGAAACCAAAAAAAAAATAAAAAAGCACGAAGGCACATTCTCGTAACTCACGCTAAAGCCCGAAATCATTGGAATCGTCCATAATTATAAGGCCGTCTTGGGTTATCGGGCTATAAGCTTGAACGCGGGAGAAAATTTTGTACTAAATCAAATATGACTGTGTCTCTATAATTTACTCGGATGCATCGGAAACAAAATTGAATTCCGTTGGCACAAATACAGGGAAACGTAAATGCATTCGTTAGACACAGCCAGCCGAACAATGTGTAATCATTAAATCGAATAATTATTCATTAACTTTTTAATTCTGCCGTGGAAATAAATCATCGGTACGATATCGAGCCGCTACACACCGCGCGCAGCCTCCCGTGAGGTAATCAAGGGTGGTCATCTTTTATCGCGTATGATCGTGTTTTCATTAAGGGAATCATTTTGTACGGGGTGGTCACAAAGTCATCAAATATGCCGCCACAGCAGCTTGGAGGTCCGTGTCGCGATTAATGAAGCCACCGGCTTGAATTGCCGAGATAGAGGTGGTCAGTTTTTGACCGATTTTCAATTAGGCCATCTCAAATGCGCCAGTGGTTCTCAATTTGTCAAATTTGTTCTAATCTACGCACGTTCTTTGTTATATGTATATTAATTTTAATATTGTTTTACAAAATATAATCTCTTACTTAAATAAAATAAAATAAAATAAAACTTTTAAACATATATCTTTTATTAAATTAACGGAATGAAACTTGTGTCTAATAAACGCTAATTGAAATTATATCAGATTTTGGTAATTACAAATAAGAATCTGATAACGTTATACGCGCGCGATTAAGTAATTAACAGCACAGTCGCTTGGGAGGTATCGACGATATTATTTATGGCAAAGTTTAATATTTTTATAGAATTATCTTGTGCTTATCGTTTGATTCAGTTTTCTGTGCTGAATCAAATTAATTATAAAAAATCGGTAAAAGTTCTTTTTCTTTTTTTTTTCTTCTACTTTTTGTATCGCAAATGCGTCCTTAAATTAACTTTTATAATTAGTACTAATTTTGAAAATTTAATTTGACAACAATGAGAGAAGAAGATCTAAAGATACCCTTTTCATAATACTGAGATTTTCGTATGCCGTGCTCTCGCGTAGAGATCTCGTGAATCGCGACGGCCTTGCACTCGCAGGATCACGTTTCTTCGTAGTGGGGTCAGGACCTCAGCTTCCCACAGATTACGACGAGGAATGCTCAGCGGGGAATGCCATTACACTCGCGATCGCCGATCTTTATGATTCCATCCAACGAAAAAGGTCGGGCCAATTTTAAAGTCACCATTCTTCTCCGCTATCCCGACCGGCAAACGCAACGCGGCGAACAATTCGCGATTAAAATTCTTGTAAACACGAAAAAAATATAATTGAACTCTGGCAGAAAGCCTTAAAAGTGCGTTTTAAAACGCACGCTGGCAAATAACGATAAATGTTAATTAACAATATTACGTTTTTGACTTTTTACAGACCGTTCGAATGACTTTTTTTTTTCCCCCCGCAAGGTTTCGGTATATTTGTTCTTCAAAAGCATCAAAATTGACGACGCTGCCGACGGCAATTTAATTTACGTCACGTTTTCTTTTATGACTAAATTTTTATCCAGACAATTCATATTGCTCTCCACCTAGGAGCCACCTGAGGTCACAGGGCATGGGTTATACGACCGACTCTTAATTGGGTTTGCGCCTCGTCGAAGCGCCAAAGTTAATCTGAGACGCGTTTACGATCACAAAAAACTATTGACTGAAATTGGAGACGCGTCTATTAGTCGATTGGTGCGCTAGCGGTGATAGTCGATAGGATATTGGCGGTGGCTGATCAAAAGCCAGCTAACGGCGAGTAGCCAAGTTTCTTTTTTTTTTTTTTTTTATTTCCGTCGAGCCACCGAACAGCTTCGCGGAATGAATTTCCACTATAGAATTCGTCTCGGCGATAATCCTTTAGCAGCTACTGGTTATTACCAAAAGTATCGATGCCCGAGCTCGAGTAATCCGATACTTTAGTATACCGCTTTGATATTAACACCATCCTAATCTAATTTTATCAAGCCGTCACGCCGCTGCAGTGCCTCCACAAATTTCCCCGCAATAAACAAAATTAAAAATATACGTGGACTTAATTTTTTTTTTTTTTTCGTTCGTATAATAGAAACGTAAAATTTTGTCTGGCAAGCAAGAGACATAATTATAAAATACAGCGATCTGATTCTCCGTAAAAATATCTCTTATTGGCTGAACATATGTTCCATTAAAGAAAACATACGCTAAGAAATCGATTTGCCGATAATTCCGTTTCGATTTCGGATTTCGTAAGTTACGACGAAGCTTGTGAGGAGCAGCTAGCGAAGGCCATTGTGCGCTTCGAAACGCCTCGCCACGCTTTAACGCATCTCCACCACTTTCCTCGCACATAACTTAACGCAGGCGGTAACGCCTATGCCAACTGACTTACGCCGAGAAGTTACGATATCGGTTTTGGAAGCAGGTAAACGCGGCTCCTACCTTCTTTTTATTCCTACTTTCTATCGCGTCCGCGGCGTAGATCGGCGATTAGTTGTCACATAAAGTACGGAAACGCTTTGTTTGGATCCGTTCTAATTTCCCGAGAATATCACGCCGTGAAAACGTATCGTTTACGCCACATATTTCAAGACAGCCACCGATGAAAATAATCGACACCTTAGGTCCCTAAACGAAAGTAATCTGCCATAAATAGCGGTAACATTTGGAAGAGAAGAAATCAGGCTTTCTATCCTGATAGATTTTCGTTAAAGTAATTTCTATTACGTTTCACGTCGTTAGAATTGGTCAAGGTATTTCCCGGCGACGTCGTGTATCATCAACTTCAAGCATTTGATTTTAAATCGATTACGTTTCTTTAACAGCTATTAAAAATCCTTCTTTTTTTTTTCTCTCTCTCTTATACTTTGACTTTTATTTATATTACATTTACTTGCCTTATTACTTCTAATGGCGCGTAAAGAATGGCAGGTTGCATCGCGAATCTCTAATTTCGGGCCCCGAGATTTATCTTTGGCAGATTTCTTTCTCTCTTTCTCTAAAATCTAGGATCGATCACCGCGGTGATTCTATGGGCCCTTTTATGCGGAGAGCCCCGCGGACCGTGGCGCGGGCATCAAAGGGCTCCTCTCGCAGGGACCTGTCTGTAATTACAGACACGAGGCGTGGCCTCGTGGAAGAACAATAGGGCCGCTTCTCCCTTCGTCTCTTTCAGTCTCTCTGCCGACGCGATAGTATCTCCGATCTCTCCGCTTTCGGGCCCTCTGCGATCCCATCTACACGCCGCGGAATATCGATCGCGACTATCGATCGCCGATAAAACGATTTTAGGCGCTAAGGAGTTTCCATTCGGACGGTATACATTAAGCCGGACGGTTTCACCGTTGCACCACCCAATTCGCCAGACTATTTGTCGGAGGCATTGTCTGGATACTCGCGAGGTCCCTTTAATAATTTCGCATTTGAAAGTCTAACGAAACCTTTAATTCTTTCAATATAAAATTGGTTTAGATTATATACGATAATGCTAACAGTTTCCCGTAACGATTTATATTTAATAATATTAAAACGGATAAGGAGTTTAATTAATCAGTAATTCTTTTCCGATGAGAAGTATCGAAATTTTAGATCACGTAAAGCCCTGTATCGTGTTCAATTTAGATAGCCATCGGAGTGGGTCAGAAATTTGAATGAAGGGTGAGTGTAATAGAGCCTCGCCAGCGTGATAATTAATGAACCCGGTCCTTCCATGCAAGCCTTCCTTTTTCACCGCGTCTGCCCATCGTTGCATTGTCTAGCAATCTTTCTGCTAACCCGTGCAAAAAAATTCCATTTAGAAACGGGGTAACATGAAGGCATGCTATCCTACCGATGAGCGATGGGATTCGGTCAATCTTATTAGGTAGAACAATAGACTGTAAAAATACCGAAAATAAACCACGAAAGTAATTGAATACTAAATATAGTAACGTCAAATTAATGACGACGCGGCGCAGATTTGTTTATGAACGCGACGCTTATAATACGAATTTATTGATATTTCGAAAAGCGACGAAATCATCCCGCTAATAAGATACAAAATATCTAATTGGAAGCTTTATCTCAACTACATATTAAATTCATGAAGAGGAATTTATTCCTCGAATTCTTTTCGCCTCAGCGAACCGTCGAGTCACGTATAGAAATTGCCGGGTGGTACAAGACGCGAAATGCAAAAAGAGATACAATAACAGAAAGATCCGTTACCTCTATACATATATGAAGATATTTTCGCGTAAGAAAAAATATTAATTTATCGCGATGTGACAACGCAATAAAAAAGATATACTTCGATAATGAGCGGTCTTATCGTACCATTGTATTAATCACACTGATTAAGCAATTAATATTCATTCTAATCATAAACGATCATAATTTTCAAAATAAATTTATCATATTTTAATTAAAAAAAAATGTGTATTAAGAAAACAAATTAAAAAAAAGGAAAAAAAAAAAGAACCCACGCGTTGCTGTTTAATTTGTTACTTTAATTAGTTTATCAATTTATTCGCGTATATAATTTCAATCCAATTGCATACGTTACGAATTTTTCTGAAGGCCTTCGATTATAAAGAAAACTCGTTTCTAGATGCGCATATATATTCAGTGATTAAACGACTAGACTTAATCTCCCGACGAACGTACAGCGAATGTAGGCTAATCGGAAATGCATGGCTCGAGGCATGCGACTCTCTTCGGGTTCTTCGAATCGATTTTATGCCGAATACAAGGTTTGACCGAGCAGCGTCCAATCAGTCCCCGTGTCTCCGTCAACGTCTAATTTAGTCGCGACGAACGAACGAGCAATACGAGCGCGATTTTACGCGGGGCCCTTGGCCGTCGAATCGTTTATATTACTTATTCATCTCGTTAACCGCACGACGTCACGCGATAGCTCCTGCTTTTCGGTCGTAAAGAGCGCGCGGCCAGCAGCATCGCCGTTTTCAGACTACGTCGCCACCAGCGAGCAACACCTGCTCTCCCTCAGATTTTTCGGACGGCCTCCATTAGCCGAAGCGAGGGCGAGTCATCGCGGTTTATTGCAATAGTTTCGCATCGTAAGATCCTCACACGAGCGCGTCTCGCTGATAATGGCACCGGCCGCTTATTGATAGCACCACCTGCCCCTATTAGCCGAGATAAGTGACCAGTTAAATCCCTCGTAAGAACGCACGCGAGTACTATTCTCGCTATCCAGCCCGTTTCCTATCCGAACTAGATAATAGTTCCGTCATTTCTCTCGCTTTTACAAGCGGCTGACTGACAGTCGCTAACTACGTTTTCGGCGAGGCTCGTTAATTTCGACATGGATAAAAGGCGGACGGTAATTCGCGCGGGATGCAGCTGGTGGGCCGGGCAACATGGATCGTAATACTTTTTAAAGATACTTGTTTATCGATTATCGACTTTCTTACGGCGATATCTTGTCTCGCTTTCAATTTTAAACTGCCGATAAATGATATTAAAATGATAATCGCGAAACGGAGGTTGTTGTACGCTTCGAATATTTGCAGTTGATATCGCCGCTTCGTAAAAATCGCCTACCTCGCAGCTTTCGAATACTTTAACGAATCCCCGCTGACGACGTTGAAGTGTTTCGAATCATTTCTAGGCGCGGACGAACGTCGTTGTTTCTAAAGCTTGGACTCTCGTCCTATTTATTGTCATTTTCTACGTTACGTCCACGTGCAACGGTATGTAAAAAAAAAAGAAGAAAAAAAATACAGTGGCACGAAATGATCTACCCGCGTAGGTAGCCTCGTAATAACGGCTAAGTAGGATCTTTATATTCTTAGCCGTGAGGCAGAGAGACTCACTCTTCAAACGAGCGGCGTCAGGTAAGAGAAAACAGAACGGGAGATAGGGTCCAAGCAGGGAGAGAAATACCGCATGGGAGAAAAGGTGGGCGAAGGGGGTGGCTAGGGTTCGAAGCGAAAAGAAACGAGAGAACGCGCCGCGGCTAAAGTGAGCCTCATTTTAATTAGTATCAGCTGGTGCGACGTGTACTTAACAACTCGGTGTAGGGAAGCCACGAGCGAAGTCATCTCTCTCTCTTTCTCTCTCTTTCTTTTTTCCCTATCTCCTCTTTCTCTTTTCTCGGGCTGAAATTCCTCGCGAGATGTTTTATTCAGAGACACCGCAGGCCTCTGCCAAGGTAAAAACGGACTGCTGCCTTTCCCCGTCGTACGGCTCGAACGCGGGCGCTCAAGTAGCCGCTACCGCAATTTGCATACAATCCACACTGATTCGGCCGGACCGCCGAAGAAGGAGCGGGCACCCACTTACCCTCATCTCGACGCGCTTTTGCGCCACTGCTTTCTATGAATTTTACGACACGGGCCATCTCGGTTTAGATGGATTTTAATATTTTATATATCGTATGAGAATTTTTTTTCCCTCCCGCACGCGATATATATTGTGCATCGCGGTCGATGCCGAGCATTATTGCAAATTTTAAATGACGCAGCATTGCAGCATTGAAAGGCTTTATATTGTATTGGTAGACTTGTTCGTCGTGCACATTTTTTTTCTCTTTTTTTTTTCTTTTATCTGCAAAACATGAGGCTGAAAAACAGACGTCGTATATATCTGCGGATAAAAAATACCAACTACAATGAAAGACGCGTTCCAGTTTTTGTACCGCGTGGGCATTTTGAAACCCTTTTCTCTGCAACATTATATCCAAACCCACTTAACGAACGCGCCGAGCGCACTCGAGTGCAACCTGTTGTTTTTACGTTCCATGCACCGCGCACACGATTCTTGTCAACATCCAGGTGAAAAAAAAAAAGTCAACTATCGCAACAGGTTTGTTTTCGAGGATCCGATATATTTTTTTTTTTTTTGTACATACGAGAGGTCGTTCAAGCTTCTACCGCGTATGGAAAAAAAAAGTACACGAGCATATATTTGAGATTTGATGTAGAGTCATGAATATGAATATATTTTGCATTTCAAAAATACTCGAACGTATTCAGGGCATTATCGATCTTCTGCAATCTATCATCCGCTTTTTTTTAATAATTTTATACTGACCTACATAAATAAAATCGTCTAAAGAAAAGCATCAAAGACTTCTTAACGACTGCATTTTAAATTCGTCATTGTTGCTCGCAATGCGTTTCGTGCGTATCGCTCTCCAATGTGCTCGACGCGCACGCTGAAGGCGACTCGCAATATTCTGGCTACTGTTCCGCAATTACAATCACTCACTTCTGGTTTACTTCTTAGTTTGCCGACCCCCGCCCTTTCCTTGTCCACTGCCGCGGGATTTCGCGCATCAGAACGGATACTCCGCAAGACGCGTCCCACACGATCTAATCAGGCGATGTCAAGCCTGACCCGGGGTAGCGAGGGACGGGCGGGAAGGGCCGCGCAGGACGCGAGAGGTGGCGTGCCACTTATGCATTATTCATTTACTTGCGCAGCAACCCCGAAGGGCACTTGCTCAGGATTGGATTTTGATGAATTTAATCTCGCATTTGCTCAAGGCTCGGAACGCGCTGAGTGGGATTAACGAGTCGCTCTGGGTTTCATTTGGTAGGCACGGTATTCGAACGAGCGGTCGACACGTAGCGCGCGCGTTTGGTTAGCTCTATGGATCCTTCACAGTGAATGAAGTGGAAAGGATAATGATACGTAATTTGTCTTCCGTTTCTACTACTTTCTACTACCACCGGCGGGCAGCGGCTCTCAGCTTTTTGCGCTCGACCGAGCTGGTTGCCGTGCGCTCTGAAATGATTTTAACCGCCGCGTTCATCCACCATCACGTAATGGCTATTATACGCGATAGTAACTCAACGCGGTAATGCGTACTAATTCTCATATCTGTTTTAATAAAACGGGAAATAACACGTCAACGTAATAGCGAGCGATTTAAACAATGCGATCCGATCGTATCAACGTCGCGGTTCTATCATCCAGTAAATAAATTTATTTTCTCGCAGTTTATCTGAAATTAATGATATTTTCAATCCGGACAGGTTTTCGCGTGCTTAGAAATTCAATTTACGGCTGCGAGCCGAGCGCAGGTGTCCGCTAATTTTTGTCGCAAGGACAACGTGATATCTGATGAGCGAAATTCATGAGCGTGTGGACGCACTTTGCGATTCATCTGGCCACCATTGGCCGAGCATTTGTTATCCCATGTAAATGTAACTATAACGACCTAAGCGAATGTTATCGAAAGGGCATGACGCAAAAAAAGAGCGCCCAATGCGAATTGTTTCGATGAATAAAAAGAAAAAAAAGAAAGAAAGAAAAAAAAAACAAAAGCACCAGACGCCTCAACGCAAGTGTAATTGGAACAGGTATAAATCTCGTTTCGAAGACAATAGTTTTTTTTCTTGTTTTTTTAAAATACTGTATTTACAATGCACCTCGGTACCTGCAGCTGCCGCGTACGTCTCATTAATTAAGCCTCTCGGTTACGCCCCTCGGTCCCTTTACTCGCCTCTTCGCCGTTCTTCTCAGCACGTGCAAGTGACTCTCTTTTCTCCGCCTACACTGACTACCGCGCTCGCCAACGCGCGTCGGAACGTAGGGACGAGCCGTGCTCGAGCGATCCCGGAATGCCTGCTCGCGAGCTTGGAATCTTCAAGCCCACCCTTACCCGTGGCGTCCCGGTGTGGGCACCGCCGCTCTCGGGATTCATTTAAAATTCGCGCGCAAAATCACGACGATGCTAGACAATTACAGTTATAACAGGCTATTACGCTTCTTGTTCGGCAAGCAAGCCCGGAGACGAGTCTGGGATGCTGCGAATCCCCATCGCGTATTCCATCTTTTCTGCTTTATGAATATTTAACGGAATAACTGTACGCCGTCTCGTGTTCGTCTGAAACGCGCGCGCTCGTCGAAGAATGCATCGCCGATTACGGCGAGGCGTACAAACGGCGAAGCCCGACCGTTGCGATAATTATTCGTTCCGAACCGAGACACGCCGCGAGTCTTCGGGATGAGCGCGATGTAACGGCAGGGAGGGGCCGAACGCGAGGAAGGAGACAGGGAGACTCAGGGGAGTTTTGTAAAACGGCAATAATTTCATCGCGTTCTACCAGTGGCTAGCTGTCAGGGAGTAATGACGGCCTTAAACACCGCAAGTGATAGCCTTGGAGACACGATAATATCATACAATTACGTCCTCGTGTACTTTATGCGACGTACCAACACACGCGAAACACTGATTTTATTAGGGACGCCGAGCATCGTATTTGTCAGTCAGCGGATAACGAACCGTCGTTTCCGTTAATAACAGCCGCGATGGAGTTTGCGGATCCTACCTTCGCGAGCTACCTATAGCCAACGATTTGACAACGCGAATCCTGAAAACCGCGTTTCTTCAATCATAGTTTCCTCTCTAAAAAATTTTTCGATATTTTTTACCAGCTTTTATTTAATATAAAAAAAATATTTATTTAATCTCGGCGTTCGCGATGTACAAAGTTGAGCGATCAGCGGATCGCGGTCGTTCCAATCGATCGGTAAAAAAAAAAAAAATATCTCATATTTTATCGCGAGTTATGATCTCTCGTACAAGAAGATCGCGCCACAATTCATCGACCGCGTCCGTCGAGGCTAAATCATTTTTGCTCGATCTCGTTTACGGGCGTTTCTTTGCACAGCTGGTCGTGAGGGGCAGCATGCGAAATCACTGAATATGTTCTCACACGCGTGAAAGATGAATTACGCCCGTGGCTCGCCGCGCGGAGGATTTTACGGTCATCGATTAATACGATTCCGATGCGGGGCGCGCACCCACGTTCCGCGAGTAGAAAGCGGCGATATTCGTTCGTTTCGACGAGCGTCCCGATCACTCTACGAGCGAAAACGTCACGGTGCCGGGCGAAATATAATTTTCCCCCGCAATTGATTTTATCGTGTCCGCCGCTGTTACAACATTCATTCGCGAGCTTCGTAAAACGATGCGTCATAAACGCGCAAAGCTCGGCGCTGCGACGCGATATGCAAATGCTCCGATGCCGCGGTTGTTAGACGATGTTTTATCCGACGGGATTTTGCAAGAGCCGGGCTTAGGTAACCGCAAAGTGCTACCGACTTGCCGCGCGAAAAAAGAAAGAAAAAAGAGAAAAAAAAAAATACCTCGATATCTAACGAGCAGTAACTCAGCACGTCTCGCGAAATGTCGGATAATTGGTGAAAGTGCACGCGAAAATTGCGCGAACTAGCGGCTTATTATTTACAGCGTCGTCAATATGATTTCTTGTAAAGTAGAAAGAGCCTCTCGAAAAAGCAATAGCCGGTGGAATGCCAGTACGCGAAGGCGGCGGCGGCGATGGCAGCTGGCCGATACGCGCCGCCAAAGTGCTCTCGTTATTGATTTACGTTGATAGCCTCTCTTGGATCTTCGTAGCGCACCACCTTCGCGTAACTGCCGTCTCAGTGTAAACAGTGCGTAAAATTACTTTTCGAGCGCGTAGGATTGCAACGTGTATTCCATGGCTCGCAGGTCGGAGTAAATTGCTTGTGTGTTAAGGTCCGCAAGCTTAGCCTCTGCTTTATATTTCCTCTCGTCGTAAACCATTGTTCCTGTATTATACTGTCTTGTATATTATGAGATGCATTGATATATATATATGTAGATATATATATGTATACATATGCAAAATTTACGTGGCAAAGTTTGGAGCATTAATTAAGCAAGCGGTGTAAATCTCGAAGAAAGTCTGTAGAAACTTTTTTTTTTCTTTTTTTTAAATTAGAGCAGTATAATACAAAACAAAAGCGCACGCGAGGTAATTATTGCTACACGTCGAATCGACATGGATCTATCAAAAATATATTAATGTCCCTAATCATCCGTATGCACGGATTCCTATAAATAAATAATCATACGCAGCTGCGATTTTAATTGACAGGCACGTGCTGGAGAAATTAAGAAATGTACTGCGCTCATAACAGCGGAATTTAACGTCTTGGGTGTTCGTTGCATAATTTGTATCCTGGTTCGCCGATACATTTTAAGCGACGAAATCGCGTCGTGATCCTTTTATTTTATTTTATTTTTTTTCCTCCTTTCTTCGGGCACAAACGCCACGTCGACCCGACTCGGCGACTGTGCTCGTCTCGCCGAATTTTTCGAGTTCCAGCTAATTACGCGTTGTAAACGCGAGCGTCGGGAAATTTATGTACCTCGTTTCGTCCGTGGGGATGCCTCGCGCGATCTCGGCTTCAGGTGCGCTGAGCAATTACGCAATATTTCCAACTGCGAGTCGGCCGCAGAAATGTATCGGCGCGAGCGCTCCGGCACCGCTCGAACGAGCGCCGTTACGTCTTCATATCTCATACGCGGATATCGTTCCGGACCGAATTTCGAAAATTACGCGGCCCGTAGCTGCCAGCCAGCCGATATTTCACGTCCGGCCTTCCCCGTTTTTATAGACGTGAAAAAAAAAAAAAAAAAAAAAAAAAAGAGAGAACGCGGCATGTATATCGTGGTATTATTTAAATTTATACTGCGCTTTAGCTTTGTCCGCAAGGCAGTCTTCTACTTCCACTTAATGACGGACGCTAGGAAATTATATCGCGCGTCCCGGAGCTGGACGGGCGAGAAATACCAAAGCCGACGACATCTTTAGGGGCCGAGTGCCCTCGATTCCTCGGGCGGAATTTAGCGAATCATAAAATCTGCGCGCCGTTGAATTTATCGAAGGGCGAGGAACGCATCCTCATACATCACGTACCTTTAAATTAGATCACATAATAAATTCCCTTCCCGGAAGGTTGGTAGCAGCATTCTGTATGCATAGGGTAGCCCCAGCATCTTGCCGGGTTACTTGTTCGCCGCTGCAGGTTCTCTCGCTGGGGGGCACCGACATACCAATTTCGATTCCGCGCGGTAGGACCTGTCCCTTGTATCACAATGGTTTTTAACCACTATAATCGCCTCTAACAACAATTATACCCTGGAGGATCTACGGCCTATCGTCGATATCGTACTGCATATTCCGTCAGACTTTTCACAGTGCGCTTTTATATGACTTATTATCTTCTACAGACAAGTTCTCTTGAAGAGAGAGAAAGAGAGAGAGAAAGAGAGCGAGAAAAAAAAAAAGATAGAAACAGCAAAACCGAATGACCGTGTAGAAACGCGATCAAAAGATCTTCCGATTGCCTCACGTGTTCGCCGGTGCTCACCGGTATTACTTCGCCCGAAGCGCGTTCAGTACGTTCGTCTTTACATGCCCGCTCGTATCTGCTCGAGTTTCACCTGTTCGTACTTCCTCGAGGGAGCCGACGATTCCCATCTCGTGCGAAGCCGGTTCCATTGATTTGTGCTTAATGGCGCCAGCGGGTACACGATGCTTGCGCGGTTATTGTGCGAGGAAGTTGAATACGACTGTCCAACAAGAACAGGGAGACGGGGGGAGGGAGGGAAGGAGCCCGACGATTAGACCTCCATTGTTCCGGAGATATTCAGCGGCTAAAGTGATAATTTGCGATGCGATTAAGACGTGGGATTATAAACTATGTCGTGCCGTGCCGCGTGCGTGACTCATCCCGCCGTTAAAGTAGCGTCCGAATCACGCGAGAGGTGCCGGGTTAATTTGTGAATCGTGTTATCCTTGAAAACTATTCCGACATTATTTTCGAAACCGTCTGCAATCGGCACGCATGCTGCGATTTCCCTGCCCTTAGCGTTAATTCATTACAGCTTCCGTTGTTTAGCTCGTTAATATTCGCTTGAACTTGATAAGTCGTCTGATAGTTCTGATTTTATCGTTTTAATTCAATCCCACCCGAAAGCAATCCGCTAATATTTTATTTAACAACGAAAATTAATTAAATGGCAATTTCCTTTTTTTTATTACAATGCATTGCGTATCATGCGTTTTATATAACGCATTATAAAATACTTCTAGTTATGAGAGGTAACTGATCAATTAAGTAGAATCGTTAGAGCTTCAGATCGATGATCGTCCCTAAACGAGCAGCCGTTCAGCTTGTTATTTTCGTCGACATCCCACTTATTGTTAGTCTTAATTCGATCAGTTGGCTATTTTTTATTCCTAGAAGAGCGGCAGCTCTAAACGCTAGAGACGCGAGAGAAGGGAATCCTGCGCGTTGAAACTTTCACGCGAGTACGTGCGTGACGCGAGGCTCTTAGAGAACGGTTCGCTTCAAAGTTTCGCCGCCTCTTTCGCCGCATCGCCACGTATTCCCGTGACATCTGGCACTCGGCAACCTCGTTTGTCTCGTTGAAGTCAGTATAATTGGCCGCGGCAAAGGCGATCGAGCGGTCCCCCTCCCGATTTTGTACGCCGAATTAATGCGCGCGCTCTAAATATTCCACCCCGACGTAATAAAAATATATAACGTTACAAAGTAGCTACGTTTCGAAATACACGATATTTTCTGAAGTCACAGTATTTCGGAGAACACGGGCGCATATTAATTAACCGTAACATTATACGAAGGTAAACGTATTTATGCAGCGTAATGACACGAAAAATGCAGGCTCGTTTGCAAAAAATTACAAGGGATTCTTATGTTGCGGCGAGATTGGCAAAGCAACGAGTTCACGAAAGCAACCCGTAGGGATAATTTACGACTCATTATGCGGGGTTACGCTAACAAGACGTCGGGGAAAAAAGAGTAAAAAAAAGGAAAAAAAAGGAAGGGCGCGTGCGTTCGATGGAGAAGCGCGTTTACGCGAAATTACAGGCACATTTTCTGCCCGAGATGCGTCCTTAAAGTCGCGACGAAAGGAGCGCTCGTACAATCCTCTCGAAAGAGGAGCGCAGAAGTATGCGCGCGATTAATTCATCAGGTTATGAGGATCCCTCCGTCGTAGGGCCTTCCTCGGGATAATTCTGCCAGCATCTACCGAAAACGAGTTCACGCTGCGAATCGCCGACAGACGACGCCGGGCCGCTTCGAAAATTGCCGGACATTTGCTTTCTCGGCGCGGAGAACAGTCGGCGAAACATTATGGGCACGCAAGCACCGGAATCCGCAAAAAAGAAATCTTTCCATTTCGATCGGGGTGAGACCGGGGCTGCCGCTCGAAGTTTAAGCTTCGTTTACAGGTGCGTCACGCTATCCGCCGCGCGATCACGCTATCACTGCTATCTGCTGCTCGGCGAGACTGAATCGTCGTCTTGTTTATTGGTCCTGACGCCCGTGACGAGCACATTTTATTACCCCGTGTAATACTTAAGCGGGTAGGAATCATCGTTGAGTAGCGAGAATCGCGAGAAGAATCAAACGGACCGGTTAGCTTCCTTCGAATTGCTATTTCCTTTTTTTTTTCTTTTTAAGATTTCTCATTAAATTATTTAACTCGTTATAATTGTAGTTTTTTAAATTTTACTTTTATATGCACTGTTAATTCATGCATTTATTATATTTTGTAAAATATTACCCTAAAATTATTTTAAAGCTTTTTCGAACGTGAGCGAATCTTCACCGATCACGAAATGCATGCAGTTCCTATTCCCCGGACGAGGTAGGGGCGGGCGTAAAGTTTTCACGAGTTTAGAGTCACGACTTGCTTTGTTGAGCACGAGCGGATACAAGTTGGTAGCTGTTCGAGTTGCTTTGCGAGTGGACCGTGAACCGTGAACGTGACTTGTGCAACGCAGGACTTGGCAGTATTGTTACATTACATTACATTGAAAATGCTCGGCCACAGACCGGGTTCCTCTATTATTTCCCGATATATAATATGCAACTGGATATACAATTTCTTTGATAGCGTATTAAAGTTTTAATATAATACAACGCTGTTTTTTCGCAGATTAATTCTCCGCTAAACACCCTAACACTTTGATATTATATTTTTATTATTGACGACGCTGCTAGTAATAATCAAAATTACAAAATAAAAAAGTACGATAATATAAAAATTTTTCTAAAACAAAGTCATGAAAATACTTGCTCGAATAAATTAGTCTTAATTGTTTCCGTGGCAAATTGCAATTACCCGAATGAAAATTAATTCCCACCGTTACCTAATAATTAGCTGGCCAATTAGCGGTTCATCTCGTGGCTGTCTAACAAAACTGTCTAACACTGAGTCGGAAAAGTAAGATATCTAAACGTTTTTCGCCGCATACTAGTCTATTTTACGCGACTTGACCTTACGCAAAGCTCGACTGCCGAATCCGCCGGACCCGCTGATCGCTGCGGTAGTGTAAGTGCGTATGTGTATTTATCGGCCGGCAGCCTTCGCGTTCCAAGAATCCAAGCTCGCAAGGTGGAGGACGCGCGGGCGGCGAACGGCAAGAACTGGTTTGCCTGGCGAATTCGGCAGTCGAGCGAACGTTGCGTATGGTCAGCTCAACAACAGTAAACAAGTACGCGACGAACAGCGTTCAGATATCTATTTATAAACATAGTCCGCGCTGGGCAATGACCAGACGATCGACACTACACAGATTTTGTTTCTTTTCTTTTTAAGCGACAGTTTTATTTCTCGAAGACAGTCACCAGATAAATACTTTCTTATAATTCATGCCTAGTACCAAGCAAGTCATTCGTCAAGAAATATATTTAATCCGCGCGATCTAACCACTAACAGCAAAATCAGATTACCTAGATAAATTTCAACTCGGATACGGTTACGTCACACGCGCGATCAAATAGCGTAACAAAATTGTTAGTAAGTTTCCCGAAGCCCTACGGCGATGCCGTGAAATTAAAGGGCCAACCGTTAATTGATTATCACAGTTATTTAATCGAGTTACTATCTCATGCATATAAATGAGGATGTAAATCAAGGACTATGTAGCGCAGTCAATCTAGCGTCTGGATAAAATTGCGTTCCACGGACGCGGTAGCGCGATCGTTGGATTCCAGATCGTATGAGCTTCGCGCTGCTTTGGCTTTACGACGGCTGAGCCGACAGAGCCGGTGGCGATCGTCGGCATCGCTACCATCGCAACGACGACAACGGCAACAACAACGACGACGACGACGAACGCGCATTGCCATCGGCATGATTTGTAACGCCGCGGCTTGCCGAGGATTTCTCGTTTCCTAATGCCGCGCCGAGAAACAGAACGATAAATTAACGCCCGATACAGCGCGCGATAAAACGAGAACTCGATCGCCGAGCAGGAATGAATTGCGGGCGCGTGTACTTCGCGGAAAACGAAGAAGGATGGGACGCAGGTGTAAACGCCAATAAGCGTGAGGAGAACGCGAGTTCGTCTGTAAATCTTTCGCGACGCGATAACTCGGAACCGAAATAGACGCTGATAATCTCTGTTTACAATATCGCGATGAAAATGTAAGGCGAGCACATTGAGAAAAACAGAATCAGAAATTAAAGGGAATTAACGGCGGCTTGCTAAATAATTTTTTTTACGATTAAAAAAAATGTATAACCGGATATCTTTATAGCGTAAATACAGTAGTTCACGAAATTAAGAGAGAAAACCGAATGAATCGTCGATTAAATCACCATTTCTTTTTTTTTTTTTTTTCCTAACTAAGTGCGCTACGGTGGCCATCGAAAGAACATTATTCGTTCTCGGCGATGCATGACCACCGAGGCTGGACCACCAAGGTACTTTTCTTCAAGCTCGTTGAAATCGATTTGAGCCGTTTGCTAGCAATTGTCACGGACCTCGTGCCAATATCGTGGGAGAACTAATTCGCGCCGTGCTATGGCACCTTTTCATTGTTAATATCCGCAGTTCCGCTCGGCAAGACTGAAGCTGATAAACTTAACCGATTGTCACGGATCGAGCTTGCGCTACGTCCGTGGTAATTACGATCCCCGGGTTAGACTTCTTTATGGCAGTCTCGCGAGTTTCTTTCCGCGACTTTAACCGCTACGTGTTTCAAAGAAAAGAAAAGGAAAAAGAAAAGAAAAAAAATGAAGAAAAAGAAGACTAAATAAATAAAAATAATCGCTATAATCAATTTGAAAGCAGAAGCAATATACTGCGTATTGTAAAAAAATCTAATCTGTTTGTACGAAATATAATTGCCGATTTGTGATCGCTGGGATACGTTGACAATACAAGTGAGATGTATAAAAATGTGATAGATATAGCTATAACAGAATAGTCTCGCTAGAACGAGACTGATTTGTTCCGGCCAATGTGATCGGTACCGGTCAACCGAGCCGATATTCACAGGCCGCAGTCAACTGTGTCCGTGACAATCACGATTTACAGGCTTCCTAGCGGCTTCTTCCGCGATACCCAGAGGAGATTCCTCCTTCGCTCGTGAGCCCCACGTTAATTGGGGAATCTAAGAACCACCTTGACTTCCAAGAACGCCCGACTTGGACACGAATCGTGATCGGAACATGCAGGTCGGATACCGAGGTACAAGGAGCGCAATAAAACCGTGACACCACCGCGGGAATAAGGAAAATACGATACAAGTTTCGTTGCAGCGAGTTCAACCGGTAATTAAAATTATTCCCCAAGAGCTTCTAAAATATTGTCTTTATGCAAAATCTTAACGTGGCAGCGCGTCCGCGCGAGGTAACGAAAAAAAAAGGAAAAAAAAAAATCACACGAGGCAGCTGTGAAATCTAAAATTATGCAAATTGCAGCCCGCAACCGAGAATTTGGACGGTTCTGTGTGTGCTCCAGATTAACATTAATTTAATTTCTTACTCGCGGCTATGGGAGCGACCGCGCATCCATTGCGCGTGGTCTTTCGGGAGGATGCCTTTCTTTTTCGCGAAGACTAATGATTAAGAAAGCACAGGCGGGCTGTGAATCTCGAGCTCGGTCTTGCGTTCATCTTACGAGACCCGCTTCGCGTGCGTTCGTGCGATCCTTCGTTCACGAAATCCACGCGGTTTTTATTTAATCTACTGCGAACTTCAAGAAATTTGTAAGGCAGTTCTCGCGATAAGTCCCGAGGGACGTGATTTAACGCGCGCACGACGGGCAAGATTAATTTTCATACGTGCAATTTTCTTTCGATTTTTAAAAAGAGTTGCAACGGGAAAAGGGCGCACCTACGCAGCTCGCAACGTGAGAAACTAATCAGCATGGCTCGTTACGGACGTCAATTGATTAATTAAAGTGTTGTCTATTGAAGCGAACGATGTGGGAAGGAGAAAGCGAAACCTACGAATTATTTATAACCAGCGTACCTAGCGCAAAGGCATCGCATACAATTGTAACGCGAGTAAGTTCGTTTATTGTAATTAAAATATTTTTATTAATACTGGAAGAAATTATGAGTGCGCTACGCGCGCACAGTTTTTCAGAATATTTTTATTTGCGCGCGTTGTTACGATAAATTTTTTATGATAATTATAATTGAGTGATCTGAGGCGTGTCGCCGATTGACTTACCATTTGCAGCTTTCGGTTGGGTTAGAATAGATTATTTTTTGTTCGTCCGTCCTTCCTTCCTTCCTGTCCTTCTTTCCTTCCTTCCTGTCCTTCCTTCCTTCCTGTCCTTCGTGATAGTAATCCAAATTATCCTGACGTGTTGTAGCACTTCCCATCATTTGACACTGTATTACACTGCTCTGCTTTTTTTTGTAATCACTGTCACTTATCGCTGACTCTAACACTATCCTTCGAGAGACGAACAAACCGAAAAAACGACGGTGGATTATCGCGGCGATTTTTTACGAATTAAATTAAGAAACGCGACGAACGAGACGGGCCGCGATACGAAATGTTCTCCGCGCACTTTATCGTCTTCAAGTTCTTTAAAAGTCACTTGCTCCAAACGCGACGACAGTCCCGGCTGCGACGAAGAAGACGGGCGAGGTGCAGATCTCACCCTCTCACTGGCGATCGCCGGAACCCGCCGAAGGAGACGGCGAATGACACGGGCCGCGATACGAAATGTTCCCCGCGCACTTTATCGTCCTTAAGTTCCTCAAAAGTCACTTGCTCCCAAACGTATGAGAGTCCTGGCCGCGACGACGAAGACGAGCGAGGTGCAGACCTCACACTCTGACACTCGCGATCGCCGGAATCCGCTGAAGAAGACGGCGGACGAGACGGGTCGCGATACAAAACGTTCCCCGCGCACTTTTTCTTCTTTGGGATCCTCAAAAGTTATTTCCTCCAAACGGGACGAGTCTCAACCGCGACGAAGAAGGCGGGCGAGGTGCGATCACCGTTGACGACATCCCGCGTAACGGCCATGATGATTGTTGCAACCCGCTGAATGTGGTGGCGAGTGAAGCAGGTCGGTAATGATGGCTACCGAGGTCGATGACGTCACGCGGCGAATATCAGGCCGGACGCTCCGCGCTCTCCGCCGGCGACATAACCTTGGCCTTTCCGGGGCACTTTTCCGAAGCCTAGAACGAAGCACGGAACGATGAATGGAACGACAGGAGTACAGAATATGATTGTCCGTTCCCTAATCTACGACGTCGACACGAATTCGATTGCGAGAACGTCTTATTCGCGGCCGAAAATACGCGTAATTACGGAGCGATTATCGACACGTCGTCACGCTCGAGCCTCCGCAATTAGACTAACATGGCCGCTACAGATTTCGGCCCTTGGAGAGAAAGAGAGAACCGAGTAAGAAAGTGAGAGAGTCGATAGTGTCGATGGTCAATCGCGCGCTATCCTTCTCGCTCTGTCCTTCTCGCGAAAATAGTAAATAGAGCTCGCACCGGAGCTCTTCGAAGCGCCGAGCTCGACGCAAAGATATGTTTACGTTACGCTTACGAGCTCGCCGAGCTCAAGGTCCCTTCCCTCAACACAGATAAACGAGGCGTTTTCTCGGCTCAAAAAAAGCGGCTGATGACTGCTTTTGTCTCTCGACGGCTTCGCGAGTCATCGCGAATATTGAGAACGAAAGAATACCCTCGCGAGGAGAGCTTCGGTTAAGAAATATTGATAAAGCAATATCTTGGGAGAAAGTAACGAATTACATCCTGCGCGGAGGTTAAATGAACTTGTCACGATTTCCATATACATTCGTAACCGCCAGCTGCACCGTGTGCGTTGCCGACTATGCGCAAGGTAACCGTACATCACGCGCGATGCGTCGAAATTCACGCGTCGTCCCGAGCGGCAGCCAATTTACGTCTGTCGAACAAATTTCTCCCGCGGAGCGTATTATCGGTCGTAATTTACCATTATCGAAAAAATGACTCAAACGCATGAATGTTGCATAAATTTCACGCGCGACTCATTTTTTTGCGCCAATGAATTCCCCTTCAGCGTAGTCCACCCGGTGGTCCGCCTTGTTTTTTCACGAAACTAATTATAAACTCGTAATTTTTTCTTTAACGTAAGCATATATTTTTATGCTTTTCTTTTTTTAATAATAATGAGAAGAAAGAAATAAGTAAGTAAAAAAATAACTATAGTAATATACGCTTGGGAAGTATACATTGTTATAATAAAAAAAATATTAACATTTTTAAAACGTCTATATCAAGAAGAATATCTACATATTCGACTCCCATTACGCCCTCGCGTCGACACCTTTTACTGCTATTAGAACGACCTCAGGGGCAGCCTTGCACATACAGTAAGAAGTAAACGGGGACACGCGTGTTCTCAAATCGAACGAAAATTCACCACGGATTTCACGTTACGTAATTCACGATAAAATGCCAACGTTTGGCCGTAGCCGTTTCGCCGCGAGCGAAGGCTGAATCGTCCGCAGGAGGACGCGCCCGCAAGCCGCGGAATGTGAGCGCGTGTGTGCGGACACGTACGTACACGTGGAATCTCATTAACGCGGCCCTCGCGAGAGAACGAGGAGCGTAAAGGCGCAATGTACACCGACACGCACGATACGCGTGACAGTGCGCGTACGCGGTGTGACCCCGCGTGCACCTGCCTGACCCCGTAGCGCGCGGACCACGTGCAGACGAACGGCACGGAGGTTTAACGCGGTCTCGAGACGCGTGTGTGCAACGCACGCTGCCCACGCGTCTCTACGCAACGCTTACGCAATTCTCGGAACCATCCTCGCCGCGAATATGTAAAGAACGTCGTTCTGTGGCTTCGAGCATAAGCGGTCGTAAACGAAACGCGTGAACCCACCTTTCGACTCGCCGAGCGACTCGGGAATGTCACTTTGCTTTACAGAAACCATTCGCGTCAGCGCTAATAAAGGTAGTGAGCACACGCGAGGAAAAAAGATTTTTTTTTTTTTAAGTTTGTTCTCGATTTTAAATCGCCACCTTCTCTCGTTTGCTTAATAATGCTGTACAAATTAGAGGATTTACTTTTGAACGGTTTAGCTCAAGCGTGTAGTTTGTGAAACTTGAAATCGAGAACGAGTAAAAATGCAAGTAAGGGTCTATTTGTCTTATTAGTTA